>NW_005371242.1:134474-150707 GCF_000412655.1 Myotis brandtii | reverse complement strand
GGCGGTTGCCGCGTCACAGTCGGTCCCGAACCAGAGCACTGAGGAGCCTGGACGTTTGTCAGGTAGACACGTGCATCGCAAAACAGAATGTTGGACGAAAACTAACGTTGTGATGATCATTTCAAGATAGGCAGGAAAAACCCCAAACTTCCTATTTCAGTGGAAAAGTTATTCTTTCTCTTTACTGTGCGGCATTACTTCCAAGAGAACTTGATGTAGCTGAGTCAGAAGGAGGGCCGCTTGCTACCGGGCCGGTGTCATGACGCCTCGGCTTTTCTTCTCGGGTCCTCTGCCCTCGGCTTTCTGCTCTTTGTCAACACACAGTCCAGTGGCTCATTTGCTCCGTGAACTCTGGGTGTCAAATAAAGCTAAAGCGGGCCTCCCAGTGCATGCCTGTGATCTGCTGTCACCAGAACCAAGGATCTACTGTGGGCCTGCACCCTGGAGGCCAGGTCATCTCGTGTGAGTCCGCCCACAGAGCAGGTAATTGAGGTATCTCAACCGAAAGCACAATCCTAACGAGAGCTGAACATCAGAGAACCATCTGGTGCGACCCTGGAAGGGACTTGCAGAAGTCCCTCTACTTCCGTCTGTCTTCTGATTCTCTCTCAGCTAAAAGCAGGAAAGAAATGCTGCAATTAGGAGACCGAGTCTGCAGGCTGAGCAGACGATAGAAACTCTCATAAATGGATATTTCACCTCTCATAGTAGAGCCCTTCAATCATCTAAAATAATTGAGTCTCTCTCCTGATTATATGTGATCTAAATGTCCCATTAAATGGTAGATATTCAATATTATGACTATTCTCCTTTTAAAAAAAGGATAATCTTTTCACATTGTTAACCTTTAAGTTATTTTCAAAGTGTTACTATATTTTTGGTGATTTTTTCTTTTTTGGGGGTGGGGGGGAAGTAGAGAAGTTTCACAAATAAATAATATATAAGGAAAGAAAAAGAATATTTTGCAGTGGAATAAAAAGCCTATGCTTGGAAAAGAGTTACTAATCTGAACACCAAATAAGATCAGACACTTTAATAAAATTGAGGGGAACACCTCAAATATAGGGCATCAGTTTTGATTTCACAAGGTTCTAAGTCAGTGGTTCCCAACGTGGGGCACTCACCCCACGGGGCGGGCAGGGAATTTGATTTTTAAGGGGGGCAATTTGAAAATGAGTTATTAACAATGAATTTTTTGCATTTCTTATGGTTATAGGTGCCTCATATACAGTATGTAAATATATATTGTGACATATTTATTCAGTTCTCTATTTTACTAGAGGCCTGATTCATGAAAGAATAGGCCTTCCTTCCCCTGGCTGCTGGCACAGGCTTCTCTCCGGCACCCAGGACCCGAGCCTTTGCTCTGGCCGCTGCCTTCCGCCTTTGCTCCAGGCTGGAGCCGCCTCCCACCCGCCCCAACTGGCTCTGTGGCCACTGCCCAGAGACAGGCCTTCGGCGGCTGGCTGGGGCGTGTGGGAGGCTTGGCTTCCTTTGTTGATGGGCATCTTTGTGGCTGTGGGCGCCGCCATCTTTGTTGTAGAGTGAGAGTGATGGTTAATTTGCATTTTACCCTTTTATTAGTATAGATGTTTTGAAACTTTATTTGCTATTTTTTCATATCACTCCGTATTATTATTTTTTAACAATTTCTTAGTGATTTCTTCCTCAGTTCTTCAACTCTCCTTTTGTTCTTTTTTTTTCTTTCTCTTTTATGGTTGCCATGTTCTTTGGAAGCTTGTTTAGACCAAGTTAATGGCCTTTTAGGCTTCCTCCATGTGAATAGGAGTTCACTTTTTAAATAAGAAGAATTACATGTCACAGAGAGGCATCAGGATTTTAGAGATGCTTAGGTGGGGCATGGCCAAAAACAGGTTGGGAACCACTGCTCTAAGTATTGGAAAATTTATTCCCACTTTGTGATCTTGGAAAAATAAAATGTGGCGTGCATTAATGGACACATTTGGAGTCCATTGTTTGGGGCGTTGCACCAATCACTGCTCAGGTTCTGATTAGATTGGAGCTGGGAAGGGAGAGCTGAGGAGGGTCAGTGGGGAGCTGTGGGAAACCGGATCTGAGGGGCTGTGTGACAGGATAGTTCTGTGGTTTCAGCCAGAGAGGCACTCTGAGCAGCTGGAAAGATGAGAGGATCTTAGATGCAAAGATGAAGGAACATGTGGATTTTGTTATGGGTCATGAATTGATATTTTGGAGAGAAACAGAGCTTGGAATTCTTCTCAATTCTCTGGGCTGCGGGACCAGGTGCCTCTAGTTCTTTCGCAGGCGGGCCCTTTGGTTGGCCCTTTGGTGCCCAGGCCCAGCTAAACCACCAGCTCTTTTGAGTAAAGCAGTCTTTTCCTCATGTGCAGGATGCTGATTTCAAAAAGAAAATGCAAAGCTTCACATTCATCCTGGCTCAACTCTCAAGTGGCTCTGAGTAGGTTATTAATCTATCCGTAACTCATGTGGCTGTTTTTAGAACATTAGAAAGGTAATGCTATTTGTTATCTAATTTTAGAAACTTATAGAAAATAAAAGGAAAAAATACCCTAAATCCCATCAGAGATAACATTTGAAATGGTAGCATTTTCCATTTAGTCTTACCCCTCTAGGCTACACATGCACACACGCACACACGCGTGCATGCACACATACAGTACATATACATAAAGTTTTATCCACCTTCAAAAACACTGCTTTGTGCCATTAGTCTTCAGTTGCAGGCTTTTAATGGTGGCGTAACATTGGATCCACAAGCTGGGTCAGAGAGGAAATGTTGGGGAAAACAATTACAAATGGAAGTTTTCTTTCTGATTCTTATCAATCAACTAATCAATGTTGGTGATTTAATTTAAACATCATTGCACTGCGCAGTTAACATCTATCTGGCATGTCCAGGACAAAAGTCTCAGAGTCATTGTTTTTCCTAAATGCCTGATTGAAATCCAGTTATGCGCCGTCAGTGGCGTCCCCCTCATCTACCACTCGTTAACCATATCAAAAATGGAAATGAGTTCAGTTTGGCATAACTCATAATGTCATTTGGGAAGGAGGCAGAAGGAGCTGCGCCAACATTAATGTGCACTGTGTGAATAATTTACTTTAATTTCAATTACAGCACCAGGATGAGATGTAGGAAACCTTTCCTGTGGCTGCTCTAAGTCGGGGATTTAACTTGGTTAGCAGAACAATTTAGATAGCTCAGGGACCAAAATTTGGAGCCAAGATGTTATGGGTAAGAATACAAAATAAATAGTAATCTATGGTGTCTGTGGGCTTCACAATAGGAGAATTAAAAGCCAGGAGGAAAACAACAGGCCAATTCCTACGGCTGAAAGCTGTAAAGTAGCAGCTTTTCTGAAGGGTGTGTAGAAAATGAAGAATAAAATGGGCCAAGGAGAGCTCCGGAGACTAAATGAAACGGAGGTCAGAAGAGTGTGCCCTCCGTGGGAGGTGACGGAGGTACGAAGCACCGCAGAGAACACACCCTGCCTTTGTGGCTCAGAGATTCAGGCTGTCTCTGATCCAGACTCTTACCTTTGCTAATTATCTGAAACTTTTAGCCAATTTTATTCAAAGTCTCCCAGAAAAATAACCAGTGTTTTCTAGGTTAATAAAGCTGATTCTACCATATTTCTAATTCATTATTTCTCTGTTACTTTTAAGTGTTCTTTTGCTAGTTTTTCTCTCTTCTCAGAAGCCTGTTGATGCTGAAATTTATGTTTTACTCGCATAGTCTTTTAATCAAGCCTGATCCAACTTGGTATTAGCTAAGTCCTTCTCTGTACCGGCACCTGCAACACCGATGTTTGGGGTACTTTTTAATATGTTATGTTTTATTGGCCACTTTCTTACATTCAAGATTTATCTAAAAGTCAGGAGCAATGCAAAGACACGTAGCAGACAAACATGCAGTCAGGGCAATGCGAACGTTACATTCATTTTCAAAGATCCTGTGTGAATAATTTACTTTAATTTCAATTACAGCACCAGGATGAGATGTAGGAAACCTTTCCTGTGGCTGCTCTAAGTCGGGGATTTAACTTGGTTAGCAGAACAATTTAGATAGCTCAGGGACCAAAATTTGGAGCCAAGATGTTATGGGTAAGAATACAAAATAAATAGTAATCTATGGTGTCTGTGGGCTTCACAATAGGAGAATTAAAAGCCAGGAGGAAAACAACAGGCCAATTCCTACGGCTGAAAGCTGTAAAGTAGCAGCTTTTCTGAAGGGTGTGTAGAAAATGAAGAATAAAATGGGCCAAGGAGAGCTCCGGAGACTAAATGAAACGGAGGTCAGAAGAGTGTGCCCTCCGTGGGAGGTGACGGAGGTACGAAGCACCGCAGAGAACACACCCTGCCTTTGTGGCTCAGAGATTCAGGCTGTCTCTGATCCAGACTCTTACCTTTGCTAATTATCTGAAACTTTTAGCCAATTTTATTCAAAGTCTCCCAGAAAAATAACCAGTGTTTTCTAGGTTAATAAAGCTGATTCTACCATATTTCTAATTCATTATTTCTCTGTTACTTTTAAGTGTTCTTTTGCTAGCTTTTCTCTCTTCTCAGAAGCCTGTTGATGCTGAAATTTATGTTTTACTCGCACAGTCTTTTAATCAAGCCTGATCCACCTTGGTATTAGCTAAGTCCTTTTCTGTACCAACACCAATGTTTGGGGGTACTTTTTAATATGTAATGTTTTATTGGCCACTTTCTCACATTCAAGATTTATCTAAAAGTCAGGAGCAATGCAAAGACACGTAGCAGACAAACATGCAGTCAGGGCAATGCGAACGTTACATTCATTTTCAAAGATGGCAATGTGGAAATGTTCTGTGCTAATCTAGTAAGTAGAACATGAGCTGGTAATAAAGGCCGTAGCCCCCAAGTCGACTGCCTATTTTTAGCCATCACGACCAGTCCAATTATGTGACTGAATGAGGTTAATATGTGAGTGATGCAAACCATATTCAATCTCATTCATTTAGAATACACTTTACTCATTTAGGCTATTTTATTCATTTAGGATATACTTTGTTCACATGAATGCTATTATCTATTTATGAAAGCAGGGACAATATTGAATATACTTTCAAAATATTTAGAGGTATGATTAATTCAGGTTTTATATTTTAACAAAGCAGATCTAGTCATCAGTCACAGGGGTTGGCAAACTCATGTCCTTGTGCCAAATCTGGCCCATCACCTGGTTTTGCAAATAAAGTGTCATTACCACAACATAAAAACATGCATGTTTTTATGTTTTCTGTGACTGCTTTTGGCTAAAAAAGCAGAGATGAGTGATTGCAACAGAGACTGTATGGTCCGCTCCTCTGCAGGAAAAGTTTGCCAGTCTCTAGTCTGGCTGAGACTACACACAGACACTCACTGAGGACAAAGTGACTAATGTTACTCAGACACTCTCCCAGCATTTATCCAACCAGATACTACAGAGTAGCTCTTCTCCACACTAGGAGCAAAACACAATAGAAACAAGATCTCTACTCTCTTAGGATGGGACCTAGTAACAGGAAATCACCAGGAAACAGAGTGTTTGCCGTGCTTGGTAAGAGCAGGCATAAACAGGCCTCAAAGGACCAGAGGGTATGTATCGGGATCCAGACAGAGGAAAGCAGCTCCTGCTGGAATCCCATTTCTTTTGCAAAAGGGCTGAGCAAGGAGAGGGGATTGGAGCCCCTTCCTGCCCGGGGGCGCCAGCGTTGGGGCTGGCACTGTCCCTGCCAGCATGGAAGGAGGAACAGGGGCTTCGCATTCTGCGCTAGACACCTCCGAGTGAATGACATGCTCGCCAATGCCCTCTCCACCTCTCGCACTCTAAATTTCTTTCTGTTTCCATCTAACTGTTCAAAACAAAATTTCTGAGGGTGAAAGTAAAAATGTCAGGTATCGCAATTTCAAATGTTGAAGAATTACAGGGAATTTTAGAATCTCTGAAGACTATCACGGCCAGCCTTCCTGTACAGAGGATCATTGTGGATTTTTATGGCCTGTTGTTCTTGATGCATTTGTTTAACTTATTTTCATGGAATGCTTTTGTCTAAAGATGAGTGGAACTCACACCATTATTTTCAAGTGACAAGTACATTCATGGTTTATTCACATATGCTTTAACTTTACATATTCAAACCTTTCAAGTAAAAATCTTGAAAGCATCAATTTTACTGCTCTTCACTACACTTAATATACCTTCTCATGCCACTTGCCCTATGAAAGTAAGTAAATGCATAGCAAGGGTAGTGGCGTCATATAGAATCATCACCTGGTTTCATTTATTCATGCAAATACATTTTTAACAACTTCCACTTTTCTCTCCTCATCCTCCAATAATGAATTTTAAAATCCATAATTAAAAGAGATACATTTATCCAAAAATGTCTGCTTCATTCCCTATTTAAAAAAATGCAATTATGCCTGGGCAAAAAAACATAACCGTGTAAGTGGTTATCAGTCTCAATTGTCTGATATAGACAAATCTCGTGGTTTCAAAGCTGGGCAGAAGGAATTTAAGACACTTAAAGTAAAAGGGCAAGCGGAACCTCCATATTGTTCTCCATAGTGGCTATAACAATTTACATTCCCACCAGCAGTGAATGAGGGTTCCTTTATTCCCACAACCTCTCCAACACTTGTTAGTATTTGTCTTGTTCATAATGGTCACTCTAACAGGTGTGAGGGGGCATCTCGTTGTAGTTTTAATTTGCATTTCCCTAATAGCTAGTGAAGTTGAGCATCTTTTCATATATCTGTTGGCCATTTGTATGTCTTCTTGGGAGAAGTGTCTGTTTGGTGTTGAGTTGTATGAATTCTTTTATATTTTGGATATTAACTCCATGTCAGAACTGTTGTTTTTAAATATTTTCTCCTATTCAGTTGGTTGCCTTTTTGTTTTGTTGACAGTTTATTTGGCTGTGTAGAAGCTTTTTAGTTTGATATGGTCTCATTCATTTATTTTTGCTTTTACTTCCCTTGCCTTTGGGGTCAAATTCATAAAATGTTCTCTATGACCAAGGTCCATAGGTTTAGTACCTATATTTTCTTCTATGTAACTTATTGTTTCAGAGCTTATATTTTAGTCTTTGATCCATTTTGAATTAATTTTTGTACATGGGGACAAACTATAGTCTGGTTTCATTCTTTGGTATGTGGCTTTCTAATTTTCCCAGCACCATTTATTAAAAAGGCTTTCTTTTTTCCATTGTATGTTTTTGGCTCCTTTGCTAAATGTCTTTGCTCATATGCATCTGGATTTATTTCTGCTCTCTCTCTCTCTCTCTCTCTCTCTCTCTCTCTCTTTAATTCTTTATTGTTTAAAGTATTACATATGTCTCCTTTTTCCCCCATTGACCTCTCCCCAGTCATCCCCAGCACATGCCCTCACCCCTTTACTGTCTGTTTCCATGGGTTATGCTTATATGCATGCATACAAATTCTTTGGTTGATTTCTTACCGATGCCCCCCCTCCCCTGCCACCTTCCCTCTGAGGTTGGATGGCCTGTTCAGTGCTTTTATGTCTCTGGATCTATTTTAGTTCATCAGTTTATGTTGTTCATTATATTCCACAAATGAGTGAGATCATGTGATATTTATTTTTCTCTGACTGGCTTATTTCGCTTAGCATAATGCTCTCCAGGCCCACCCATGCAGTTGCAAATGGTAAGAGTTCCTTCTTTTTTACAGCAGCGTAGTATTCCACTGTGTAGATTTACCAGTTTTTGGTGTGTTTTTTCCTAAAGTTCTGTTCCATTGGTGTGTGTGTTTTTCTGCCAATATCATGCTGTTTTGATTATCGTATCTCTGTAGTATAATTTGAAGTCAGAGTGTGATACCTCCAGGTTCATTCTTTTTTCTCAGGATTTCTTTGGCTCTTCAGGGTCTTTTGTGGTTCAATATTAAATTAAGAACCCAGCAACCCTCTTCTGGGTATCTACTCCCAAAATTTGAAAACATTTATTCACAAAGATATATGCACCACTGTATTCATTGCAACATTATTTATGGTGGCCAAGACATGGAAACAACCTAGTGTTCCTCAATAGATGATTTGATAAAGAATATGTGGTACATATACACAATGGACGACCACTCAGGCATAAGAAAGGATGATATATTGTCATTTGTGACAACATAGACGGACCTTATGAATATCATGCTAAGTGAAATAAGTCAGAAAACCTAAGAACCATATAATTTTGCTCATGTGTGGGATATAAAACTGAAAGCAACAAATAAACAAACAAACAAAAAAACAAACAAAATCTCCTAGACACAGACAGCACGATGGTGGTTATAAGAAAGAATGAGTGTGGGTGTGTAGGAAAGTGTAATGAGGTCAAAAATATGTTTCTGATTTCACTTTGGATGATGAGCACACAATGCAATATACAGGTTATGTATCATAGAATTATATACTTGAAGCCTATATAATTTTATTAAACAATTTTTTAATAAATTTAATTTAAAATAAATGCAAAATAAAGGTTAAAAAAAAGGCAGGGCAAGTTCATCACTAATCACATTTCACTGGTAAGGTGCAATAGCTAAGAGATCCTAGAAAAACAGACACAGTTTCTGTCTCTGTAGAGTCCAGGGTTGGTGTGGGCTGCTTCGCTCTGCAGTTATTCAGGAGTCAGATTTCTTCTACTTTGATTTTTCACCAGCTGCATTTGGAGAAGTTTGGATGACCATGTTCTGGTGATAAAAGCTGGCTGGATCGGAGATGTGTTTCCTCCCCCCAGGTTTCCATACTCTCAAGTTTCTATAATTTTCTTACTTCCTGGTAGTGAAACACTAGTCTGGTCCATATTAAGTGTGAATCTATTTTAATACTTAGGACCATATCAATGCACTTATTCTACTTCCTCTTTAGCCTTCTCATGTTTCCATCGACTTTATCAGTTTTATTATTAGTGTATCTATATTGTCAAATATCTACTATTCTGTTATGTTTATTCCTGCCTGCTCATCTTAGTTCTCTATGTGCATGTGTTTGTGCTTTTCCTAAGATCTTATGTTGTTGTCTGACACTTGCCCTTTCCTCAGAAAGATTCTGGGGGAATAATACTGTGAGTTTTTGTACAAATTTCACTATTTCTGCAGCCTGTACTTTGAATACCAATTTGTCTTGGGATAAAACATTGGCTTCCTGTTTATTCCTTGAATATTTAAAATATGATGTTTAACATTTTCATCTTGATAAGTACAATGTCAATCTGGTTTCTTTCCATCATTAGTGGCTTAGTATTTTTTGCTGAGATGTCTAAAATTATTTTCTAATCTTATAGTCAGTAGTTTTATTTAAGATAAATTTAAAGTTGACTGTTCTGGTGGAATATTCCAGTAAAACAATGTTCCAAACTAGTTTCAATATCCCCTCTTCAAGAAATAGTTACCTTCAATTTTCTCATGGCTTTTGTTTGTCTTTTTCTAATTTTGTAGGTTTTTCATTTTTCAGTTGATTGTATTGCTTTGGTTTTCTAATTTTCCTTTGGGATCTGGCAAGGATACTGGATTTTTCTTGCCTTTGCCCTATATCTAGATTCAATTACTTTTACATATTTTGATTATTTATTATTCTCTATTACTCTTTTTTACCCACCTGCTTTTTTCAGCATGGCATTCCGGTATGCATCTATGTCTATTGTATTCTGTCCTTGATGGCATCTATAGTTTCCCTAATTCTTCAGCTCCTTTTGTAATACCAGGCAACAATTTCAATGTTTTTAAAATTTGTTTTACCATGTTTTTTAATGCTCTTCCATTGTGTGTTGGATCATTATTCAACCCATTTTGCTTTTTATTACTATAATACCTAGCACTTGGAGTTTGCTTGCAATTGTTTTTGTTGCCATGATTACATCAGGTGAGTTTTTGTGCCTTGAAGATTGCTACATAAGAATTTCAGGTTGATCGACATAGTATCTTTGCTTCTCTGTTCAAAGCCTTTTGCCTCTCTGGCCATCTCAATTTTATTTGGCAGAAATATCTTTCTGTTCATCACCTCCAACATTCTGAGCTGCTTTCTGTCTCTAAACTTTTGTCCTGTGTGTTCCATCCAGTGTTGCTCAGTATGAATTCCACACCTAGCACTTTCTTTTACTACCCTCTTCTGTGAGTCTTTGTCATTATGAATTGGATTTAATCTTATCCTAGGACCCAGAGAGGGTGCAGATTAAGTCCAAAGACTGTCTTCTGAGGAATTTTCTCTTGCTTGGTAAAGCCAGTCTTTTTAGTTCTCCTCAGTCCTTCAACTAACTGGATGAGAGGCATTTACAACCCAGAGGACAATCTGCGTCTTCAGTGTTCACTGATTTAAATGTCACTCTCATCCAAAGCACCCTCCAAACGGGCACACAAATTAACCACCATGGTGGTGTGATTCTCCGCTCAGCACTGCACGAGCAGCAACACCCATATTTTGACATGCGGATTTCCATTCAATTGTATATATTTATATTTTCTCATACATGTACTCTTTTACCCATAGGTTATTTACAACTGTGTAGTTTAATGTCTACATGTTTAGAAAACTCTGTTTTCTTTCTGTTACTGATTTGTAGTTTGAGTCCATTATGGCCAGAGACTCATTCTATATGATTTTAATTTATTTAAATGTGTTGAAGTTTGTTTTATGGCCCAGGATATGATCTATCTTAACAAAATTGTCCCATGGGCACTTTAAAAATGTGTGCTTGTTTGTTTCAGCACAATATTATGCCATTTTCTTCTGGCCTCCACACTTTCCCATGAAAATTTTGCTGTCATTAGTTGAGTCTTTTATAGTAGTTAGTCATTTCTCTTTGGTTATTATTGAGATTTTTTTTTTCTACTTGTCCTTAGTTTCTGGCAATTTATTATTGTGTGTCTTGGTCTGAATGTCTTTGAATTTAATCTTTTAGAGATTTGTTTCTTGAATTTGTAGGTGTTTTTTCATCAAATTTGGGAGGGTTCAATGACTATTTCTCCCAATATTCTCTGAGCTCTTCTCTTTCTCCTGTCTTCTCTCTGTGAGAAGGGGCGTCTTCTGCCCTTGCTGTTGGGTGTCAGCTTCTCTGATGCTGTCAGAGGGACCTCGGTTTAATCTAAGGGAGGAATGAGCCAACCTGCGCTGCCTTCTTTTGCCAGGTGAGCTGCCAGGGAACGCCAAGTCTGAGTCGCTTCTCTGTTGAGCAGAGGAACTTCAATCCTCCCAGGTCTGGTCTCTCACGCCAGTTCTTCTCATGTCCTTTTAGTTTTGTCCTCTGACTGTATCTTGTATTATTTCAAGTATTTATAGATGTCCTTAGTAGGGAGGACCAGGAAGAAACAGGCCTGGACCATTTTGTGTGGTCCAGAAATCTGTTTTTGTTTTTGGAGTTTCTTTTTAATGAGGTTTGGGGATATTATATATAATATTCTGCCATCAAAAATATTGCCCTCACAGAAAAATCCAGATTATTTAAATATAAATGTAAGTTTGAGAAAAATAAAGTGATGAGAGAGGATTCAATTTGATATCTGAAGAACTGAATGAATAGTAGCCCATTAATTGAGATAGTGAAAAATTGAGGGAAGCCAGGCAGACTAGAAGTTTATTAAGGGCTTTGTTTACACATGCAAAGTTTTAGGTACTCGTCAGTCAACAACGTTGGGAGCAGTCAAATAAAGAGGTTATTATATAACTCTAGAGTTCATGGTAGTGGTCTAGCTTAAATAAATGAATTTTGGAGCTACCATGTACATGGCAGGAATAATATTAAAATAGTAAATGTTGAAATATTATGTGTACATAGTAGCATTAAGCTGAGTTATTTGATGTTGGTCTCCCAAGTTTAGAAGCCTACCCAGTCATTTGCTGCTGTTTGTGTCTATTAACCTTTCCAAGGATGGAGGTGATTATATCTAATTTCAAAAACTGAGTATAATTGTCTCGCTAAGCAATTCTATGGAATCCAGAGAGTGGAGATTCACTTGTTTAGAACTTTGTCACTCCAGAATTTCACCCCCTTCTTATTCAAAATCACAGTAGATGTTTATTCAAAATGCTGAGAAGAGTAACTAAAGTATCAAGAACAGGCTTGCCAAATTACCATTTTACTGTAGGACACAGAAAACACAGATGTTCCTGGAAGCAAGAGGGTGACATTGAGCATTGTTGGTTCAGTCAGAGGATGAGACTGGCAGTTGTCTCCTTCCAAACAGAGAACAGTAGGGCACAACCCCAGGCTCTGCGGGGCACCAAGGTCCACTCACACATCGTCTTTAGTTGCCATTGCAGTCTAATAAAAGAGTGGGACTTAAGCACTGTTTTTTTTTTCTTTCAGGAAAACAACTAGTCTTTGGGAAATTGGGCCTATCCAGTTTTAGGCAAATATTGTTGGAGGCTTTTTGTAAAAAGTTTAAGATGAAAGCAAGCTACTTGTAATTTCAGAGCAGGCCAATACATTCACAGAAGTTCATTATGGAAAAGTCATTGCAAATAGGTATTTTACAATGACACTGCAGTTTTTTTAAAAATATACAGCTCTAAATGCTAATTTGAGAGGAAATGTGTGAATAAAGATGGCAATGGGAGGGATTGGGAGCCTATAACATTTCCAGTTTTTTGTATATACTACCTTAAAAAAACACAAAAGAATTTCAGTCAACTAAAAGGTAAAAACGAAAATCTCAATTACAGTAATGGGAAAACCCTGGTTGTAATGTTGCAATGCTATCTTAGAATATATTTATTTGCCACTCATTTGCACCACATTTATTTTGTTTTCTTGAATTGCACACAATAACCATTTTTAGCAATCAAAAATCAATTTATTTAAATATATATGTCAATATTTTATTTTAGTATAAATAAAAAATGGAATTAAGGTATTTCTTTCCACAATCTATTTGGTTATTTTGAAATTTCTTTGTGAAATTGATAAGATACTAACTTTTTTTCTTAACTTTTTTCTTCTCAACCTTCCCTTCCTTTTGGTCTTCTTAATTTCCAGTGTCTAGACTTGCTCGCTTTGCCAACCTACTCTGCCTTGTGTGATGCTAATTAATATCTTGTTTCTAAGCCCCCTTTGCTCTACTACAAAAGGAAAACAGAATATAATCCAGAGCCACAGGTGAAACTAATGGTGCGTCCAGATCTTCTGTGATCACAGAGCATGGTAAACTCCTTTGAGGCAAAGTTTAAAACATGCAGTGCATCTAGATTTCGTGATTAAATTTTGAAGCCAAATGTGTTTATTTCCTATGAAATTTTAGCATCCTTCAGAGTTGTAGAATGTTTGTTTTGTTTAAAGCAACATTCTCACTGATTGCTGAAGCATTTCACTCTCTCTAACATGTTACACCAAATCAACCTACTTTTCATTTTCCATCTTTTAGTTCTTTTTTTCTGAGAACAGTCAGCAAAAATTGTATTCTAAAGCACCCTAAGAACAAGGGCATTGATCTCCCCAGTTGGAATTTTAGGCCACCTTCCCCTTGTCATTCTCAGCTGTAATTTAAGATATCAGCTTTAAATTATTTAGTGGCTTATAAGTATAAATAATTCACCAGTCAACAACCAAGGTGACAGCCCATTAATCAGCTGCGAGCGTGCACACAGGTGTCAAGCTGCGGTCTGCAGTGGCCTGAGTTCTGATGAGTTTGACGTGCTTAGAGCAATTCTGCTCTCCTTTCCCTCCCTAAGATGTGACCCATCTTACTTGTGGACTGAATTAATTGGGCCTCAAATTAAGAGGTTGCTCAAGAACTCTAACCTTCAGAGATAGAACCAAAGTTTGTTCCAAGTGTGGATGCAATCTCAGCTTTTCTGGTGCTAAGTGGTTGCAACTGTGCTGTGATATCGCCAGGAGAAATGTGTGGCAAACGTAGATTAAGTGATATAATTTTAAAAGAATATTTCTTTACAAAGAAAGTTGTGATTTTTTGAAATAAAGAATGTATGGTAATGATAAATGTTTATTTTTATCTTCTTGTCTCGGGTTTTATGTGTTAATTGATTTTTTTTCAGTAGCTTTGTTCCCTTTCTGCATCCATGTGTGCTCATGAAAACATGGTAGCTCCTTTCTATAACCTTTGGGCATTATTTTTATAATTCAGGTAATTTATCAGGTTTTTTCCCAATGATATTGTTACTCTCCTAAGTCTCTTTAACCTCATAAAGGTGTACATCACCTTCCTATCAAAATCATAACTTATGTAAATTTAAAATCCAATTCAAAATTTGTAGAGCAGAGTAATGAGGATATCCTTTTGGTAAAATTACAGACTCTCTGCAGCAGGGTAACTAGTAAAACACAAATATCGTGTGGTTATGCAGACCATCCTATTGTATAATACGATACAGAGAGGAAAACAACAGAGTGGGTACTGTGGTCACCTCTAACTACTCTTCACTTCCAGTTTCTCTCCCAGTAACTCTCTGAGAGCACAAAATCTCAAAATTTTAAACTCTCTTTCCTCTCCAACATCTGCACACAATAACCACCCACACACATCCAGAGTGTTTTAGTCAACTACAAAGTAAAGAAAATATTGGTGAGAGGCATCTCCTTGAGGCAGAGCCCTCTGGTGTCACCGTCGGGCCGAGCCCCTATGGGTCAGAGTTTCACTATGGCTGGAGAAGGACATTCCTTTCTCAACTCTGAGTTTCATTTAAAATCCTAGATCACAGATTGCAATTTGTGTCCAAACTCTTTTAATGTTATCATGAATTCAGTCCATTTAACTTTTGCCTAAGTAGCCACAGCAGCTGTTGCAAAGTGGAGTCCAAAGTTCATATTGAAATTTTATTTGGATGATTTTATAAGCAGCAACTTGGGCCCTGTACTTAGGACCTCTCCTCAGAGTTTTCATAGTATGTAAATCTTTACCTTTGCTGAAGAAATCCTCACTAAACAAGTGTTTTGTCAGTTTCCACAGACTCAAAATATCCTATATAATAAAAGCCTAATATGCTAAGTGTGCGATCATCTGGTCATCTGGTCTTCCGTTCAACCAATCAAAGCGTAATGTGCTAACCTTCCGAGATGGAACCAAAGTTGGTTCCAACTGTGGATGCACTATGAGCATAATGTGCCAATGATATGATGCCTCCTTTGTCAAATATTAATTGAGTGTAATATTAATTGAGCATAATGGCTTGAGTAAATTTCTGGTGTCTCTGTTCTATTCCATTGATCTATATGCCTGTTTGTGTGCCAGTATCAGGCTGTTTTGATTAGAGTGGCTTAGCAATATAACTTGATATCCAGTATTGTGATCCCTCCAACTTTGTGCTTCTTTCTCAAGATTGCTGTGGTTATTTGGGGTCTTTTCTGGTTCCATATAAATTTTTTGAGTATTTGTTCTAGATCTGTAAAATATGCCATTGGTATTTTAATAGGAATTGCATTGAATCTGTAGATTGCCTTAAGTAGTATGGATATTTTAATGATGTTGATTCTACCAATCCATGAACATGGTATATTCTTCCACTTGCTTCTATCTACTTCCATCACTTTTTTCAATGTCGTGTAGTTTTCTGAGTACAGGTCATTTACCTCCTTGGTTAAGTTTATTCCTAAGTATCTTAATTTTTTGTTGTTGTTGTTGCAATGGTAAGTGGGATTTTTTGTTTAGTTTCTATTTCTGTGAATTCATTATGGGTATATAAAAAAGCCATTGATTTTTGGTTGTTGATTTTGTATCTTGCTACATTGCCAAATTCATTTATTAAATCTAGTAGTTTTTTGATGAAGTCTTTAGGGATTTCTATGTACAATATTATGTCGTCTGCAAATAATGAGAGTTTTACTTCCTCCTTTCCAATTTTGATGCTTTTTAATTTTTCTTCTTGTCTGATCACTGTGGCTAGGACTTCTAGTACTATGTGAATAAGAGTGTTGAAAGCAGCCCTAACTGGTTTGGCTCAGTGGACAGAGTGTCGGCCTGCAGATTGAAGGGTCCCAGGTTCAATTCCAGTGAAGGGCATGTACCCTGGTTGCAGGGACACCCCCAGCAGTGGGTGTGCAGAAGGCAGCTGATTGATGTTTCTCTCTCATCGATGTTTCTAACTCTCTATTTCTCTCACTTCCTTTCTGTAAAAAAATCAATAAAATATATTTTTTTAAAAAAGAGTGTTGAAAGACATCCTTGGCTTGTTCCTGTTCTTAGAGAAAATGCTTTTAGATTTTGCAAATTAAATATGATGCTGGCTGTAGGTTTGTCATATAGAGCCTTTATCATGTTGAGATATGCTCC
>NW_005371242.1:131317-134107 GCF_000412655.1 Myotis brandtii | reverse complement strand
GTGTATGATCTTTTTAATATATTGCTGGATCCGATTTGCTAATATTTTGTTCAGAATTTTAGCATCTATGTTCATCAAGGATATTGACCTTCTAATTATCTTTCTTTGTAGTGTCTTTATATCTGATTTTGGGATTAAGATAATGCTGGCTTCATAGAAAGATCTTGGAAGTGCTCCTTCCTCTTGAATTTTCTGAAATAGTTTGAGGAGTATAGGTGTTAGTTCTTTGAATGTTTGGAAAAACTCCCTCTGTGAAGTTGTCTGGACCTGGGCTTTTGTTTGCTGGGAGTTTTATTATTATTATTATTACTGCTTCTATTTCATCAGTTGTTATTGGCCTATTCAGGTTTTCTGATTCAGTTTTTGGAAGATTGTATTGTTCTAGAAATTTTTCCATTTCATCCACATTGTCCAGCTTTTTGGCATACAGTTTTTCATAATATTTTCTTACAATCCTTTGTATTTCTGTGGTGTTAGTGGTTACTTCTCTACTCATTTCTGATATTATTTATTTGGGTCCTCTCTCTTTGTATCTTGGTTGGTCTGGCTAATGGTTTATCAATTTTGTTTCAAAGAACCAGATCTTGGTTTTATTGATTTTTTTGTATTATTAACTATTAATTTTTTTAGTCTCTATGTTATTTATTTCTGCTCTAATCTTTATTATTTCCTCTACTTACTCTTGGCTTTTCTTGTTCTTTAAGTTGCAGGGTTAAATAGTTTATTGTTGATTTTTCTTGTTTTTTGAAGCATGCCTATAGTCCTATGAACTTCCCTCTCAGGACTGCTTTTGCTATGTTCCAGAGATTTTGGCTTGTTGTGTGTTAGTCTTCATTTGTTTCCAGAAAGTTTTTGATTTCTTTCTTGATCTCATTGGTAACCCATTTATTGTTTAATAAGATGCTATTCACCCTTCGTGTGTTTGAATGTTTTGAGGTGTTTTTACTATAGTTGATTTCCAATTTCATGCCATTGTGATCTGAGAAGATGCTTGATATGATTTCAATCTTCTTGAACTTGTAGAGACTTGTTTTGTGTCCTAACATGTGGTCTATCTTTGTGAAAGACCCATGTGCACTTGAGAAGAATGTATATTCTGTTGCTTTGGGGTGAAATATTCTATAAACATCAATTAAATCCTCCTGATCCAGTGTGTCCTTTAGAGTCACTGTTTCCTGTTAATTTTTTGTCTGGAAGATCTATCCAGTGAAGTCATCAGGGTGTTAAAGTCCCCTACTATGATTGTACTGTTATTGATCTCTCCTTTAAAGTCCTCTAGAAGATATACAAGATATAAGACAGCATATAGTTGTGTCATGTTTTTGTATCCATTTAGCTACCCGATGCCTTTTGATTGGAGCATTTAATCAATTTATATTTAAGGTTATTATTTATAGACTAGAGGCCCGGTACACAAAAATTTGTGCGCTCGGCGGGGGGGTCTCTCAGCCCGGCCTGTGGCCTCTCACAGTCTGGGACCCCTCGGGAGATAACGACCTGCTGGCTTAGGCCTGCTCCCGGGTGGCAGAGGGCAGGCCCAATCCCTAGGTGCAGCCCCTGGTCGGGCTCAGAGCAGGGCTGATTGGGGAGTTGGGGCACCGCCCCCTGTCACACACAGAGCAGGGCGGATCAGGGGGTTGGGGCGCTGCACCCTGTCACACTCAGGGCAGGGCCAATGGGGAGGTTATGGCTCTACCCTGTCACACACAGAGCAAGGCCCGTGGAGGGGGGTTGGGGCGCCACCCTCTATCACCCACAGAGCAGGGCCGATCAGGGGGTTGGGGCGCCACCACTGTCACACTCGGGGCAGGGCCGATGGAGAGGTTATGGCTCTACCCTGTCACACACAGAGCAAGGCCCGTGGAGGGGGGTTGGGGCGCCACCCTCTATCACCCACAGAGCAGGGCCGATCAGGGGGTTGGGGCGCCACCACTGTCACACTCGGGGCAGGGCCGATGGAGAGGTTATGGCTCTACCATGTCACACACAGAGCAGGGCCGATCAGGGGGTTGGGGCGCCACCACTGTCACACTCGGGGCAGGGCCGATGGAGAGGTTATGGCTCTACCATGTCACACACAGAGCAGGGCCGATCAGGGGGTTGGGGCGCCACCACTGTCACACTCGGGGCAGGGCCGATGGAGAGGTTATGGCTCTACCATGTCACACACAGAGCAGGGCCGATCAGGGGGTTGGGGAGCTCCCCCCTGTCAAACACAGAGCCGCAGGGCAATCAGGAGATTGGGGAGCTCCCCCCTATCAGGCACAGAGGAGGGCTGATCAGGGGGTTGGGGTGCCTTCCCCTGTCACGAACAGAGCAGGGCGGATAGGGAGGTTGTGGCCCCGCCCCCTGTCACACACAGAGCCGCAGGGCGATCAGGGGGTTTGGGCGCTGCCCCCTGTCACACACAGAGCCACAGGGCAATCAGGGGGTTTGGGCGCTGCCCCCTGTCACACACAGAGCCACAGGGCAATCAGGGGGTTTGGGCGCTGCCCCCTGTCACACACAGAGCCACAGGGCAATCAGGGGGTTTGGGCGCTGCCCCCTGTCACACACAGAGCCACAGGGCGATCAGGGGCGTTGGGCGCTGCCCCCTGTCACACACAGAGCCACAGGGCGATCAGGGGCGTTGGGCGCTGCCCCCTGTCACACACAGAGCCACAGGGCGATCAGGGGCGTTGGGCGCTGCCCCCTGTCACACACAGAGCCACAGGGCGATCAGGGGCGTTGGGCGCTGCCCCCTGTCACACACAGAGCCACAGGGCGATCAGGGGGTTTGGGTGCTGCCCC
>NW_005371242.1:114470-130877 GCF_000412655.1 Myotis brandtii | reverse complement strand
TTTTGGCATTTTAATTATGATTTAAATGGGCATGGGCCTATTTGGGTTCTTCTTATTTGGGGTTCTCTGTGCTTCCTGAACTTGTGTGACTTTTTCCTTTACCAGGTTAAGGAAGTTTTCTGCCATTATTTCTCCAAATACATTCTCTAACCCTTGCTCCCTTTCTGCCTCTTCTGGCTCATCTGCTATTCTAATATTGTTAGGTTTCAAGTTGTTCCACAGCTCCCTTAAGCTGTCTTCCTGGCTTTCAATTTTTTTTTTTTTGGTTCGCTGATTGAATGATTTTTTTTCAACCCTGTCTTCTAATTCACTATTCCAAACCTCAGCTTCCCCTAATCTACTGTGTATTCCTTCCAATGTGTTCTTTTTTAAAAAATTAAATTTTATTGGAGTGACATTACTCATCATGAACATATAGGTTTCATGTGTGGATTACTAATTTACTTATACTTATCTGTATATAAGGTCATGTGCCCACCACCCAAAGTCAAATCTTCTCCTGTCATGTCATATTAGGAACACTTTCTCCCCCCACACTCCTCCCTCTGGCAACCACCATACTGTTATTTGTGTTCATAAGTTTTAGTTTTATATTCCACATGTGAGTGAAAACATAGTTCTTAGCTTTTTCTGTCTGACTTATTTCACTTCACATAATGTTCTCAAGGTCCATCCATGTGGTTGTAAATGATGCTATTCCATCCTTTCTTATGGCTGAGTAGCATTCCATTGTGTATATGTGCCACATCTTCTTTATCCAGTCCTCTATCGCAGGGCACTTTGGCTGTTTTCAAGTCTTGGCCACCATGAATAATGCTGCCATGAACATAGGGTGCATATATCTTTGCATATAAATGATTTTGAGTTTTTCAGGTATATAACAGGAGTGGGGTTGTTGGGTCATATGGTATCTCTAAGTCTACATTCCCATTAGCAGTGAATGAGGATTCCCTTTTTCCCAAACTTTCTCCAACAGTTTTATTGCTTGTCTTGTTGATAATGGCCACTATAACAGGTGTAAGATTGTATCTCATTGTAGTTTTAATTTGCATTTCCCTTATTGCCAGTGAGGTGGAACATCCTATATAATAAAGAGGTGATATGCAAATTGACCACCACACCCTAGCATAATATGGCCACCCCCATGTGGTCATAAGATGGCCGCCCCCATGTGGCCACAAGATGGCTGGCAGGGGAGGGCAGTTGGGGGCAACCAGGCCAGCAGGGGGGGGGAAGTTAGGGGCAACCAGGCTGGCAGGGGATGGCAGTTAGGGGCAAACAGGCCGGCAGGGGATGGCAGTTGGGGGAAAAATCAGGCTGGCAGGAGAGGGCAGCTGGGGGCAACAAGGCCAGCAGGGGAGGGCAGCTGGGGGCAACCAGGCCAGCAGGGGAGGGCAGTTGGGGGTGATCGGGCCAGCAGGGGAGGGCGTTTGGGGGTGATCAGGCCAGCAGGGGAGCAGTTAGGTGTCAATCAGGCTGGCAGGGGAGGGGTTAGGAGGCAATCAGGCAGGCAGGCAGGCAAGAGGTTGGGAGCCAGTAATCCCAGATTGTGAGAGGGATGTCCAACTGCCGGTTTAGGCCCGATCCACAGAGATCGGGCCTAAACCGGCAGTTGGACATCCCTCAAGATTGGAGAGGGTTCAGGCTGGGCTGAAGGCCCCCCCCTCCAGTGCATGAATTTCATGCACCGGGCCTCTAGTCTTTTCATATATCTATTGGCTGTTTCTATGTCTTCTTGGAATAGGTGTATTTTCAGGTCCTCTGCCCACTTTTTTATTGGATTATTTATTTGTTTGGTGTTGAGTTTTACCAGTCCTTTATATATTTTGGAAATTAAACCTTTGTCAGAGCTACTCTTTGCAAACATCTTCTCCCATCTGCTTGGCTGCCTGTTTGTTTTGTTGTCTGTTTCTTTTGCTGTTCAGAAACTCTTCAGTTTGATATAGTCCCATTCATTTATTTTTTCCTTTACCTCCCTTTCCTTATAGTCCCATTCATTTATTTTTTCCTTTACCTCCCTTGCCTTTAGGGTCAAGTCCATAAAATATTCTCTACCACCCAGGTCCATAAGTTTGATACCTACATTTTTTCTATGACTTACAGTTTTGGGTCGTATATTTAACTCTTTGATCCAATTTGTATTGATTTTTGTACATGGGGAAAAATTGCAATCCACTTTTATCTGTTTGCATGTGGCTTTCTAGTATTCCCAATACCATTTATTGAAGAGACTATCTTTACTCCAATGTGCATTTCTAGCTCCTTTGTTGAAAACTGTCTGTCCATAAATGTGGGTTTTATAACTGGGCTCTCTATTCTGTTCCATTGGTCTGTGTATCTGTTTCTCTGCCAATACTATGCTGTTTTTATTATCATAGCTCTGTAGTATAACTGTTCTTTATTTGTGTTATGTCAGTCTTTATTTCCCCCTGCTTCTTTTTCATAGTTACCATCATTTTTTTCATGCTGTTGAGCATCTTTCCCATCATTACTCTGAACTCTGTTTCAGATAAATTCCTTATCTCTGCTTCATTTATCTTTTCTTCTGGAGAATTCTCTTGTTCTTTCATTTTGGGGTTGTTTCTTTGTCTCCTCAGTTTGGGTTTGTGACTGTGTATTAGGTAGGTGCTCTATACCTCTCAATCTCTAATGCAGGACAGTGTCAAATGATGTTTCTGACTAATTAGATCAGGAAAAGACTCAAAGCTTCCAGGAACCACCTCTGCCTACAGACTGATAGGATTCTGACTTTAATTGCCCCCAGGCAGTCATCCTCAATTGTAATGAGAATTTTTTTCAAAATGGTGGGACAGTTGCTTCTGCCTGGAGGATAATTGGTTTTTTTTAGTCTCTTAAGTGGCCTCAGGGCAAGGTGCTTTCAATAGGGTGGATCAACTGTCTTCCCCTGAGGCAAGGTAAATGTCTGTGTGGGAAAGATGTCCTCCACTACATGAGGGAATGACTTAGCACAGGAAACTGAGGTTGTCTGTCTTCTGAGCTCTAACCCCTGAGTCCCCAATCCTGGTTTCTGCTCACACAGCTCCAGTCCACTCCACCCTTACTCTGCAGGAGCATAAGATGGGTGGCTCCACAGGGAATTATGTGTGTTGGCCCTTTAAGAGGCTGCCTGAATTTTCAGCCATCACTCCCTGGCAGACAGCAACCTCGCTGCTTTTCACAGCCAGATGTTATGTGGGTACCCTTCTCAGTTCTGGTGCTCTTTACTGGGGGACCCAGCTTGGGGATTAGACCCCAGATTTCTCAGTGGCAACCCCCCACAGCTGAGATATCTTTCCAGGACTTCAGTTGCTGTCTGTGGGTGCCCAACAGCTCTTTTGTGCCTCTGCTCCTCCTACCAGTCTCTATGCAGTCTCTACTTTTGTTCCTCACATATCAAAGTTCTCACCTGCAAGTCTTCAGTTGATTATTTAGGAAGTTTTTCTGTATTTTAGTTATAATTCCAATTTGTTCCTGGGAGCATGTCCATGCAGCGCCCACTTACTCTGTGATGGTACCATAGCTCTGTCTCTTCCTCTCGCCATTCTTGAAGGTATGAAATATAATGTCATCCACATCTAATTTTAAATTAAACCATGTAGCAATTGCTTTCCTGAGTCCTTTAAATCCAAACTACAGTTCTTGGCTCCTGTACCTCTTCTCTTTCCTTAAGTCCCGGTTTTCTTGGTATGTACACTGCCCCTTAAGTTGACACTGTGTGTCAGACTTTTCCTTAAACTTTGTAAGTAATGGGAGAAATGACCTTGAGGGGTAGCTCAGCACAGCAGAGCCAAGTATGCAAAACACGCATAATAGAACTTGACCTCTCCATCATAAGGATTTCCTGGGGACAAGTTTTCTTTAGGCCCTTTCTTACTGACAACTCCTTAAGACCCTTCTATCTTCTGATAATCCTCATATTTTTCTTTTTCCTGAATTGTTGTTTGCTAGTCCCCCAATTGCTGTCCATTCCTGGCTGGCCACAGGAGCTGTGTCCACCTTCCACTTTATTAAGCATTACATATCAGATGCCTCTTTGTATCCACTTGTTCTATGTTGTCTCTGCCCAGGACCAGAGCTTTATCAACCCAAATCTCCATCAAGAAGAGCTTATGTGTTTTTCTATATAAAATTAACCATCATTGTAAGAGATAAATTATGTTTTGCCTCTAAAAGTCAGTTCTTTATACATAATAATTAATAAAACACATTTTCTTGAACTTAGATTTATCTTAAGTTTCAGATTTACCTTAAGCTTCAGTTTATTGATGAACCTTCCTCTATGTTTAACTCTATGCCAACTACTGCATTATCTTTATTTCTCTATATCTACTGTCTACATAGCATCTGGCACAGAATCACCATTCAAGTACTATTTGTTAAATTAATTTAATATTGAACAAGTTCATTGATGTGTATGAAAGCACAATAGTCTTAGCCAAAGAAAAAGCAATAGTGATCAATTATTTATTTCTTGGAGGAAAATGATAGCATAATCAATTATTATATCTGGTCAAAGTAAACTTAGAATATGTTTGCCATAACAAATAGCCAGTGACTGCATTAAAAAAAATATTTGGTTGTTCTTGTCATTGTAATATGTATCAAGTTTTCTCATTAATTATTGACAAATAACTATATATTCAGTAAATATGAAAATATGGTTTATAAATAAAGTAAATTTTTTTCTGTCCATAAGATATGGTGTTTGGTAACAGAGTAGGTGGGGGAAAAACTCTTGACATATAAGAAAAATCATGAGAGCCCTAACCGGTTTGGCTCAGTGGATAGAGCATCAGCCTGCAGACTCAAGGGTCCCAGGTTTGATTCTGGTCAAGGGCATGTACCTTGGTTGTGGGCACATCCCCAGTAGGGATTGTGCAGGAGGCAGCTGATTGATGTTTCTCTCTCATTGATGTTTCTAACTCTCTATCCCTCTTCCTTCCTCTCTGTAAAAAATCAATAAAATATATTTTTTAAAAAAGAAAAAATCATGAGAAAGGTTATAACTTATATGAATGAAAAAACAGGTAGTTACAGAACCAAAACTGAAGGTGCACTCAAAGTGTGGCAAAATTTTATACCCACTAATAAGATCAATATCTCAGCAACACCTTCAATTTTAATAATTGTAACGTTTTTACCCCTGTTGTTCAAAAAAATGAAGAACAGTATTTTAAAATGCATATGAGAAAGAAGTAATTTTTTGTAAATAATTGCTAAGAAATCTTGGATCTTTAATTATCAAATGTTATTGTGTAATTCTTAGGAATATATAATTTAATTGGGACAGGGTTCATCTATGCTTCATATAAGGAATACTTTTCAAGGGGAATAGTCTCTTAATATGTAATTTTTTCTTAAACCATAACACATTCATAAACTAAATATCTAGTTGAAACCTTTTCTAGACATTTTTCCTCCTTCTTCTTTAGAATATATTCATTAGCTATTACCAACAGTGAATACATAAAGAGATGGGACCCAGCAAGTCAATTGTGTTCAATTTTAAGAGTTCTCATAAAACTTGCAGATATTTTTTAAATATGGAAAGTATCTAGATATCTGAGGTTTATTAATGATCATGAATATAAGTGATTAATAATTAGTGATTTTGTATAACACTTATTATTAAAACCTTATGAATTTTGAAGGTGAGTTGAGAGAGTAAAACTCTGGGTGATAAGGTTTTAGAATGGAAAGTGGTCTCAATGTAGAAGACCATTGGAGTCAGAAACTGCAGGAGGTTTGCAGAGTAAGCACCTAAAGTTCCCTTTTCTAGTGCACAGAGTCACTTGAACCACTAAGAAACTTCCAATCCATTTTAACAATAGGATAAGAATGTTTAGGTATTTAATTTTGTTCAGAATTAATCTCTCCACAAAACGTCAATCTAGTACTTGCAATTATAGTTACACCCATTAATTTGCCTCACAATTATGTTTCTAAAAACACTCTGATGGGTGAGCATCACTAGAGACAGGCACAATCTATGTCATTGACATCAAATTAACAAAGTTTTGACAGAGCCTTGAAAACATAATCCTTTATGCCATTCATTGATTCTAGAAAATGTAAATTTTATTTTTATTCTTTGGCAAAAACTAAGTATGCAGTAAACAAAGTGTTCCATGGAATGTACTAAATGAATCCCTAGGCTAGTACTACTTGTAACAGTTCTTTAATTTTTATTGAACACATTTAATGAGTATTGATGAATTTCTCATTGTTTAGTAGGCAACATTGGATTGGATTGCAATAATACAGCTCCAGATTTCAGGAATACAGTTCTACAGACATACCTTGAAAGTAATGCTGGTCTGGTTCCAGGGCTGCCACAATAAAGCAAATATCACAATAAAGTGAGTCACTTGAATTTGTCATTTCCCAGTGCATATAAAAGTTATGCTATACTATGCAATCATAATTTGTCTTAAAACAATGTACATTAATTTAAAATTCTTTATTGCTAAAAAATGATAAACATCCTCTGAGCTTTCAGCGAGTTGTCATCTTTTTGCTGGTGAAGGATCTTTCCTCAGTCCTGATGGCTGAAAACTGATCAGGGAGGTAGTTGCTGAAAGTTGGGGGTTGTGTGCCAATTTCTTAAAATAAGACAATGAAACTTGCCAATCAATTGACTCTTCCTTTCACCAGCTATTTCTCTGTAGTATGGGATGCTGTTTGGCAGCATTTACCCACAATAGAGCTTCTTTCACAATTGGAGTGATACTTTATTAGCCTAGTTTATGTGATATGTTAAATTCTTTCTTGTCATTTCAATAATCCCCACGGCCCTTCATCAGGAGTAGGACCATTTTCTCTGTGACTCCTCATCTATGAGAGTTTGATCATGAGATGCAGCAATTCAGTCACAATTTCAGCTCAACTTCTAACTCTATTTCTGTTGTTATTTCCATCATGTCTGTGGCTACTTCCTCCACTGATGTCTTCAACTCCTCTAAGTCAAGTTCTTTCATTGCTATTTTGATCTCTTCCCGTAAATCACAAATGTTCCTAATGGATCTAGAATGGTGAATCCTTTCCAGAAGGTTTTCAATGAACGATGCACACATCTATCAGAGGAGTCATAATCTCTGACAGCTAAATGCCTTATGAAGTGTACTTCTTAAATAATAGGACTTGAAATTCAAAATTACTCCTTGATCCATGGGACTGAAGAATGGTTGCTGTTTCTGCACGCAATTAAAAGAATGTTAATCTCATTGTATCTGTGCATCAGAGGTCTTGGGTGGCCAGGTGTATTATCTATGAGCAGTAATATTTTGAACGAATTGTGTGTGTTTTTCTAAGCAGCAGTTCTTAACAGTAGATTTAAAATATTCCATAAACTATGTTGTAAACAGATACACTATCACGCCAACTTTGTTGTTTCATTGACAGAGCATAGAAGTGTTCAACTTAGCATCATTCTTAAGGGCCTTAGTCGTTCAGAATGGAAAATAAGCATTGGGCAAACTTAAAATCACCAGTTGCTTTTACCCCTATCCAGTGAGTCAGCCTGTCCTGTGAAGCTCTGATGCCAGGCAGTGACCTTTCCTCTCTTGCTATAAAAGTGCCACATGGCATCTTCTTCCAATATAAGGCTGTTTCATCTACCTAAAAATCACCTCACTGATGATCTGAGTTAGATCTTCTGGATAACTTGCTGCAGTTTCTGCATCAGCACTTGCTTCCTCACCTGCACCCTCATGAAGCAACCTCTGCCAGCTTCACACTTTTCTTCTGCAACTTCCTCACTACTCTTGGCCTCCATAGAATTGAAGAATTAGGACTTTGCTCTGGATTAGGCTTTGGCATAAGGGAGTGCTGTGGCTGCCTCGATCTTCTCTCCCGACCACCAACACTTTCTGCATTTTCGCTTTCTTATCTTTTGTGTGTTCACTGGAGTAGCACTTTTAATTTCCTTCAAGAACTTTTCCTTTGTATTCACAACTTGGCTAACTCTTTGGTACAAGAGACCTAGCTTCCAGTTTATCTTGGCTTTTGACATGCCTTCCTCACTAAGCTGAATAATGTCTAGTTTTTTATTGAAAGGAGAGAAATGCAACTCTTTCTTTCACTTGAACACTTAGAGGCCATAGTAGGGTTATTCATTGGCATAATTTTAATGTTGTGTCTCAGTTAATAGGGAGGCCCAATGTGAGGGAGAAAGATGGAGAACAACCAATTGGTGGAGCAGTCAGAAGACACACACATGTATCCATTAAACTTGCCATCTTAAAATTTTAGGTTTGAAAAAATATAATAAAAATATGAATATTTTCAGATATGACCATGTATATAAACATTTTTAATTTATAACCTACATGTCTTATTATATCCTATATAATCCTATATAATAAAAGGGTAATATGCAAATTGGCCCTAACAGCAGAACAACCAGAATGACTGCTGGACCAGTCACTATGAGGTGCACTGACCACCTCTTGGTTCCTTTCCCTAGCCGGCAGGCTCCAATCGCCTGATGGCCACCCGCAGCGGGGGCAGGGCCGGCAAATGGGTGGGAACAGCCAACCTCTCGGTCCCTTCCCCTGACCACCTGGCACTGATCACCCGATGGCAAATGGGGAATTGGGAGTGGGTGGGGGGAGGGGCCAGCTGTGGGCAACTGGGGAAGATGGCCCTGATTGCAGGTCAAGCCTAGGGACCATACCCATGCACGAATTTCATGTGCCAGGTCTCTAGCGTTTTTAATAGTTACTGGATGCTTGTATAAAATTCACCTGCATTTCTCTGTACCAGCAATAAACCAGTAAAATATTTTCAGATAACACTATTATCTTAATATCAAGAAGCAATAAATGTCTAAAAATAAATTTACCAAGTTATAGATAAGGAGGTAGCATAAAATTCTTATAGATATCATTGAGACAAATTATTGTATATGAATTCAGAAAATTCAACATTGTAAAGATATGAATTCTCTCCATATTCATTTGTTTAATGGCATCCCCCTGAAAATCTTAACAAGAGTATTTAGAATATTTTTGTGAATATGCTAAATACTAAAATTTATATAGAAATGGACATGGCCAAGAATAGTTCAGGCAATCATGAGAAAGAACAAAGTTGAAGTTCTTTACTTCTAGATATAAATAAGCAATAGTTAAAACAGTATGGCATTAGCTTAAAGAAATACGAATAGACCAATGAGGTAAAATAAAGAATGTAGAAACATATCCATAGATATATGTGAACATTTATGACAAAATTGACATTCTAAAATAGTGAGTAAAGCTTTAATAGTCTTCTCAATAAATGTTAGTAGGTCCATTTGCTCTTCATATGAGAAAAAAAGAAGACTGGCCCTTGTCTCACACCACACACAAAAATGAACTCTAAACAGATCTAATCATGAAAATTTAAAAATCATAAAGCTTCTAGGACACAACATAAGACAATATGTCTACAGCCATGAGCACAGACAACAACTTCTCACATAAGACACAAATCCTATTAACCATAAGGAAAAGTTTGGCAAGCCAGGCTATATTAAAAGTAATAAATTCAATTCTTCAAAATATATTAATCTACATTAATAAAAGCCTAGGTGGCCCTCGTTCCCTCGCACCCTCGCATGATGCCCTCACGTCATCACAAGATGGCCGGCAGAGGAGGGAAGTTGTGGGTGATCAGGCCGGCAGGGGAGGGCAGTTGTGGGCAACCAGGCCTGCAGGGAAGGGCAGTTGGGAGCGATCGGGCGGCAGGGGAGTGACTAGGGGGCATTCAGGCTGACAGGCAGAAGCAGTTAGGGGCAATCAGGCAGGCAAACGAGCAGTTAGGAGCCAGCAGTCTCAGATTATGAGAGGGATGTCCAACTGCCGGTTTAGGCTCGATCCACAGGGATTGGGCCTAAACCGACAGTCGGACATCCCCTGAAGGGTCCCAGATTTGAGAGGGTGCAGACCAGGCTGAGGGACACTCCCCTCCCACCCCCCATGCACGAATTTCTTGCACCTGGCCTCTAGTATATTAATAAGAGAAAAAAAGTTGAAAACACTAACACATGTATCTGAAAAAAAAATCCTTGTATTCACAATATATAACTCCTACAAATTGATAAAAATAGAAAAATTTATTTAAAAAAAACATGAAGGCTTCAATTGACATTTTTGAAAAATGGCTAATCCTATCTAATAAAAGGGTAATATGCAAGTTAACCATCACTCAGTCACAAAGATGGTGGCACCCATAGCCACAAGATGGTGGCTCCCAGTCCTCTAAGCCCTGCCGGAGTCCTCCAGTCCCGGAGGGTGACTGTTGAGATCGGACAGCGTGAGCAGCCTGGCGGAATGCTTGCTTCGTCACCGCAGCAAGTACAATAAAAGTTGGCTCCAAAACAGCCTGTTTCTTGGCGAGTCCGGGCAGGAGGGGGTCCTGAGAGCTTTTCTCCTGGCTGCTCAGGAAACAGTGCTGACACTGCTGAGGGGGCCATTGGGGAGGAGGCGGTAACTGCTGCTGCGGAGCTAGAGCGGAGGAGGCCAGGGAGCCGAGTGGAGGAGGCAGGGGAGCTGGAGTGGAGGAAGCAGGCCACCACAGGAGCCAGAGCGGAGGAGGCAGGGGAGCCGGAGTGGAGGAAGCGGGTCGCCATGGGAGCTGGAGCAGAGGAGGCAGGGGAGCAGAAGTGGAGGAGGCGGGAGCCAGAGTGGAGAAGGCGGGCCACCACAGGAGCTGGAGCAGAGGAGGCAGGGGAGCAGGAGCAGAGGAGGCAGGTCTGCCTCTGCTCCTGCAGGGGCAGTGGGTGAGCTGCAGTTCAGGAACCTCCAGGAATGGCAGCGCCCGGCCATCCAGTGCTGCATCCAGTCCCTGAGGCATGCCCATCAGTGCTGCAGCCGTCCTGCCAGAAGATGAGGTGGGTTGTGCAGCACACCAAGGGCTTCCAGCACAAGACCATTGGAGGTTGCAGAGTGTGCAAGCAGTTAGCACTTTTTAAAAAGTGAACACAGAAGATTCTGCATAATAACATAATATAATTAAAATGCTGAACAATTTCACTTATGAATAAATGCAAACATTCAAAATAAAATATAAACAAACGAATCATGCAACACATTGAGAGAAAAAAATCACCTTGACTATGTGGTGTTCCTGCCAGCAAGCCTATCTAATAAAAGGGTAATATGCAAATTAACCATCACTCCTTCACAAAGATGGCGGTGCCCATAGCCACAAGATGGCAGTGCCCAGTCCTCTCAGCCCCACCGGAGTCCTCCAGTCCCGGGGGGCGGCCACTGAGAGCGGGCAGCGTGAGCGGCTTGGCAGAATGCTTGCTTCATTGCCACAACAAGTACAACAAAAGTTGGCTCCAAAACAGCCTGTTTCTTGGTGAGTCCAGGCAGGAGGGGGTCCTGAGAGCTCTTCTGCTGGCTGCTCAGGAAACAGCACTGACGTTGCCGAGGGAGCCATTGGGGAGGAGGAAGTAGTAACTGCCACTGCGGAGCCAGAGCAGAGGAGGTGGGGGAGCTAGAGCAGAGAAGGCGGGAGAACCGGAATAGAGGAGGTGGGGGAGCCAGAGTGGATGAGGCAGGGAAGCTAGAGCAGAGAAGGCGGGAGAACCGGAATAGAGGAGGTGGGGGAGCCACAGGAACCGGACCTGAGGAGGCGGGGCTGCCTCTGCTCCCGCAGGGGTGGCGGGTGAACCACAGTTCAGGAGCCTCCGGAGTGGCAGCGCCAGGCCATCCAGTGCTGCATCCAATCCCTGAGGCATGCCCGCCAGTACCGTGACGCCAACTGCCCGCAGCCGTCCTGCCAGAAGATGAGGTGGGTTGTGCAGCACACCAAGGGCTGCCAGCACAAGACCATTGGAGGTTGCGGAGTGTGCAAGCAGTTCATGGCCCTTTGCTGCCACCATGCCAAACACTGCCAAAAAACACATGCCCCATTTCCTACTGCCTCAACATCAAGCAGAAGCTACGCCAGCAGAAGCTACAGCACCGCCAGCAGCACACCAGGCTGAGGGACACTCCCCTCCCACCCCCCATGCATGAATTTCTTGCACCTGGCCTCTAGTCTATTAATAAGAGAAAAAAAGTTGAAAACACTAACAACACATGTATCTGAAAAAAAAATCCTTGTACTCACAATATATAACTCCTACAAATTGATAAAAATAGAAACATTTATTTAAAAAAAACATGAAGGCTTCAATTGGCATTTTTGAAAAATGGCTAATCCTATCTAATAAAAGGGTCCACCATGCCAAACACTGCAAAGAAAACACATGCCCCATTCCCTACTACTTCAACATCAAGCAGAAGCTCTGCCAGCAGAAGACACAGCACCGCCGGCAGCACACGTAGCTCATGCGCCAGTGGATGCCACCATCAACACCCGCACCGTGCCTCAGCCGAATCTGCCTTCCCCTCTTTCAGCACCACCCTGGCCCCCCACACTGCATCCCAGCACACCCTGGACACCACAGCCCCGACTATGCCCCAGACCTTGCCTGTGAGCATATCACAAGCCGACTTCTCCAGTGTGGCCAGAACTCAGCCCCCCACCACAGTTTGCACTGGGAAGCCCACTAACCAGGTGCCAGCCCCACCGCTCCCCACCCAGGCCCACCTGCAGCAGTGGAGGTGCCCGGCAGATTGCACGTGAGGCATAGCAGTAGCAGCACCTGTACTGGGTGAGCACCAACAATGCTATGCCCCTGAGGCACAGTGACCCCTGAGAGCCAGATGGCCCCCATGGGCCTGAATGTGACCCAACCAGGTCAGTGGGCCTGTTATTCTGCCCCCCGAGTCCCAGCAGTGGCAGCTGGCACCCATCCCCCAGCAACAGTCAATGTGAGGCATGCCCAGACCCGTGATGTCCATGCAGATCCAAGATGCAGCCACCTCAGAACATTTCTCCAGGTGCCCTGCAGGACCTGCTGCGGACCCTGAAGTCTCCCAGCTCCCCCAGCAGCAGCACATGCTCAACATCCTCAAGTCAAACCCTCAGCTGATGGCAGCTCTCATCAAATAGCACACAGCCAAGTAAGTGGCCAGCCAGCCCAGCCTTCAGCTCTAGCCCAGGCTGCTGAATCTGAATGCCATGCAAGCCAGTGGGCCATGACCTGCTGTCCCTCCACAGCAGCAAGCAATAGGAGGCCTGAACCCCCAGGGCCAGGCCTTGACCATCATGAACCTGGGGTGCAACCCCAGCGTGACGAGTATGAACCACAGTACAGAGAGATGCCACAGAGCAACAGCAGCAGCAATAACATTGTGAGAGGCATGTCTGACTGTTGGTATTGTGAGAGGCATGTCCAACTGTTGGTTGTGATGGGGTGTCGCCTTCTCCTGATCGCAGGGTTGCCTCCAGTCCCTGAGGGCTCCCGACTGTGAGAGGGGGCAGGCCAGGCTGAGGGAACCCCCTCCAGTGCATGAATTTTCATGCACTGAGCCTCTAGTCCTATATAATAAAAGCTTAGCGACTGAACGGCAGAACAACCAGAACGACCAGTCCACCAGTCGCTATGATGCACACTGACCACCAGGAGGCAGGCGCTCAACACAGGAGCTGCCCCCTGGTGGTCAGTGCATTCCTACAGTGGGAATGCCGCTTGGCTGACCAGGATTAGTGGTGCTCCCACAGCAGACAATCCCTGCAGGCCACGCTCCCCACCAGTGACGAATCCCATGCACTGGGCCTCTAGAATACACATAAAATTTCCTACTTCATTCATGTTAGCAAACTACAAATTAAAACCACAATGAGATATTATTATACTTCCACTGGAACTTCTGATATTAATAAGAATAACAATACTAACTGATGGTGAAAATTATTTTAAGCACTCTTGAAAAATTCTTAGCATTACCTATTAAAGCAGAAATTATGCTCAAACAACGGGTTATATACCAAACATAAATGTAGGAATATGTGCACCAGAACACATGTACAAGAATATTAACAATAGCCAGATTCCAAACAGCCATAAACTGAAAATAACCCAGTATGTTTATTTAATGGAAAACTCTACAATAAAAATGAATGAACTACTATAATGCATAATATTGGGAATAAATCTCAGAAACAAATTATTGAGAAAAAAACCTGCACAAAAGAGTATATACTGTATGATCACATTTATATAACGTTCAAAAAAGGTGCCCTGGACAGCTGGCTCAGTTGGTTCAAGTGTCATCCTGTGCACTGGAAGGTTGCAGGCTCAATTCCCGTTGGGGTATTTGTGGGAGGCGATATCATGTTTCTCTCTCACATCGATGTTGTTTCCTCTCCCCACCCCTTGCCTCTCTCTCTCTAAAATCAATAAATATATCTTCAGGTGAGATTAAAGTTCAAAAAAAGTTAAATTCCGCATGGTGATAGGTTAGGACAGTCACTATCTGAGGAATAGGAGTAGCTGGGAGTAGGCATGAGGGAACTTCTGTGTTATCTCCAATATTTATTTTCTTTTCTAGGTGTTGATTACATGGGTCTGTTAATTTTGTAAACATTTATTGAATTCAACACTCAAAATGTGTACATTTTCCCAGACATTTTGACTATAGTGAAAAGGTTATTTTAAAAAAATAAACAAAATAATAAAACAACAACAAATAAAACTATTGGCCCTAGCTAGTTTGGCTCAGTGGATAGAGCATCAGCCTGCGGACTGAAGGGTCCAGGTTCAATTCCAGGGCACATGCCCAGGTTGCGGGCTAGATCCCCAGTAGGGGGTGTGCAAGAGGCAGCTAATCAATGGTTCTCTCTCATCATTGATGTTTCTCTTTCTCTCCTTCTCCCTTCCTTTCTGAATTCAATAAAAATATATATTAGTAAAAAAAAACTATTGTTCTATAGCTGGATGCTGCAAGCTATGCTTGAATTGTGAACACTGTAGGCATCCTCAAAAGAGAAATTGAGCCCTAGCCGGTTTGGCTCAGTGGATAGAGTGTTGGCCAGCAAACTGAAAAGTCCCAGGTTCGATTCTAGTCAAGGGCACATGCTCAGGTTGTGGACTCGATCCCCGGTCGGGGGCTTGCAGGAGGCAGCCAATCAATGATTCTCTCTCATCATTGATGTTTCTATCTCTCTCTCCCTCTTCCTTCCTCTCTGAAATCAATAAAAAATATTTTTTTTAAAAAGAGAAATTGATGTGTTAATGATTTCAAAGATACTCCATTGAACATGGGCTCACAGGTGGTGCAGAAAAAGAAAGAGAAGAATGCAGTCCAGAGAAATCTAGTTTCTACTGTGGGAACACTGAAAGGAGAATGGTGAAAACATGAATGGGAGAGGTATGTTTTACCGAATTATACCAAGTCTTGAGGTCCAGCAGCTTCTGCAAGTGGAAACTTACAACTGACTTAGACAAGAAAGAGATATTGGCACTGCCCTGAGGGAGAAATTAAGTCAAGGAAACAGTCATGAAGGAAAGATTGATAACTCAGTCTTCTCTATACTCATCCTGACTCGATATAATTATTGTCTGTCCATAGCATTTATTATATTTGTCACTCATTTTGACAAAAAAAAATGTGTATACCGTCTTGTATTGTCACTTAGTTATTTCTAGATGTATTAGGTTGAAACATAGAAAATTGTCAATATTCAACCATTTTATTTAAACCTATAACACTAGCAATTTTATACAGTCCGATTTAATCATGTGTGCCCCTTAGCAAACTCACTTCCATTAGCATTTTCTGTGCCTATCATGTCTCTGAACTCATTTCATCCACAAAGTGGGTATTCATAGTGCTGTCTAATGATGAAATGAAACTTTCATGTGAAATTGCTTTGTAAATGCTAATGTAAATCCTAGTTATAATGCAAAAACTAATATAAGTCAATACCAAATAAATCTTGCTAAAGGAAAACATTTGTACAGTGGCTATAACTGGAATCTTATAACTAAAGAGAATAAAATTAAAAAGCACTTTATAACATGTAATCCAGCAAAAATGGCAAAGGAGAGATGAAAAAATGAATAAGTGCCGTTTTGATGTGACATTGTAACTATTTTGAAAATGTAAGGTCTCATTAGGTTACTTTCCTTCGTTTAAGCTTCCACGGACAAAACCAGGAGCCTGGCATGCAAGCTCTTCACAACTTGACATCCAGTCCCTTGTGCATCACCTATATGCTCAGTCAGTGCCCTTTTCTGTTTAAGGCACTCATAACCCAAAGTTGTCCACGTGGCCTGCAAAAAAAATAAAAACACTAAAATGATTTCTTGGTACCTCTGCAAGTATCATATTGCATTCAACTGTTTATTCAGTGGTTCTCAACCTTCCTAATGCCGTGACCCTTTAATACAGTTCCTCATGTTGTGGTGACCCCCAATTTCATTGTTACAAATTGAACATAATTAAAGCATAGTGATTAATCACAAAAACAATATGTAATTATATATGTGTTTTCCAATGGTCTTAGGCGACCCCTGTGAAAGGG
>NW_005371242.1:80803-99235 GCF_000412655.1 Myotis brandtii | reverse complement strand
CCACTCTGTCACAAAGATGGTGGTGCCTATAGCCACAAGGTGGCGGCACCCAGTTCTCTCAGCCCCGCCGGAGTCCTCCAGTCCCAGGGGGCGGCCACTGAGAGCGGGCAGTGTGAGCAGCCGCCCCGCCAGAGTCCTCCAGTCCCAGGGGGCGGCCACTGAGAGCGGGCAGTGTGAGCAGCCTGGTGGAATGCTTGTTTCGTCGCTGCAGCAAGTACAATAAAAGTTGGCTCCAAAACAGCCAGTTTCTTGGCGAGTCCAGGCAGGAGAGGGTCCTGAGAGCTCTTTTCCTGGCTGCTCAGGAAACAGCGCTGATGCTAGGGAGCTGTAGGGGAGGAGGCGGTAACTGCCACTGCAGAGCCAGAGCAGAGGAGGCAGGGGAGCTGAAGCGGAGGAGTTGGGGCTGCCTCTGCTCCCGCAGGGGTGGCGGGTGAGCCGAAGTTCAGGAGCCTCTGGGAGTGGCGGTGCCAGGCCATCCAGTGCTGCATCCAATGCCTGAGGCATGCCCACCAGTGCCGCAATGCCAACTGCCCACAGCTGTCCTGCCAGAAGATGAGGTGGGTTGTGCAGCACACCAAGGGCTGCCAGTGCAAGACCAATGGAGGTTGCGGAGTGTGCAGGCAGTTCATGGCCCTTTGCTGCCACCATGCCAAACACTGCAAAGAAAACACATGCCCCATTCCCTACTACTTCAACATCAAGCAGAAGCTCTGCCAGCAGAAGACACAGCACCGCCGGCAGCACACGTAGCTCATGCGCCAGTGGATGCCACCATCAACACCCGCACCGTGCCTCAGCCGAATCTGCCTTCCCCTCTTTCAGCACCACCCTGGCCCCCCACACTGCATCCCAGCACACCCTGGACACCACAGCCCCGACTATGCCCCAGACCTTGCCTGTGAGCATATCACAAGCCGACTTCTCCAGTGTGGCCAGAACTCAGCCCCCCACCACAGTTTGCACTGGGAAGCCCACTAACCAGGTGCCAGCCCCACCGCTCCCCACCCAGGCCCACCTGCAGCAGTGGAGGTGCCCGGCAGATTGCACGTGAGGCATAGCAGTAGCAGCACCTGTACTGGGTGAGCACCAACAATGCTATGCCCCTGAGGCACAGTGACCCCTGAGAGCCAGATGGCCCCCATGGGCCTGAATGTGACCCAACCAGGTCAGTGGGCCTGTTATTCTGCCCCCCGAGTCCCAGCAGTGGCAGCTGGCACCCATCCCCCAGCAACAGTCAATGTGAGGCATGCCCAGACCCGTGATGTCCATGCAGATCCAAGATGCAGCCACCTCAGAACATTTCTCCAGGTGCCCTGCAGGACCTGCTGCGGACCCTGAAGTCTCCCAGCTCCCCCAGCAGCAGCACATGCTCAACATCCTCAAGTCAAACCCTCAGCTGATGGCAGCTCTCATCAAATAGCACACAGCCAAGTAAGTGGCCAGCCAGCCCAGCCTTCAGCTCTAGCCCAGGCTGCTGAATCTGAATGCCATGCAAGCCAGTGGGCCATGACCTGCTGTCCCTCCACAGCAGCAAGCAATAGGAGGCCTGAACCCCCAGGGCCAGGCCTTGACCATCATGAACCTGGGGTGCAACCCCAGCGTGACGAGTATGAACCACAGTACAGAGAGATGCCACAGAGCAACAGCAGCAGCAATAACATTGTGAGAGGCATGTCTGACTGTTGGTTGTGATGGGGCGTCACCTTCCCCTGATCGCCAGGTCGCCTCCTGCCCCTGAGGGCTCCCGACTGTGAGAGGGGGCAGGCCAGGCTGAGGGAACCCCCTCCAGTGCATGAATTTTCATGCACTGAGCCTCTAGTCCTATATAATAAAAGCTTAGCGACTGAACGGCAGAACAACCAGAACGACCAGTCCACCAGTCGCTATGATGCACACTGACCACCAGGAGGCAGGCGCTCAACACAGGAGCTGCCCCCTGGTGGTCAGTGCATTCCTACAGTGGGAATGCCGCTTGGCTGACCAGGATTAGTGGTGCTCCCACAGCAGACAATCCCTGCAGGCCACGCTCCCCACCAGTGACGAATCCCATGCACTGGGCCTCTAGAATACACATAAAATTTCCTACTTCATTCATGTTAGCAAACTACAAATTAAAACCACAATGAGATATTATTATACTTCCACTGGAACTTCTGATATTAATAAGAATAACAATACTAACTGATGGTGAAAATTATTTTAAGCGCTCTTGAAAAATTCTTAGCATTACCTATTAAAGCAGAAATTATGCTCAAACAACGGGTTATATACCAAACATAAATGTAGGAATATGTGCACCAGAACACATGTATAAGAATATTAACAATAGCCAGATTCCAAACAGCCATAAACTGAAAATAACCCAGTATGTTTATTTAATGGAAAACTCTACAATAAAAATGAATGAACTACTATAATGCATAATATTGGGAATAAATCTCAGAAACAAATTATTGAGAAAAAAACCTGCACAAAAGAGTATATACTGTATGATCACATTTATATAACGTTCAAAAAAGGTGCCCTGGACAGCTGGCTCAGTTGGTTCAAGTGTCATCCTGTGCACTGGAAGGTTGCAGGCTCAATTCCCGTTGGGGTATTTGTGGGAGGCGATATCATGTTTCTCTCTCACATCGATGTTGTTTCCTCTCTTCCCCCCCCCTTGCCTCTCTCTCTCTAAAATCAATAAATATATCTTCAGGTGAGATTAAAGTTCAAAAAAAGTTAAATTCCGCATGGTGATAGGTTAGGACAGTCACTATCTGAGGAATAGGAGTAGCTGGGAGTAGGCATGAGGGAACTTCTGTGTTATCTCCAATATTTATTTTCTTTTCTAGGTGTTGATTACATGGGTCTGTTAATTTTGTAAACATTTATTGAATTCAACACTCAAAATGTGTACATTTTCCCAGACATTTTGACTATAGTGAAAAGGTTATTTAAAAAAATAAATAAATAAAATAATAAAACAACAACAAATAAAACTATTGGCCCTAGCTAGTTTGGCTCAGTGGATAGAGCATCAGCCTGCGGACTGAAGGGTCCAGGTTCAATTCCAGGGCACATGCCCAGGTTGCGGGCTAGATCCCCAGTAGGGGGTGTGCAAGAGGCAGCTAATCAATGGTTCTCTCTCATCATTGATGTTTCTCTTTCTCTCCTTCTCCCTTCCTTTCTGAATTCAATAAAAATATATATTAGTAAAAAAAACTATTGTTCTATAGCTGGATGCTGCGAGCTATGCTTGAATTGTGAACACTGTAGGCATTCTCAAAAGAGAAATTGAGCCCTAGCCGGTTTGGCTCAGTGGATAGAGTGTTGGCCAGCAAACTGAAAGGTCCCAGGTTCGATTCTAGTCAAGGGCACATGCTCAGGTTGTGGACTCGATCCCCGGTGGGGGGCTTGCAGGAGGCAGCCAATCAATGATTCTCTCTCATCATTGATGTTTCTATCTCTCTCTCCCTCTTCCTTCCTCTCTGAAATCAATAAAAAATATTTTTTTAAAAAAAGAGAAATTGATGTGTTAATGATTTCAAAGATACTCCATTGAACATGGGCTCACAGGTGGTGCAGAAAAAGAAAGAGAAGAATGCAGTCCAGAGAAATCTAGTTTCTACTGTGGGAACACTGAAAGGAGAATGGTGAAAACATGAATGGGAGAGGTATGTTTTACCGAATTATACCAAGTCTTGAGGTCCAGCAGCTTCTGCAAGTGGAAACTTACAACTGACTTAGACAAGAAAGAGATATTGGCACTGCCCTGAGGGAGAAATTAAGTCAAGGAAACAGTCATGAAGGAAAGATTGATAACTCAGTCTTCTCTATACTCATCCTGACTCGATATAATTATTGTCTGTCCATAGCATTTATTATATTTGTCACTCATTTTGACAAAAAAAATGTGTATACTGTCTTGTATTGTCACTTAGTTATTTCTAGATGTATTAGGTTGAAACATAGAAAATTGTCAATGTTCAACCATTTTATTTAAACCTATAACACTAGCAATTTTATACAGTCCGATTTAATCATGTGTGCCCCTTAGCAAACTCACTTCCATTAGCATTTTCTGTGCCTATCATGTCTCTGAACTCATTTCATCCACAAAGTGGGTATTCATAGTGCTGTCTAATGATGAAATGAAACTTTCATGTGAAATTGCTTTGTAAATGCTAATGTAAATCCTAGTTATAATGCAAAAACTAATATAAGTCAATACCAAATAAATCTTGCTAAAGGAAAACATTTGTACAGTGGCTATAACTGGAATCTTATAACTAAAGAGAATAAAATTAAAAAGCACTTTATAACATGTAATCCAGCAAAAATGGCAAAGGAGAGATGAAAAAATGAATAAGTGCCGTTTTGATGTGACATTGTAACTATTTTGAAAATGTAAGGTCTCATTAGGTTACTTTCCTTCGTTTAAGCTTCCACGGACAAAACCAGGAGCCTGGCATGCAAGCTCTTCACAACTTGACATCCAGTCCCTTGTGCATCACCTATATGCTCAGTCAGTGCCCTTTTCTGTTTAAGGCACTCATAACCCAAAGTTGTCCACGTGGCCTGCAAAAAAAATAAAAACACTAAAATGATTTCTTGGTACCTCTGCAAGTATCATATTGCATTCAACTGTTTATTCAGTGGTTCTCAACCTTCCTAATGCCGTGACCCTTTAATACAGTTCCTCATGTTGTGGTGACCCACAATTTCATTGTTACAAATTGAACATAATTAAAGCATAGTGATTAATCACAAAAACAATATGTAGTTATATATGTGATTTCCAATGGTCTTAGGCGACCCCTGTGAAAGGGTCGTTCGACCCCCAAAGGGATCGCGACCCACAGGTTGAGAACCGCTGTTTTAGATTATAGCATTGTCCTCTTGTCCCAGTCTATGCATGCAAGCCTTTATCTCACATTTTATCTGAAACTCTGCTTACTGAGTTCTATAGGCCATTCTATTGGTAGTTGGCACAGTTTGGATTAGGCTCTCTGACTTTCCTCTTCTTTGAATGTCTGCACAGCCACACCCTTTTATTTTTCCTCACACTGTGTTACAGAACATCTGAGTCTTGTTCCCCTTCCCCAACCCCAGGATTAGTCACTTCCCAGGTACTGTTCTTGCAACAACTAGGGACAGAGTATTTCAACTTTAAAGTATAAATATTATAATATTTCTTAGCTTTAGGTTATGATTTTTCAAGTAATGTTTGAATTACTTTTACATTAGCCATATGCAGATGTAACAATTCCTTGAAGTTAAGAAGATTCAGAACTTGAGTCAGGAACAATGAAACAGACAGCACTGTTGGCTTATCAAGAATAATTACTGAAATGCATTCTTCAACATGCAAGTATAAAGAACCACTGCAGATAGACAGCTGTGTGCCTAAATAGGTGTGACAGACAGAACTAAGGTGAAAATGTATTTTTTAAAGGAGAGAAGGGCATCCATATAAAGTCATCATTGGATGTGATGAGTACAACGCAAGCGTCCAATACAGGTCTGAGCGAATGAGAATCAGCTTGTGAAAAATGTGGATTTTTTTCTCTCTGAATACTTTCTGCAGTTGTTTTCTTGTTGCCTTGTAATTTTATAGCCAGTATAAAATTTTAATCATGAAAATATTGTAGCCAACTTAGTGACCAAAGATAGATCATTACTATTGGATTCTCATTGAGAACCCTGCATGCTAAGGCAGTCAGAAAATTTGAGTACCAAATGAAAGTCAATTTTAATAATAATGAAAGACAAATGAAAAGAAGCAGCCAAATACATTGTTTCAAAATTCTTGAGACATCTTTTTAAGCACAATGATCTATTTTTTAAATTATGAAATTGGACAAGTTCCCATTCCTTTACAGTTATGTAATGAATATATGTGTAAATATAAACACAGATGAGATGTCATGAAGAAGAGAGAGCATACTATAGAGTCATGATTTTAAAACTAGAAAACTTCTATATTTGATGTCAATAAGTTAAATTACATTACAAATAGTGGTTTGCTTTAAATTAAAAAAGAAACTATAAAAGATAATCTCTTTCTTCTGCATGGAATACCTACTACTTCATCTTTTCCTATTGAAATATTACCTGTAATTAAATTCCTGTTCAAATGCTATTGATTTGATAAAGCTCTTCTTACAGTATAATCATTATGATCAATCTGTTTCTTTCAACCTGTCCATAAATCGGTTTCTTCTTAAAAATAGGCTATATCTTATTTGTCACTTTATTATCTATGAGCATTAGTTTTGCCATCAAAAAGATACCCCTAGGTATATGGTTAATGTTACATATTGAATGGAAGAACTACAATCAAATAGTTGAGTCTATCATTTCAAGACTAACAAAGCAAGTAAATATAAAAGTACCTATATTAACATAAAAAATGATACCAAAAGGATTAATTAAGTGTGACAATAAACCATAAAAGCTTTAAAATATATGTAAGTATCCATATAATTATGTACTTAGGGCTTCCTAAAGTAAATCTATAAATGAAAGTATTAATTTGACTACATAAAATTTTTAAAGATTGGGGATGTAAAAATAAGTTAAAAGGCAAAAATTACATATGTGGAATGCATTCTAGCTCACACAAAAAATATATGTAAGAAAGGCTTAATACCCTTGAAATATTAAAAATAATTTTATTTTATTTATTTTAGAAAGAGAGGAAAAGAGAGAGAGAGAGAGAGATTTGTTGTTCCACTTAGTTATGCTTTCATTGGTTGATTTTTTAATGTGCCTTGCCTGGGGTTTGAACACACAATCTTGGCTTATTGGGATGACACTCAAACCAACTGAGCTACATTACCAGGGCTCATATAAGCAGTAATTCTTAATCCTAAGCATCTTTATAAACCGATAGTATACATGGGCAATTAACTTAAAAATCACACATAAATAATAAACACTTAAAAATTGTTTCTAATTATTGGGTATAGTGATGCCTTTTTAGATAAAATACCAAAGGCATGATCTATGAAAGAAATAATTAATAACTTGGATTTAATTAAAATTAAAAGTTTTCACTCCACAGAAGACAATGTCAAGAGTAAGAAGACAAGCCACAGACTGGTAGAAAATATTTGCAAAAGACACTTCTGATAAAGGAGTGTTACCTAAAATATTAAAAGAATTCTTAAAACTTAACAATAAGAAAGTAAAGAATCTGATTAAAAATGGACCAAAGACCTTTATAGACACTTCACTTAGAAACATATAGAAATGTCAAGCAATGTATGCAAAGACAACATCATACGTCATTAGAGGATTGCAAATTAAAACAGTAATGAGATGCCACTATACATTTATTAGAAGGGTCAGAGTAAGAAACACTGACAACACCAAATACTGATGAGGATGTGGAGAACAGGAATTCTCATTCACTGCCTGCGAGAGGAAAGCTTCTTCCTACCATGTGACCCAGCAGTCTTTGTCATTCACCCAAATGAGTTGAAAAAACCTGCAGACCTTTCTTTATAGAAGCTTTATTCTTAGTGCCAATTTGGAAGCAAACAAGGTATTCTTCACTAGGTGAATGGCTAAATAAATTATGGTACATCCAGACAGTAAAATGTTATTTGGTGGTAAAAAGAAATGAATATTAAGCCAAGAAAAAGCAGGGAGGAAAGGTAAGGGGTTATTATAAAATGAAAGAAGCCAAGTGAAAAAGTTATATACTCCATCATTCCAACCATATAAAATCCTGGAAGAAGCATAACAATGGAGACAGTAAAAAGATCAAGGGCTATTAGGAGTTAAGGAAGAATAAAGTAGGGTACCCAGAACACAGAGGGTTTTAAGGGCCATGAAAATATTCTGTATAAAATCGTAATGATGGATACATGTTCAAACCATAAAATATACAACACCGAGAGTGAACCTGAATGTAAACAATGGTCTTTGGGTGATAATGATGTATAAATGTGGTTTATCAGTTGTAATATGTACAGTATACCACCGTGGTGGGAAATATTGATAAAGGCAGAGACTCTGCATATAAAGGGACAGAGGATACATGGGAATCTATGTACACTCTTATTTATTTTGCTGTGAACCTAAAACTGTTCAAAATAATAGTCGATTAAAATAATAAATAAATAAATAAATAAATAAATAAATAAATAAATAAATAAATAAATAAATGATACTGACATACTTCGGATATGATGTGGGTTTGGTTCCAGACCATCACAATAAAGCAAATATCACAATAAATTGAGTCACTTGAATTTTTTGGTTTCCCAGGATATATAAAAGTTATGTTTACACTACACTGCAGTCTACTAAGTGTGTAATTGCATTATGTTTAAGAAACAATACCCATCATTTAATTGAACAAACATTGTTGCTAAAAAATACTGAGCATCATTTGAGCCTTCTGCTAGTCATCGTCATATTGTTTCTGGTGGAGGGTCTTGCCTCAGTGCTGAAGGTAATGTTTGAGTGGCTGTGGCAACCTTTAAAAATAAGACAACAATATCTGTCCCTTTGATTGACCCTTCACTCACCTGTGATTACTCTGTTGCATGTTGACAGCATTTTACTCAAATAAAAACTTTCAAAGTTGGAGTCAGCCCTCTCACCCTGCCGCTGCTTTACTAACTTACTCTATGTAATATTTTAAATCCCTTGTTTTTATTTCAACAATATTCACAGCATCTTCATCAGGAATAGATTCCGTCTCAGTTACCCATATCATTTGCTCGTCCTAAGAAGCAGCTCCTCATCCACTGAGATCCCATCCTGAGATGCAGGATTCAGTCACACCCTCAGGCTCCACGGCTAATCCCAGTTCTCTTGCTGTTTCCACCCCATCTGCTGTTGCTTCTTCCACTGAAGTCTTGAGTCCCTCAAATGCATCCATGAGCATTGGAATATATTTTTCCAACTGACTGCTTAGGCCCACTCCCTGTGCTGCCTCAGAGGTGGGAGAGGCTCCCACCACCGCCGCAGGGCTCACCAGCCATGAGCCCAGCTCAGGGTTTCTGGCTGAGCAGCGCTCCCCCTGTGGGAGCACACTGACCAACAGGGGGCAGCTCCTGCATTGAGCGTCGGTCTCCTAGTGGTCAGTGCATGTCATAGTGACTGGTCATTCCGCCATTCAGTCAATTTGCATATTAGACTTCTATTATATAGAATTGTATTCTCTGTGATTCTTTTTTTAAAATATATTTATTTATTGATTTAAGAGAGGAAGGGGGAGAGGGAGAGAGAGAGAGAGAGAGAGAGAGAGAGAGAGAGAGAGATACATCAATGATGAGAGAGAATCATTGATCAGCTGCCTCCTGCACGGCCCCTACTGGGGATCAAGCCTGCAACCCAGGCATGTGCCCTTGGCCAGAATCGAACCTGGGACCATTCAGTCTGCAGGCCGATGCTCTGTCCACTGAGCCAAACCGGTAAGGGCATCTTTGATTCTTTTTGTAAGGCCAGTTGACTATGTTTATGTAGGTCTATTTTTTGGCTCTGTATTCTGTTCCATTAATTTATTTGTCTATTTACTCACCAATACCATACTGTCTTGATCACTATAGGTTTATATATCTGAAGTTGGGTTATATCATTCCTCCAACTTTGTTCTTCTCATATAATATTGAGCTGGCTATTCTGAGTCTTTTGCATTCGCATATAAACATTAGGATATGTTGGGTGATATCCACAAAATAACTTGCTGTATTTTGCCTGGAATTGCACTAAGCCTATAGATCAATTTGGGAGACATTGAACAATATTGAGTCTTTTTCTCCATGAGCATAGAATATCTCTCATTTTATTCAGTTCTCTGATTTCATCAGAGTTGTATAGTTTTTCTTATATAGTCAATGCACATGTTTTGCTAGATTTATGCCAAAGTATTTTATTTTTCAATGTTATGAGCTAATGTAAATGGTTTATAGTGGTATCTCGGTGTTGTTTTTAATTTTAAACTTTATTTCTTTATTTCTAATATATAGGAAAGTGATTGACTCATTTATTAAGCTTATAGTCTGCAAACTTGCTGTAATCACTTAGTTCCAGGAGCATTTTTATTGATTCTTTCAAATTTTCTACATAGACAATCATATCATCTATAAACAGAGATAGTTTTATTCCATCCTTCCTTGCCTTTTATTGTCTTATTGCGTTTGCTAATACTGTATGTTTGATAACTCCTTTATCTCTTTCAAGAATATATTAATTACACAGTTCCTTACCACATTTTCTTAGTTGTCCTAAATACATCAGCATTTATCTTCAAAATAGTATGATCTATGTAAAACCAGAATATTTTCCAATATATGTATAATGAAAAGACTTTAACAAACATTGATATAAGCTATTCCTCCCTGCCATTTTTAAATTATTTTAATTGTATATGTATATTAAAACACAAAAGATACTATTATTGTTGCTTACAACAAATATTTATTTAGATTTACCAGGCAACTTTATTCTTAATTTTTTCCTTGTATTTGCATGAAATTTATTTCATTCTGCTGGCAGGTTTGTTTGTTTTTTGGGTGTTTTTTTTTTTTGAGCATTTTTGGCCATTTTTATTCAGGTCTACTTGTTTAAATTTTTTTCTTTCTTTTCCTTTTCTTTATTTTATTTTTTTTTTTGCAAATAATTTAATTTCACCTCTATTTTTTAGGGGCATTTTTGCTAGGTATAAAATTCTAGATTAAATTAAATCATTTTAAATTTTTGGAGAATATCATTTCATCTTATAGATTTAGTTTTTTAATTGAGAAGTTTGCTTTTAGCCTTATTGTTGCTTTTTTGTTTTCTTCCTATGAATGCCTTTCATATATATTAGGATTTCAATAGCTTAAGTATAATCTGTTTTGTTTCCAATCCTCTTTAGCAATTATAGTACTTATAAAATTTATTCCTAAATTGTTCAGTTGGCTTTGAAAAATTCCCCAAAACCATTCCATAAATGTTATATTGTTGAATTTTGTCTCTCTTTCTGATGCTCCAATTGCATGTATATTTTTATGCTCCATAAATTTCTTAGCCTCATTTTAACAGTCCCCAGAGTTTTTCTCTGTGTTTCAGTCTTATATTCTCTACTAACTTATATCAGTAAGTTGATCTGCATTTCAGCAGAATGTTATCTGTTATTAGCCTTGTTTATAGAGTCTTAATTTCATCATTTTTTTTTCCTCTAGAGTTCACATTTGAGTTTTAGTATGGGTACCACTATCATTTAAAAATTACCATCTAATCATACATCTTAATTATATAATTGCATGATTTTTTTAGTATCTGTCCAATAATAACAATATCTAGATCATCAGCAAATTGTCTTCTTTCTTTTATCCTTTATTTTGGTCTCATTTTCTGGTATGTCCAGTGGTTTTGGATGGATTTTATTTTTAAAGCTTTATATTAAAAAATGTTTTTCTCTCAGAAAACATTTTATTTGTTTGTTTGTTTATTTGTTTATTTATTTTTGCTTTTAGAGCAGCCGTGGGCAAACTACGGCCCACGGGCCGGATCCGGCCCGTTTGAAATGAATAAAACTAAAAAAAGAAAAGACCGTACCCTTTTATGTAATGATGTTTACTTTGAATTTATATTAGTTCACACAAACACTCCATCCATGCTTTTGTTTCGGCCCTCCGGTCCAGTTTAAGAACCCATTGTGGCCCTCGAGTCAAAAAGTTTGCCCACCCCTGTTTTAGAGTCTTTTGGTGTACAAATATTTTACTTTAGTCCAGTTTTAGATTGATCTGATTTGTAACCGAATGTCATTTCGTGACTACTGGTTTATTTCACACTATCCTTGCATCTAAGATGTAGCCCTCCAGTGGTCTCAAGTAAAAGTCTGGGTGGCTCCTAGACTCCAAATCTTGTGTCCCAGCACTGAGAGACTGTCTAAATCTCTGATCACTTTTTGTTACTTGGTCACCACCTATAAATAGGTAAATCTTTTGAAAGATAAACAGTATAAAAATATTATACACTTGTGTCTCTTGGAGTGATTAACTGGGGAACTTATATGCATATATGCATAACCCATGGACACAGACAATAGAGTGCTGTAGGCCTGGGAGGGGTGGGTAAGGCATGGAGGGGATCAATGAGAAACAAACAAAGGGGACATCTGTTATACTTTCAACAATAAAGATAAATTTAAAAAATAGATTAAACTAAATTAAAAATTTGCACACATGTGTCCCTAGAATTCTGATTGTTTTATTTTGACTACAATGATAGGTCTGAAATATATTGATTCCTCTACTCCATGTGACTAGCTGAAGCTTTGCTCAGCTTAACTCCTACTTTCTCTTGGATGCTCAGCCTCCAAGGTCATCTTGCCCGAAAAGCAAATGTTTCCAGAGGAAGAGTAGTGTCAATGTTTACTCACTTTAATGGACTTTTTTTTTCCCCAAAAAAATCTTAGCCCCTTAAGTCTTCACTGCCTGGGTATCTCTGATTTTACATTTTATCCAAATTTTCTAGTTCTTATTTGCAAAGTGTTGGTCTGATCTTATCCAGGATCTGCTACATCTTTGCCGGAAGTGGATTCTTTAATCTTGGAGTCACAGGAGAGAATAAATATTTTCAGCTTCCATGCTCTTCATGAATGTCTAGCCCAGCGGTTCTCAACCTGTGGGTCTCAATCCTTTGGGGGTCAAACAACCCTTTCACAGGGGTCGCCTAAGACCATCGGAAAACACATATATAATTACATATTGTTTTTGTGATTAATCATTATGCTTTAATTATGTTCAACTTGTAACAATGAAATTGGGGGTCACCACAACATGAGGAACTGTATTAAAGGGTCTTGACATTAGGAAGGTTGAGAACCACTGGTCTAGCCCATCTATTGCCAATAATATTCATCCCTGAAATAAATATTTTTATGGTAAAAAGCATACCTCATTTCAAATACAGTTTCTGCCATTTACTAGCTATGTGACCTCTGGCATGTTACCTAAATTAAGACTTAGTTTCCTTATCATTAAATTATGATAATGCAAAGGGATTGCCAAATAATGCTACTTTGAAAAGTACGGATGATAATGTTCATGAACTGATTTGGACTTCCTAATATGAACTTCCAATCTCAGCTTTCATGACTTTGCTTGAGTATGTCAGATAAACCATGATGAAATTTTTAGTATAATTATGTAATACTAGAGGCCTGATGCATGAAATTAATGCAAGAGTATTACTTCCTTCCCCCAGCTGCAGGCACCATCTTCCCTCTGGCCCCGGGACCCGAGCTTCCCTCGCAACCCTGGCTTCCTCCGGAAGGTCATCCAGAAGGATGTCCAGTCTAATTAGCATATTGCACTTTTATTATTATAGATTTGTAACATACTGTGGGGACCCTGTTTAGAGAGCACTGGATGATCAAGGCCACTCTGAGCATGGGAAACTTAATCGGAATGTTCAAGGTTACTTTGCTACACACAAGTGCAAGAGCAAGGCCACAGTAATCTGATGAAACTTAATCGGAATGTTCAAGGTTACTTTGCTACACGCAAGTGCAAGAGCAATCTGATTATGTACACTGCACAAATGTGCCCTTCTATAACCCAAAATAGTGAGGTCAGTATTTGTAAAAAAAATCCTCTTTTGTCAAAGTTAGTATTAAAGTATGTTACTGACCAGTAGGCAGCCAGCACAGAGGCGGCTTCTAAGTGAGGCTGTTACTCTAAGGATAGTTGTTGTATAGCTCCTAAGTTGGAGGATACTGCTCCTTTGTAGGAAAGATGTATTGTTACCCAGCTGGTGTATGGCTACTGTATAGGACTTTACCTTGAAGAACTGCTTTGTCTAATAGCTCATGTTGTAGCAATGACTATTTGGCCTGCAATACTCTCTTATACCCCCACAACTCTTCATGGCTTCTCTGTCGAATACCCAGCATCCAAGGGGGTCCAGTCCCTGGCAGAGGGGCTCAGACCCAACACATACTTATACTCTCCAATATTGTTTATTTACAAATTAGAATTTAATTGCCATTTTTACATTTTTTCTGGCAACATAATGTTGATTTAAACTATAATTGTCTCTTTCATCAATGTGTCTAGTCCCACCACTCCCCTATCTTCCCAAGTATCTATTAAAATCTTTTTTTCTTAGAATTTTTTTCTAATTCTAAAATTCTTAGAAAATTGCATAATAATCACTACTCTCTCATTAACATCCCATGCCCTATTTAACTATTTTTGAACAGTTAAACTGTATCATTTAACTATATCATAATCTTTTGTATAAGTATACTACAACTTATATTACCATTTTATTGCCCAAGCTTTGTCTGGGACAGTGAGGATCCTTAAATTATGCTTTATTTTTAGCCAAACTTAACTTTTAATGATTTTCTATTATAGTGATTACACAGGAGCATTTTTATTGATTCTTTCAAATTTTCTACATAGACAATCATATCATCTATAAACAGAGATAGTTTTATTCCATCCTTCCTTGCCTTTTATTGTCTTATTGCGTTTGCTAATACTGTATGTTTGATAACTCCTTTATCTCTTTCAAGAATATATTAATTACACAGTTCCTTACCACATTTTCTTAGTTGTCCTAAATACATCAGCATTTATCTTCAAAATAGTATGATCTATGGAAAATCAGAATATTTTTCAATATATGTATAGTGAAAAGATTTTAACAAACATTGATACAAGCTATTCCTCCCTGCCATTTTTAAATTATTTTAATTGTATATGTATATTAAAACACAAAAGATACTATTATTGTTGCTTACAACAAATATTTATTTAGATTTACCAGGCAACTTTATTCTTAATTTTTTCCTTGTATTTGCATGAAATTTATTTCATTCTGCTGGCAGGTTTGTTTGTTTTTTGGGTGTTTTTTTTTTTTGAGCATTTTTGGCCATTTTTATTCAGGTCTACTTGTTTAAATTTTTTTCTTTCTTTTCCTTTTCTTTATTTTATTTTTTTTTTTGCAAATAATTTAATTTCACCTCTATTTTTTAGGGGCATTTTTGCTAGGTATAAAATTCTAGATTAAATTAAATCATTTTAAATTTTTGGAGAATATCATTTCATCTTATAGATTTAGTTTTTTAATTGAGAAGTTTGCTTTTAGCCTTATTGTTGCTTTTTTGTTTTCTTCCTATGAATGCCTTTCATATATATTAGGATTTCAATAGCTTAAGTATAATCTGTTTTGTTTCCAATCCTCTTTAGCAATTATAGTACTTATAAAATTTATTCCTAAATTGTTCAGTTGGCTTTGAAAAATTCCCCAAAACCATTCCTTAAATGTTATATTGTTGAATTTTGTCTCTCTGATGCTCCAATTGCATGTATATTTTTATGCTCCATAAATTTCTTAGCCTCATTTTAACAGTCCCCAGAGTTTTTCTCTGTGTTTCAGTCTTATATTCTCTACTAACTTATATCGGTAAGTTGATCTGCATTTCAGCAGAATGTTATCTGTTATTAGCCTTGTTTATAGAGTCTTAATTTCATTATTTTTTTTTCCTCTAGAGTTCACATTTGAGTTTTAGTATGGGTACCACTATCATTTAAAAATTACCATCTAATCATACATCTTAATTATATAATTGCATGATTTTTTTAGTATCTGTCCAATAATAACAATATCTAGATCATCAGCAAATTGTCTTCTTTCTTTTATCCTTTATTTTGGTCTCATTTTCTGGTATGTCCAGTGGTTTTGGATGGATTTTATTTTTAAAGCTTTATATTAAAAAATGTTTTTCTCTCAGAAAACATTTTATTTGTTTGTTTGTTTATTTGTTTATTTATTTTTGCTTTTAGAGCAGCCGTGGGCAAACTACGGCCCACGGGCCGGATCCGGCCCGTTTGAAATGAATAAAACTAAAAAAAGAAAAGACCGTACCCTTTTATGTAATGATGTTTACTTTGAATTTATATTAGTTCACACAAACACTCCATCCATGCTTTTGTTTCGGCCCTCCGGTCCAGTTTAAGAACCCATTGTGGCCCTCGAGTCAAAAAGTTTGCCCACCCCTGTTTTAGAGTCTTTTGGTGTACAAATATTTTACTTTAGTCCAGTTTTAGATTGATCTGATTTGTAACCGAATGTCATTTCGTGACTACTGGTTTATTTCACACCAGCCTTGCATCTAAGATGTAGCCCTCCAGTGGTCTCAAGTAAAAGTCTGGGTGGCTCCTAGACTCCAAATCTTGTGTCCCAGCACTGAGAGACTGTCTAAATCTCTGATCACTTTTTGTTACTTGGTCACCACCTATAAATAGGTAAATCTTTTGAAAGATAAACAGTATAAAAATATTATACACTTGTGTCTCTTGGAGTGATTAACTGGGGAACTTATATGCATATATGCATAACCCATGGACACAGACAATAGAGTGCTGTAGGCCTGGGAGGGGTGGGTAAGGCATGGAGGGGATCAATGAGAAACAAACAAAGGGGACATCTGTTATACTTTCAACAATAAAGATAAATTTAAAAAATAGATTAAACTAAATTAAAAATTTGCACACATGTGTCCCTAGAATTCTGATTGTTTTATTTTGACTACAATGATAGGTCTGAAATATATTGATTCCTCTACTCCATGTGACTAGCTGAAGCTTTGCTCAGCTTAACTCCTACTTTCTCTTGGATGCTCAGCCTCCAAGGTCATCTTGCCCGAAAAGCAAATGTTTCCAGAGGAAGAGTAGTGTCAATGTTTACTCACTTTAATGGACTTTTTTTTTCCCCAAAAAAAATCTTAGCCCCTTAAGTCTTCACTGCCTGGGTATCTCTGATTTTACATTTTATCCAAATTTTCTAGTTCTTATTTGCAAAGTGTTGGTCTGATCTTATCCAGGATCTGCTACATCTTTGCCGGAAGTAGATTCTTTAATCTTGGAGTCACAGGGGAGAATAAATATTTTCAGCTTCCATGCACTTCATGAATGTCTAGCCCAGGGGTTCTCAACCTGTGGATCTCAATCCTTTGGGGGTCAAACAACCCTTTCACAGGGGTCGCCTAAGACCATCGGAAAACACATATATAATTACATATTGTTTTTGTGATTAATCATTATGCTTTAATTATGTTCAACTTGTAACAATGAAATTGGGGGTCACCACAACATGAGGAACTGTATTAAAGGGTCTTGGCATTAGGAAGGTTGAGAACCACTGGTCTAGCCCATCTATTGCCAATAATATTCATCCCTGAAATAAATATTTTTATGGTAAAAAGCATACCTCATTTCAAATACAGTTTCTGCCATTTACTAGCTATGTGACCTCTGGCATGTTACCTAAATTAAGACTTAGTTTCCTTATCATTAAATTATGATAATGCAAAGGGATTGCCAAATAATGCTACTTTGAAAAGTACGGATGATAATGTTCATGAACTGATTTGGACTTCCTAATATGAACTTCCAATCTCAGCTTTCATGACTTTGCTTGAGTATGTCAGATAAACCATGATGAAATTTTTAGTATAATTATGTAATACTAGAGGCCTGATGCATGAAATTAATGCAAGAGTATTACTTCCTTCCCCCAGCTGCAGGCACCGGCTTCCCTCTGGCACCCGGGACCCGGGCTTCCCTTGCAGCCCCGGCTTTATCCAGAAGGTCATCCAGAAGGATGTCCAGTCTAATTAGCATATTGCACTTTTATTATTATAGATTTGTAACATACTGTGGGGACCCTGTTTAGAGAGCACTGGATGATCAAGGCCACTCTGAGCATGGGAAACTTAATCGGAATGTTCAAGGTTACTTTGCTACACGCAAGTGCAAGAGCAATCTGATTATGTACACTGCACAAATGTGCCCTTCTATAACCCAAAATAGTGAGGTCACTATTTGTAAAAAAAATCCTCTTTTGTCAGAGTTAGTATTAAAGTATGTTACTGACCAGTAGGCAGCCAGCACAGAGGCGGCTTCTAAGTGAGGCTGTTACTCTAAGGATAGTTGTTGTATAGCTCCTAAGTTGGAGGATACTGCTCCTTTGTAGGAAAGATGTATTGTTACCCAGCTGGTGTATGGCTACTGTATAGGACTTTACCTTGAAGAACTGCTTTGTCTAATAGCTCATGTTGTAGCAATGACTATTTGGCCTGCAATACTCTCTTATACCCCCACAACTCTTCATGGCTTCTCTGTCGAATACCCAGCATCCAAGGGGGTCCAGTCCCTGGCAGAGGGGCTCAGACCCAACACATACTTATACTCTCCAATATTGTGTATTTACAAATTAGAATTTAATTGCCATTTTTACATTTTTTCTGGCAACCTAATGTTGATTTAGACTATAATTGTCTTTTTCATCCATGTGTCTAGTCCCACCACTCCTCTATCTTCCCAAGTATCTATTAAAATCTTTTTTTCTTAGAATTTTTTTCTAATTCTAAAATTCTTAGAAAATTGCATAATAATCACTACTCTCTCATTAACATCCCATGCCCTATTT
>NW_005371242.1:72154-79953 GCF_000412655.1 Myotis brandtii | reverse complement strand
ACACACACACACACACACACACACACACACACACACACACACAGGCTTCTTATTGCTCAAAAGGCAAAATTTAAGATTCTTTTTTTTTAATCTTTATTGTAGAGTATCACAGATGCCCCTCATTGTTCCTCACATTGCCACCTTCCACCCACTTCCCACATTGCCCCAGGCCTTCACCACCCTAATGTCTGTGTCCATAGGTAATGCATATATCATATAACTACTTTGGTTAATATCTTCTCACCTCTCCCCTCCCCTCTGAGATTCATCAGTCTGTATTCAGCAATTTATTTTGTTCATTAGATCCCTTGTCCATTTATCTTCATTTTTAGAGTCAATTGTTGATACATATGTATTTATTACCATTTCTTTTTGTTCATATCTTTGATTTTTGTTTTGTTTTGTTTGTTTTCTTCTTCTCCGTCTTCTTCTTAATGAATACTGAATACCCTTTAACATTTCATGTAGTACTGGTTGGGTAGGGATGAACTCCTTTAGCTTTTTCTTGTCTGGGAAGGTCTTTATCTGACCTTCAATTTTAAATGATAGCTATGCTGGGTAGCATAATGTTGGTTGTAGGTCCTTGCTATTCATCATTTTGAATATTTCTTGCCACTCCCTTCTGACCTTCAAAGTTTCTGTTGAGAAATCAGCTGACATTCATATCGGTGCTTCATTGTAGATAATTAACCGCTTTTATCTTGCTGCTTTTAAGATTCTCTGTTCATCTTTAACCCATGGCATTTTAATTATGATGTGTCTTGCTATGGGCCTCTTTGAGTTCACCTTGTTTGGGACTGTCTGTGCTTCCTGGACTTATAAGTCTATTCTTTCACTAGGTGGGGAAAGTTTTCTGTCATTATTTCTTCAAAAAGGTTTCCAATATCTTGCTCTCTCTCTTCTCCTTTTGGCACCCCCATTATGCGAATGTTGGTTTGCTTGAAGTTGTCCCAGAGACTCCTTAAACCAGTGGTTCTCAACCTTCCTAATGCCGCAACCGACCCTTTAATACAGTTCCTCATGTTGTGGTGACCCCCAACCATAAAATTATTTTCATTGCAGTGGTTCTCAACCTTCTTAATGCTGCGACCCTTTAATACAGTTCCTCATGTTGTGGTGACCCCCAACCATAAAATTATTTTCGTTGCTACTTCATAACTGTAATTTTGCTACTGTTATGAATCGTAATGTAAATATCTGATATGCAGGATGTATTTTCATTGTTACAAATTGAACATAATTAAAGCATAGTGATTAATCACAAAAACAATATGTAATTATATATGTGTTTTCTGATGGTCTTAGGCGACCCCTGTGAAAGGGTCATTCAACCCCCAAAGGGGTCGCGACCTACAGGTTGAGAACCGCTGCCTTAAACTATCTTCATATTTTTTAATTCTTTTCTTCTTTTTGCTGTTCTAATTGGGTGTTTTTTGCTTCCTCATATGCCAAATAACTGATTTGATTCTCAGCATCCTCTACTCTACTGTTGATTCCCTATAAATTATTCTTTATTTCAGTTAGTGTGTTCTTCATTTCTGACTGGTCCTTTTTCATGTCTTTGATGTATTCAGTAAAATTCTTGAAATTCTCACTAAGCCCCTTGAAGCTATCATTAAGTTCCTTGAGCAACCTTATAACCATTGCTTTGAACTCTGTATTTAGTAATTCGCTTGCTTCCATTTCATTTAGTTCTTTTTCTGTAGAGTTCTTCTATTCTTTTATTTGTGACATGTTTCTTTGTCTCTGCTTTTTGGCTGCTTCTTTGTGTTTGTTTCTATGTATTAGGTAGTGCTGCTCTGTCTCCTGGAATTGGTAGAATGGCTTTGTGTAGTACGTGTCCTGTAGGGCCCGGTGGTCCAGCTTCTCCAGTCACCTAAGCTGTGCACTCTAGGTGCACCCCTGTGTAGGCTGTATGTACTGTCTTTGTAGCATAGCCTCGATTGCTGTTAGCATCACTGGGAGGAGTTGACCTCCAGGGCAATTGACTGTGAGGACCAGCTATGACTACAGCAGAAGAGCTACTATGCAGGACTTGCTTCACTGGGACTTTGGTGCTCACTGATCTGCCCCTTGAGTGTGTTGCTTGTGGGTGTGCAGAATTGTAATCTGGCATGGTCTGAAACTGTCCGCAGGGTTCACTGGTTCTGGGGTCTCCCAGAAGTGGAAAGTCAGACATGGCTGTGCCCTGTGTGGGGCTGACTGGCAGAAGCTAGAGAGGTCTGCAGGTGGTTCCTACTTGTATTGGGCTTGAAAGTGCTCAGGAGAGGTCAAGCTGTGAAGCAATACAAGCTGCTGCTAGTGCCAGGCCTGGTGCCTCTTACTGAGCGGTATGGGGCATGCTGACATCAGCTGCTGCTTGTCTGAGTGATTTTAGGAAAGTCTGAAGCCTGTACCAGGACAGGCCATTCATATAGAAAAGCTGAAAACAGCTTGGGTTGGACTGCAAGTTAGGTGGGGTGGAATCTCAGGGAATCATCAGGGCTGAGCAAACAGTTTGAGCCATGTTGATGGTGCTTGCTAGTCAGCTCTGTGATAGGGGAGGTATTAGCATAGAAACAATGACTCCACAAGCACCCCTGTCTAGGAGAAAGCCACCCCTGAGTTCTTGCCCTGATGCTAGACAATCCAGTTCCTCCCTGTATGTCCCTATATTCTTTCGAGCTGCTGCCCCACTGCTGGAGCTCAGAGGGAGCGTGTTAGAGTAAGTTCATAAGCTGGCCCTTTAAGAGGAACTGCCTGGGTCTCCAGAGGCCTCTGTGTCACTCAGCCACAATCCCTGCTGGTTTTTATAGCCGAAAGTTATGGGGACTTTTCTTCCCATATCTGGAACCCTGGGCTGAGGGGTTTGGTGTGAGGCTGGGTTTGCTCCTCACAGGAGGCCTCTGCAGTCAAGATATCCCTCCCGATTAAGAAAATGCCACACCTGGGTTTTGGACAAGCCTGTCCTGTGCCTCTGCCCCTTCTTCCAGTCTCAGTGTGCTTTCTACTCTAATTCTCTACTTGTAGGACTTCCATTCAGCCAGATTTCAGGCAGTTTTGAATGATGGTTGTTCTGCATTTTTGTTGTAATTTTGATGTGGTTGTGGGAGTAAGCAAGTACCACATTTACCTATGTCACCATCTTCTTTGATATCCAAAATTTAAAATTCTTGGTGTAGAAGAGAAGCCTTTCAAAAATTATTAATTTCTACTAAGACTCGGACTTAAGCTGCAGTCTAACCTAATCTCTTACTGTCTTCTAACAATATGTTGTCCAATACAGTAGCCTAGCCACTGGTGCCTGGCTATTAAGCCTTTGAAATGTAGGTAGTATGAGTTGAGATGTAAATGTGAAATATACATGGAATTTCAAAGACTTTGCATCCCCTCAAAAAAAGATGTGAAAAGTCACCAATGTGTTTTTTTAATAAGAATTATGTTAAAATTATTAAATTAATTTCTATTCTATTTTTTAATTATGGCTACTTAAAATGTTCAATAGATACATGGCTTATAATGTATTTCTGTGAGACAGTAATATTCTGGATGATCCTGGGTTCTTTCCCATAAGCCTTTGAGAATAAATTTACTGCCAGATCAACTTCTGCTTCTTTATAGAAACAAAGATGAAGTTGATATATCTAGGAAGCAGACTCTGAATCCCAAGGGAGAATTCTTGTTTTTACGTCTGTCTTTCAAAAATTATTAATTTCTACTAAGACTCGGACTTAAGCTGCAGTCTAACCTAATCTCTTACTGTCTTCTAACAATATGTTGTCCAATACAGTAGCCAGTAGCCACTGGCCATGCCTGGCTATTAAGTCTTTGAAATGTAGGTAGTCTGAGTTGAGATGTAAATGTGAAATATATATGGAATTTCAAAGTCTTTGCATCCCCTCCAAAAAAGATGTGAAAAGTCACCAATGTGTTTTTTTAATAAGAATTATGTTAAAATTATTAAATTAATTTCTATTCTATTTTTTAATTATGGCTACTTAAAATGTTCAATAGAGCCAAAACCGGTTTGGCTCGGTGGATAGAGCGTCGGCCTGCGGACTGAAGGGTCCCAATTCCGGTCAAGGGCATGTACCTTGGCTGCGGGCACATCCCCAGTAGGGGGTGTGCAGGAGGCAGCTGGTCAATGTTTCTCTCTCATCGATGTTTCTAACTCTCTATCCCTCTCCCTTCCTCTCTGTAAAAAATCAATAAAATATATTTTAAAAAAAATGTTCAATAGATACATGGCTTATAATGTATTTCTGTGAGACAGTAATATTCTGGATGATCCTGGGTTCTTTCCCATAAGCCTTTGAGAATAAATTTACTGCCAGATCAACTTCTGCTTCTTTATAGAAACAAAGATGAAGTTGATATATCTAGGAAGCAGACTCTGAATCCCAAGGGAGAATTCTTGTTTTTACGTCTGTGTTCCTAGAGAGTGTTATAACTCTGGTAAATACATTGTTATAGATGGGACAGCCATTGGTGAATGTTTGTCTTCACCAGTAGATTGAGCTTTTCTAAGTAAATGAATGATTTTTTTTAATGATCCTGAGTAATTAACTGATTGTGTAATTTAATTGTCTCTTACCTTTGGCATTATATTTAGCAAATCTATTTGGTTAACAAATGCTTCCATTTCTCTTTTGGAATATTTTGCTTTTATTCTTGTTTTCTTTTTACTCTATCACTTTTTGCATTTTCTTAAAATAGATTCTTACTTGGATTATTAAAACATTTATCTGGTATGTTTCCTGCCCTTGGAATTAGTGTTCTATTGTATATTATCTTCTTCAGTTTATTTTAGCATCCTGTCTGAATTTTGTAGTGTACTTTCCCTTGCGTTGTGACTAAAGCCCCCTGGCATGCCCCAAAGCCTGTCCTCAATATAAAATACTCCCTTTTTATAACATTTAGAAGGTCTAATTACAAGGACTACACGTGTTGTTCTACGTTATCATTTGCTGGACGGCTGCTCCCACACTGTATCCTTTCCTTCTTCATGCTTTTAACTTCTTTTCAACACAAATACACCATTCCCTGCTCCCAAACATACCTATAACATGTTAACTTTAAATCTATGAGACACAGCTATTTTAGTAATCAACTGATTATTTAATAGATGATTTTATCTTTGGTCTTTGGGAATTTAATTTAACTTGTTTGTTTATTTTTTCTTATTCTACACATTGGTTCTTTTGAGTTTCTTTAAACAAATGGAATAATAAATATTGCATTTTTATTAGTAAACTAAATGAATAATTATTGTGAGAAATAAATTTGCAAATAAAGAAAGCATTCAAATTTTTCAATTATTTGTTTATATATCAATTGACAGTTTGTTTTGTTTTCATTTTGAAATGTTTTTCTCCCATGTCTTCAACACGTAAGAAGGGGGGAATAAGGATGCAGATAAGTGTATAAAAGTGAGACCTAGCTTTGCCTTCTGCAAGATTACAATGCATTTGGGGGGGGGGGAAGCAGTAACAAATAAAAATAAATGTCAAAAGTGGGAATGGAAATGGTGTTACAAATAAAAACGTGCTCAGAGCACAGAAAGGGTAGAAGAAGAAGTCGCTTCCAGCTGGAATTATTTCCAGAGGCTTGGTGGAGGCCTGTGCCTTGAGTGAGGTATTAATGTATGTAAGATGGATGAAGGCCTTCTAGGGAGAAGCGTGGAAGCAGAAGATGACAAACTCCTTCCCTGGGAGCATGGTACAACTGGGACATAATGTGTGTAAGTTGTGCAAAGGACATAGCACAGAGGGATGAGGTTGAAGTTGCCTAGACTGTGAGGTTTAGAAATTGAACTTGATCCTATGGCAGGCAGTGGAGAACTGCTGAAGAATCTTGATCAAGAATGTGATAAAGCCCTGGCCGGATGGCTCAGTTGGTTGGAGCGTTGTTCCATACACCAAATCATTGTGGGTTCTATTCCTAGTCAGGGCACATACCCAGTTTTTGAGTTGTATCCCCAGTGAGGGTGCATATGGGAGGCAACCAATCTATGTCTCTTGCTCTCACATCTCTCTCTCTCTCTCTCTCCCTTTCTCTTTAAAATTAATAAACATATCCTCAAGTGAGGATTTTAAAAAAAGAATGTGATATAAGGAGAGAATGGACAGGATGGATGGACAGGAGAGAGGCAGGGTTGGAGACGAAGCTGCTAGACCTGTGATGTCAGCTGGTTTTCTCCAGTGAGCCAGGGTGACGGTAGGGCATCTGGAGAATGAGTGACGGTATAGGACCTTATTAGTTCTCTCACACTTCTCTCAAGTTTGTTGTATTAATATTTGTTGAACCCACAAAAATTCAACTAATAATCAACAATAAATCTTTGAAATACCAACAGTTCAACCAAGAATATTCAAGTACAACATTCTGTGTCTGGCAGGCACTCCAAAACTATTTTTAGAACAAAGCTAAGAAAGAATCTCTGAGGGGCTCTCTGTGGATATTTGATGTCTGAAACTTCAAGAATGAGTTTGTATAAAGACTGAATGTTCAGTACACAGATTCATTCCTATTTGAGGGCATTTCCCCCGCTTGAAAGGGAATTACAGTGGCCAGATCTACAGGCAAAAACTAGAGGTCTTATCCAGGGAAACTCTACTCATACATATAACCTTTCTATTTCAAATAAAATTATGTAGAAGAATTAAATCTTTACAGAATTCCTGGTGTTGTGTATCTAGTCTGCTGATTTCACAAGTTGCAGAAAAATCAATTGGACTAACTCAAGTCCGCTTTGGGTTCTCTGGGACTGCAAATAGAGATGCCGTCCAGGCCGGCTTGGGAACACACACTTGCTGAGCAGTCCGGACACAGTTAAAGGTGCTGTCCAATCGCTTAGAGTTCAGATAGATATTTTACGGCCCTTTCGGACCTTCCTTCCTACCGAGAAAAAAGGCATACAGCATTCATTATGTTAATGGGGAATGAGAGGCACACATAGAGCCCTTGGTTCACACTGGGTACCTGTGAGAGAGAATATTTTTAAGTATCTGTAGGTGGTTCACTAACACAGGTAATTGAGTTTCAGCATATTTCTCCTTTGAGCCTTTCCACGGGTGTTCTGTCACACCGTTAAACAAGGTGGGAAGTAAGAAGTGAAACCTTTTAAGGAAGTATTGCCTTCCTTAGCTTGATCCTTCAAAAATGTACTTTGTTAACTTGCTTAATGCTTCCTTTTATAGCAATTTTTTTTTAACTCAAAAGGAAGCAAACCCCATTTTTAGAGAAATAGCAAAGGTGTTAACACTCCCACTTAAAGTAAGTGACAGAGACATTTCACAAAAGAGCAGAGGACTCGTTCCAGGCAGCGTGCACAGTGCTGACAGAGCCCCTCCGTGTGCATTAGGAGGACAAATAGCTCTCTTGGTAATTCTAAACATGTGTAAGTTCTAACCTTCTCTCCTGAAAGGGGATTTTCTGCCCTCTCTTTATTGTAATCATATGCCTCTCAGTGCAGGCTTACTTTACCTTTCATCTACAGCAAGAATAGTTGGTGCTGAGGGAGGCATTTAAAATTAGGGATTTCTTTCTCTTACTTTTCCTGATTTAATAAATGTGTACATCTGGTAATTCTAAACATGTGTAAGTTCTAACCTTCTCTCCTGAAAGGGGATTTTCTGCCCTCTCTTTATTGTAATCATATGCCTCTCAGTGCAGGCTTACTTTACCTTTCATCTACAGCAAGAATAGTTGGTGCTGAGGGAGGCATTTAAAATTAGGGATTTCTTTCTCTTACTTTTCCTGATTTAATAAATGTGTACATCTCTTCCTGAAAAAAAGAAAAGGAGAAGAGAGAGAAGAGT
>NW_005371242.1:66643-72043 GCF_000412655.1 Myotis brandtii | reverse complement strand
AGGGAAGGGGAGGGGAGGGGAGGGGAGGGGAAGGGAAAAATTTTCTTTGGCCCGAAAGGTTTAGAAAGAGATATTTTAATAAGTGTATGGCAAAGTATTCCATGCAATCCCACAGCATGGCAAAGAAGTATTTTAACTAAATCCAGCCTCTCATTTACTTATTAACACATTTATTAAGGTACCACTCAATCATTAAATATTCATAGAGCTCTAATAGGGTAGAGAGAGTGAGGAACAAAACAGGCAATAATCTCTGCACTCACTTACTCAAAATGAGGGGAAGACAGACAAAGCGAAACAAACACGGAAGCAATGGAGCCATTTGAGGGTGAAAATATTCTAGAAAATAAAGCAAGGAGAGGGAGAGAAAGTGTTTGGGGAATGGCATGGTGCTTGGGCAATGAGTGCGTGTTACTTTTAACAAAGGCACAATAGGATGACACCGGGGCCAGTCCTTGCAAGGAGCATCTTACATGCCTTAGCTAATGTAACCTCCCAAAATCTGGAAAGGTTTTATTTTACCTCATTTTGGGGGTTATGAGGTTCAGTAAGGTTTGGTGACTTGCTCAAGGTCACAAAGCTAAGATATAGAGGCATCAAAAGTGTATATCCATGTTGTTAACTAGGTCGCCTTATTGTTAACACAGTAGGCATGATTTCATATTCAGCAAGTCCTTGTTAATTGCCAGATGATATGTTGTGTGTGGGTCTAAGAATTTAAGATCGATACTGGAAATATCAGGAAATCATTTAGTAAAGTGTATGATTATCTAACCACAATGCTGTACACCTGAAACTAATACAAAATAATATTGACTGTAGACTGCAATTAAAAAATAAAATTTAACAAAGATAGAACTGGAAATCCACTCTAATCTATTAAGAAAATAATGAGATAGTTCAATAATATTTTAATAAAAAAATAAATTAGCCCAATTTGGCTTTCCTAATTGCTACAAGAAATGTTCTCAAAAGCATCATCACTACTGTTATCTTTGCCAATGAGGCATTAAGTAATCAAACAAGGAGCACACAGTACTGTTCAGGACCTCAGGGTGCAGAAAGGCATCCCAATTCGTCCTTCTAACACAGAGGGTTACAGCCAGGATGTCTGTGCCAGGAGGCGGGGCCCAGAGGGACACCTGCTGGAGATGAGCACAGGGAGGAAAGAGCTCAGGGGCCACTGCGCTACCTTTGTGTGTGAGGAATGTTCACGTACATTCCATTGCCAAGTAGTTCTCAAAAAGTGAAGTCGTGATGGGTGAATACCAGTTTTGTGAGACTTGGTTTGGGGAGCCCTATCCTGCATTCCATCTGCTGAGAAATCACACTTCCCTGGAGACTACATCAGCGAAACAGTGCACTTTGGGGTCCTTGGAACAGCAACATCCAATTTCTACGCCAACCAATTTTCCCCTAACACTTGAATGTGCCTCTATCACTGATTATTTCCTAAGTATTTACTCTCAAGTAGATTATGAAAGGCATTCATTCATTCTTTCATCCATGTATTTTTGATTGTTTGACTGTTTTTTAAAGAACATAAACTAAAAGTCAGAGTGCATTCCAAATGCCACTGAAGAGTCTTGAAGCAGATGTTGGAGTGAGATATAGATGTGAGTCGTTGGCTCAATTGCCTATGTGCTGGTGTCTGGGTTTGTGATACTCAGTGGGTCTTCTGAAAGCTGACTATGCTTCAGGCCCTGTGTGTAGAGCATCTGTTCTGGGTTCTCTGAGCGGATGGCAGTGACCCCAGCACACACTGAGGTGCTTTGGATCTGCGGTGGCTACTCAAGTCACTTCCACAACATATGGCTGGCAGTACCTGGCAACAGAGACTGATGGAGGTGAAGGGGCCCAATCAGCCATGCTGTAATTGAGACATGATTGACAAAGGCATGAAATTCTGGAAACAATCCATGTAAAATGGAGCTATGACAGTGAAAATGTTGAGCAGCACTTTCATGTAAATATATAAGCTTGAAAATGATTTTACTTTTTAAGAGGGGAAGAAAACCATTTTCTATTTGTTAAAAAGTCAAATACAAAAACAATATATTTTTATATTAAGTAAACAAAACAAAAGTAAAATCGCTTTAATTTTATTCAGAGAGGAAATGTACTAAATTCCAGTTAGACTGACATATTTAAAGCATTAGCATTATGGGTCTTGCCACCCTACTTCTGCATGTTCCGTAAGATAGAAATAAATTAAAATTGCTATGAGATCCAGGGTGAGTTAGTAAAAGAATGCCTTTTAGTTGAAAAGTTAAATCAGCTTAATTAATTTTCACCTGGAGAAATATTGTTTTTAAATCCAAGATTAAAAATATTTTCACATTAATTTTGACTTCTGTTTAATTTTAAACCTCATTTAAATAGTTTCTTTACTACATAGTCTTAAGTCCTCATCTATTTCCTTTTTATTTGTTTTTTTATTAAATGGAATCAAGTATTTGAAATCTTCCAAATTTGCTTTTCCTATAGAATGTGCGATTTCATTCATTGTTGGAATGGGGATTCCGTTCTGATATTGATTATGCTGTACTAGATTTTAGATTTCCCTATAAATGTGTGAAGGCTGTGAACACCAGCAATCCCCAGTGGTTTAGCAGAATCATACTCCTCTGGCCACGTAATTGCTAAATTGTGCATGTCACATGGCTTCGGGGCATTCGGTCCCCTTCCCAGCAGGTTATCAAGGAGAACTTGCCGGGAATGGTGTTGTTTGTGTGTCCTTTAAGTTAGGAACTCAAAGGTCAAGAGTTGCCAAAAGCATTTTCACTGAGTAACTGCTTCTTTTCCCAAGCTCTGCAGTGTGCCTCCCCGGTGATCCTTACCATTTGCTTCTAAATGCATGTATTTAGTTTCTAAGTCAAAGCCAACTTTTATACCCAAGCTTTATTGTAATTAATCACAGTGATTGGGCATATGATACATGTTTATTACAAGCCTATATACCACATTTACGGGTAGTATTTTTCATAGTTATTTTTAAGACATTTCAAAAAATAAATGTTTCCCCAATGATTCAAATTCTAGTACAAGCAATAATTAAATATTTGGTTTATAATCATGTATAGTGTGATCGAAGAGCCCTTTTTTTGTAGCAGGATAAAACTTGCTTTTCTTGGTGGGAGTGTTTGGTCGGATTTTGGTGCTAACTTAGGAGTAAAGGCTCTATTAACACCTTGTGAGTAAAGCCAGACTCGAGCTGCTAGATCCACTCAGTGCGCAGCTCAGCAGCTCTGCCCTGTGTTTCCTATGAGTCATACTCCTGAGCAGTTGCCATTGGCTGTTCTGCTTTAAGTGCTACTGAAAGATTAATCTTTAGTTTTGACAGTTAAGACAGTTGCAGCAATTAATTACTAGGGAATAATTCTCCGTCCCAAAAATATAGAAGATGAAAACATGTTCATAAATATGCTCCAATACTTAACTGTTTTCCTCAAAGTATAACCTAAGACATGTCTGCAATGACAAGTCCTAAAACTCACAAGTTGCGTTTTTCTTTAAGTAAAGAATGGAGATATGGGGGCAATGTGATTTTTCCCAAGTGAGATGTGAAAACACATTGGATGTTCACATTTGACCAAAATCCCAAATTGTGTGAATGTAAACTTCACTACAGTCTTGGATAAGGTTTTTTTCTCCTTCTCCTTTGCTTAATTGTGGTGATATCATTTCAAGAACTGTAGTTTATGCGTGTAACAGCTGAAAGAACAAAAGAAAACAACGAGAAACATGACATGACACTACCTTCAAAAGACAAAGACTCCAGGCAGCAGATCATGCAGCATCTGAAACGAATGAAAGAAAAACAGATTGTCATCAAATCTCCATTTCTTTTTCAAAAGTTCGATACATATTTCTTCGGGGAATAGTTTGCAAATGATATATAGAATATGTGAAATACAATTGTAAACAGACATGCAATTTACATAGGTTACAATCTGTTCCATGATCTTTGTTCGTTCTTAACAAAAAGGCAGGGCAACCACTTGGAACAGAATTGCTAAATAAATCTGAGATTGAATTATTAGAACTGACATTATTAATATTTTTTAATATTCCATGGCTTTCTTGTGATTCTTCGCATGCCACATCTCTAACAAATTCTGGTGCCTTAATCATTTGAAGCTTTGCTGTGTTCTCGCTAGCTGCTAGCTGGTATGCCTGAGCACGGTATTCCTGAACGGCAATGCATATATGCATGGTTAAAACGAAAACCATGGGCAGAAACCGCATGTCGCAAGTATTAACTGCTGTGTTTGGTGTTTCCTTCACTCTTGTTCGCTGGACACATGTTGCCCCGGGGTCTGAAACTGAGCTAGCCTTGGCCTTTTGTAGCTCTCTGGTCTCATGCTTTGACCAAAGGCAGGGCGCGGTAGGGGGAGGTGCAGGGGAGGGGCGGGGGCAGAAAGGGCAGGAGGGGGTGGTGGATGCGCAGGACAAGAAAAGGGAAGCTCCGGGTGGGCGCTTGTGGTCCGAGCCTGGGGAAACCGACAGCCGGCGCCCCAACGTGCTTCCGTCCAGCCCAGCTCATCCACAAGCTGGCCAGCCCGGCAGCCAGTCACTGGCCGCGGCCTGTGGCTTTTTCTTTCACCCTTTGCGGCTGCACAGGGGCCAGGGTGCTGACTGACACCACATTTGGAAGCTGGTTGCAGGACATTGTCCGGCACAAGCCAGGCAGAAGCGCAGCGGGCCGCGCGGGCGGGCTCCTGGCAGACAGCAGTTCTAGGTGGCCCGCGTGCAGCAGGGCTCTGACGGTTGTTATTGTCTGTGTGTCTTGCTGCAGAACCGCTGAGTAGAAATGCAGGGCGCAGCGCCTGCAGGGGAATGAAAAGGCACCAGATCCGATATTTATTTGTATCATGCGTCGGGCGCCACGGTTCTGAGCCTGGAGGGAGACCCTCGCGCAGGGCGCTCACTGTCTCAGCCTTTCCCTGTGCCTGCGCCGCTGAGATTCCAACAAGTCAGCCAATTTGCATGAAGGTATTAACAGGCATACTTTGCATAAGACACATGCTGATCTTACTTACACAGAGAAGACTTTTCTAGAAAAATAAGACATTGCCCCTGGTAGCTACGCCGTTTACTATTTTTGAACGGCTCTTCAGTGCATGGGTTTTAATTCATCCCACAGACTCCGATTGGGCTGTGTGTGCACTGGGACCTACCGCAGGGCTCGGAGCGCCGCCTTGCAGTGCAGACTGACGCCGAGGAGGCGGCGCTGGCGGGGCTGAACCCTTCCGGGCACTCGGTGCCCAGGAAACGCTGACGGGCCTGCCTCTGGCATGGACCTGCCGCGCAGCCCCTCCCGCACTTCCCAGAACAGAATGGCCATCAGGCCGCTCAGGCTGCTGGCGAGGCCCCGGCCCCCCCCCCCCCCCCCCCCCC
>NW_005371242.1:50731-65991 GCF_000412655.1 Myotis brandtii | reverse complement strand
GTCAGCCCCACAGGGCCGGTGTCAGGCCCCACAGGGCTGGAGGTTTCCCACCCGCCCTTTGCAGGTCAGCAGGGCCAGAGTTCCTTCTGGTGTTGGGGGTCAGTTGCGTTGGGTTTCCTTATCAATACTTTGCTGAGGCAAGAAAAACTTACTTGAGCTCTCACCACCGGCACTGCCGAGGACCAACAGAGATTTGTTATTTGGCCTGATGACGAGTTTTAATCCTCTCCCAGGAGCTGTCTGGGGATTTGAGCACATGGACATCACTGAACAGACATGCGCCAGCTGCCCTGGTACATGCGCTGGATTTGTTCCAGACACAGAAAGTCTACCAAGAAGCCAGTGCACAGCACACACACTTGGCCACAAAGCGCTCACTATACATTCTATTTTGCTCAAAATCTCTAATAAGTAAAGCCTGAGTAGGTCCTAATAAGAATATGTACAATGTTTGGATGAACACGTGCCATGATTGAGTTGGTTGAACTACAAAACCTTTACCAATATTTAGAGCATTATCTGAAAACCATTTCTTTGCTTTTTATTTTTTATTTATTTTTTATTATGGGTCCTTTCCAGAACCAGGCCCTGGGCCCAGCAGCATCTCTGCCTGCTCAGAAGGACTCCCTGCTTCAGCGTTTCTCATTCATTCATTCACTCATTGGTTCATTTATTCAGCCCTGCCACAAACACCAATTGCGTGCCTGCTCTGTTTAGAGTCTTGCATTGCATTTTATTTTAAAAAGAGATTTAAGTATATTAAGATTTGTTTCCTGTTTTACTCTCAACTGCATGTTATGTCCGTTTTCTTCCTCTGCTCCTTACTCAACATGACGAAGCCAATCTTGCCCCCAAACCCATGATTTAGTACTGATAGCTTCTCTACCTTCTGCCAGATACTAGTTGCTCTAAGTGCTTCCCAATGTAAAGTTTATATGTGCTAGCCTAGTTAAATGAATGTAGTGAAAATCAACCACAATAAAATCTATTTTGCATAGCAGCTTGTTTACCTAGAAAGAGAAAGATTCTTCCACCTTCCTTTACCTCTCTTAGTTTCTTGGTTTCTCCATCTTACCTCTTATTAAAAAAAAAAAAAAAAAAGTTTTGCAGTGAAGTAGCTCCTCTGTAGAGCCATGTCACTCTGTCTTACAAAGGAGGAGTTATGGGTTTAATTTTATTCCCTTTTAACTTCTCAGCCAGTGCAACATCTGATCAAGTTATTCTGAAGACTGTTTTCTTTAATGATATATTTTGCTTCTAACTAAATTGCTTTACTGAGCAATTTGTATTGCAACTGAGGCGCTGATTTGATATTTTTCAGTGTGAGAATATAAGTAGATCATCCAGTGTCTAAACCAGTCTCCCTGCATCACAGCATTTTATCAGAAATGAATACTTGTCAGTCATATATCTTTAGTGCAACACTTAGTTTAAACTTCATGAAATATTTAAACTAGAAAGAGAAGGTGGCTGCACAGGGGCCTGCATGAACCGGCCAGGAGCCTCACCTCCACTGTGACTGCAGAACGGGTGGCAGTGGCGCTCACAGCCTCCAGAAGGACCAGGCCCCTGTCACAGTGCACAAGAAAGAAAGCACAGGCAGGCACACCCCACAGTCACAAGCCTATAAGGAAACATCACTTAAAAATAAAGCAGGTGGGAAGCTGTGGAAAGGAAAGAGGCAGGTAACGTCTTAATGACACTGAGGGAGATGAGCTTCACTAAGTGAATGTAAGTAGCATTCACATGTAGGTTGAGGTCATGTTCGTCCATCCTGGAGTGCAGTCTGATCACATAGTTGATAAGCACTCTTTTTCATTTATTTCAAAATATTTGTATTTAAGATTTCTGCTTAAGGTGTCAACAACTGGGCTGTTAAACTCTAACGGAGGGAAATTTTAAAATGGAAGCCAAGAAAGAGAAAGGTTTGTCTGTCTGTGTCCAGTAAAGGGACGCGGGCAATCCCCTCAGCCCTCATAAAGCCTGCTCTTTTCCTTGCCTCTGTGATCACAAGGATGTGTCCTGGACTCTGGCTGCATAGTTAGCCGCTTCTCCCAAGGCGACCAGAAAGGAAAGTCGCACGCCCATGCCTTGAGCACTGCAGCTGAAGCTTCTGATGTGACTGAAAGGGGAGGCAGGGAAGCTGAGAAGGGAAACGCCAGGCTCCTGGTTCCTCTGTCAGATTTTGCCAGGCGAGAGGCCGTTAGATCTTGTATCAACGGTAGCTTCAGAAAGAGAAATGATTCAACCCATTCATACTTTGACATAAGTATTCTGTACAGTGAAATTTATTTTAGGAATTTGAAAAGTATTCTACACATTAAAGGTATTTTCAAAGTGTAGGAAGAGAAACAAATAACGTTGGGATATTTACTCAGTATTGAATATTATTAAGGAAACATTAGCCTGGTACAGAGTTTCCTGGATGAAAGTGGAAGGAGTTAACTGATTCTGTAAACAATAGGACATATTCAATATGATTGGTTTACTTGAGTAAACTATTTTGCCCAAATCTACCAAAGCGTTCATTTAGTCAGCAGCACATAGTCCTGAGAAACAAAGCCCTTGTGGATAATGATTTCCAGGGATAATCCCCAGTTCTCTTCTCCCTTAACCCATGTACACTGTGCACGCCACATATGGAGCATGTGGATGGACATGCCTCTTCCTGTTAGCTGTTGGTGGAACTATCTACTACACCTATCAACTCAATGCCCAACATGCCTTTTCTATGTATGCATATGTATGCGTGTTTAAATTTCACTCTTTGTTAGATGACATTATAAGAATTATATTAGATGTGCCTTTCTCAATTCCTGAAAATATCATTTTTAAAAGAAAATTTATTAAGTACATTTTCACATTAAAATGGTAACATGTGGGTCAAGGTACATCTGAATTACAAGTTTAGCCTTCCTACTATTCAGTGTTTGACCTGAAGTTGTGTTTGTTTTCTTAACTTGAAAATTGTAATACTTCCTTTTTATATGTTAGACTCAAGTGGTGTTTTCTTACAATGGAATGTTTGAAGTTGTGTGAGTGATATGTAATGAAGCATTATCCTTGGATACCATGCATTTTGGTGTGAAGTAAGGCCATTATCTTCAACTTGCTTTAAAAAGAGGACTTTTTCTAGTGGACCATATCTCCATCCCTTTTAAAAGCTAATGCCTGATGCTTCAGGAATCTGAAGAGTTCAGTTTAGGCTTTCATTTTCTCATGGTGGTCTTAAAGGAAGAGACTACACCAAGATTTTTTTTTAATTTCTTATGTTATAACTAGAGACCTGGTGCACAGCATTTGTGCCCTGGAGGGGGGTCCCTTAGCCCACCCTGCACCCTCCCACAGTCCGGGGCCCCTCACTCCTTACCACCCATCTGCTCACTGCTCCTTATCGCTCAGCTCGCTGCTCCTTAGAGCTGTCACTGCCGCGGAGGTGGGAGAGGCTTCCGCCACCGCCACTGTGCTCACCAGCCGTGAGCCCAGCTTCTGGCTGAGCGTCAATCCCCTGTGGGAGCACACTGACCACCAGGGGGCAGCTCCTGCATTGAGCATCTGCCCCTGGTGGTCAGTGCACTCATAGCTACTGGTCGTTCCACAGTTCGGTCAATTTGCATACTAGGCTTTTACTATATAGGATCTTAATGCTTTATGTCATTTTGGAGCTTTACTTCTCCCTATTCCAAATCACTAGGAATAGTACTAAAAAAGATGTTGTTTTGGTTTAACTTTAACCTATCTCTAATTTCCTCCTATTGGCATCTAGTGCAAATTATTATTTTCTTGAAAACTTGAAGCATTGATTGGCCAATTATTAATTACTGCATTTCCAGAGTGTAATTTTAAAAATACTTTGTTACCTTTTCAAGTGAACTAGAAAGCTGAAATATCTAACATGAATTTAATTCAAACTTTCTAAAATATGAAATATTTCTTTTATGTTTGTTTATACATTTTGTGTGTTTATATTTAATTTTAACTGTAATCTAGAATTCTGAGTAACACATATTCTGCAACATATTTTTAAATAAGATCTTTATTCATTGGGTAAGACAGCATATCTTCTTTTAGTGTACGAAAGAATGTAAATTATGTACAGATGACTTCTGTTATAGGTTATAAGCAAAAATACCATAGAGCAACATTTACTTTAAAGAACAAAAGACAACCAACTTTTACTCATTCCAATATAATAAACAGTTACATTTCTCAGTTTAAATATTTGGGAAAGAGATCTATAACATGTGTTCTTTGTTCAAAATTCCAAACAAGTGGTAGTTTTGTTGAAATGTTTGTTTACCATTATTCTATAAAATCTCTGTTCTAAAAAGCAGCAGACATATAACATGCTCTATTAAAATATAATAAAATAGCACCCAGAATATTTTATTAAAAGTAGCATTAAAACAATATTTTGATGCCAAAGAATTGTAGTTTTGGATGTTACTTTAATAAAAATAATTGGCATCAATGGGTTAATTGTTTCTAGAACACTTATAAATAAATATTATTAGCAAAGTATTTTAATTACTGTACTTCATGTGGCTTAAATGTAAGCATTTATTAATACAAACCAGACTCTCATTACAAATTTGCACAGAAAATGATAAAATATTATGTATGAAATGAAGCATTAGCATGGACCATTAAGTCCTCTATTTTCATTTAATTAAATTTGTCAGTAGTACCCTCTTTAACTGAAAACCAGTCATAACACAAAATTAAATAATAATTAAAGAAACAACTATTGAAAGAGTTGCTTGGAAGCTAAGGTGCCATTTAACCAAAACATAGCAATTTCATGTAAATTGCAGACCATGTAGACACAGTTCTGAAATTATGCATCCTGAGGCCCCGTATAGGATTGATTTAGCAGGTATTTTCAGCATTGCAGATTAGATATCCTAGCTGAATTACAAGTCTATAATTCAGAAAAGTGGGAAATTGTTCAAAGTTTCTGTAAACTCCCATATGCCATTGTAGGGCAATAAAAGTTCTACATAAGAATTCAGTTTATTGCTACATAATCAATGGTTTGGGCCACATAATGTATGTATCAACAGATGGGACTCTGAGTGTCAGTCTTTTTAGTATTCCTGGTAAGCCTCTGTGCACGTTGTGTATGTGTGGATATAATTAAAACTAGGACTAGATTAAGTGGACTTCACTATTCCAGTATGTATGATGCAGTATGCATCCTCAGTGTCTTTCTTGATAAAACTATGACATTACTCTTAATATTGTTTATTGATTATTGCCAAAAATCGTCTAATTTAAGATTTAGTTTTATTTATCAAAAAGTTTCGTTTCCTTGAGTGCATGTGTGCCTATGTGCCTGTATTTGTTGTGTCCAGGTGCATGGAGGCATCTATTATACTAGCTGTCCTTCTGAAGGTCTCCAACCTTTACAAATGCTTTTTCACTCACCTAGACACATTCCATGTTACACAGCCAGCAGGGGGAGGTAAGATTTAAGAAAACAGCAAATTGAGCTTGATGGAAGCAACTACTTTAGGAGACAAATAAACAAACAAATAAAAAGACTGTCAATGAACAGAATGATGAGGTCTCTAATGTATTTGGGATATATTTAGCATCTTAGATGTGATGCTGGCTGCAATTAGCATTTTGATAAACATTGGACAACTTACTTTAAGGTTCTACATTTTAAATATTGTACACAGACAAATTCTAGTCATTAGAAACCATTTGTGATATTTTCCAATATGCAAACTATAGCTGAAGTCATGTATGCAAATCTGTGAGTCAACTTAAAAAATAAGTAAAGCACTCAGACAAATATCCTCATGAGCTTGGAGAAAATGTTAATTTTGTTTAAAAATGTTACAGGATCATATCTGCTTGAATAATTGACTTCTCATATGCAGTGATTAATAAAATATAACCCAAAAATGGAAGGATTCTAATTTTTAAGAAGACAAGTTACATTTCTGCCTTTGTATGCAGGTGGTCAATTAAATGTGTGGATAAGTTGGATGTGATGTGTGTTCTTGAAAGAGACTTATGTTTCCTGGAAAGTGATCAAGTTTAGGATTTGGAATAAAGTAATACAATTTTCATATCTACAAACCTAAATTTTATAAACTCAGTTTAGCCAGGATGAGGGTTAACTCCGCTTGCCTAGTACTTGTAACTTTGGCAAGTGCAAACAGCAAATGTGTCTGTAGTTAACATGAAGAAATAGATTCCTAGATAAAAATGCAGATTGATGAGGAAAACATATTGACTTACATTAAAATTGTCACCAAGGAAAATAGAAAATTAAAACCATATCTTACATTTGTAAGTTGATATCTCACTGAAAAATACTTCACATATTTTATTTTATCTGATTCTTAACACTTTTAAAAGGAACACATTATACCACATTATACCCATTTTATAGATTAAAAAAGGTAGTATATTTTAAATGATACTTTAAAATGAACCTTGGTTTCACAAATTATGAGGATTCAATTTCTTATTCTAAAAAGATGATACTTAATTGATTTGTGTATATGTGTGTGTTTTTAGTAGTCTCTCTACTTTTATTTTACTTTTTTTGTAAATATTTTTTTCCTTTATTGATTAAGGTATTACAAATGTGTCTTTATTTCCCCTATGTCTCCCCCCACCATCATCAGGGGGTGAGGGGGGCAGGATTATTTTACTTTTTAAAAATTTATCTTTATTATTGAAAGTATTACATATGCCCAGTTTTTCCCATTGATCCCCTCCACCCTGCATCTGCTCCTCCCAGGCCTTCACCACACTATTATCTGTGTCCATGGGCTCTGCATATATGCATATAAATCCCCTTTTAATCTCTCCCCATCCAAACCCCCCCCAGCCTCTCCTCTGAGATTCCTCAGTCTGTTCTATGCTTCTATGTCTTGGGATCTATTTTGTTCATTAGATTCCACATATGAGTGAGATCATATGATACTTACCTTCAACTGACTGGCTTATTTCACTTAGCATAATGCTCTCCTGATCCATTTATGCTGTCTCAAAGGGTGAGAGACCTTTCTTTTTTACAGTTATAGAGTATTCCATTGTATAAATGTACCACAGCTTTTTTATCCACACATCTGCTGATGGGCACTTGGCCTGTTTCTACATCTTACCTATTGTAAATTGTGCTGCTATGAACATAAGGATTCATATATTATTTCTGATTGGTGTTTTTGATTTCTTGGGATATATTCCTAGAAGTGGGATCACTGAGACAAATAGTAGTTTCATTTTTAAATTTTTGAGGAAACTCCGTATTGTTTTTCATAGTAGCTGCACCAGTCTGTATTCCCACTAGCAGTGCACTAGGGTTCCCTTTTCTCCACATCCTCACCAGCACTTGTTATTTGTTAATTTGATGAGAGGCAACCTGACAGGTGTGAGGTGATAGCTCATTGTCATTTTAATTTCATCCCTCTGCTGATTAGTGGCTTTGAGCATTTTTTCATGTGTCTCTTAGCCATCTGCATGTCCACTTTGGAGAAGTATATATTTAGGTCCTTTGCTCATCTTTTAATTGGATTTTTTGTCTTCATTTTGTTAAGTTATATGAGATCCTTATATAGTTTGGAAATTAACCCCTTATCAGATGATTTATTTTTTAAACTTAACATGTAAAACTGAAAAATTTAGTATTCTCCATTGATTCAACTCCTTTCTTATGATGACTCAAAATTGTCAGTATGTATAAATGTACCCTTTCATATTTTTGTTTTCTCGTTGCACAAGAATCCAATTAGAACAAATTAGAATTCAGGTTAAAGCAATTTAAAACATTTTTCTAATTCAGATACACACACACCATAGCCGCACACACACCGTAGCCACAAACATATCACTGAAGCTCTAATGCAACTTTATTGTATATTCCCATATTCCAGTTTTATTCTCTCCAGAGCCAATACATAACACTTAACTCAGATTTCAAATGATTTTTTATAAGCAATAGTTGGAAACCTTGAAGTTCAAGGATTTAGAACTATTGTCGACATTCGTCCTCTTGTGCACACAATGTGCTGTGGAGACACTGTGAGCCACTTTGGGTGTTTCAGTTTCAGAATCCAACGTCAAGTTCATACAGAAGAGAATGCTGCAAAGACTGTGGCTAAAACATCCAGTTCTTACTAAAATATTTCATTCATTTAAACTCCTGAATGCTTTCTAATACATAAGTTAACTGAGGTTCATAGAATTTAATGTGGGGATTTGAATTACTTTTGGGTATTATATATACTGATTTTGTTCTTCTGTAATACTAATGTATTCTCTTATATATTAATGTACAACAGTTTATTTATTTTTGCTTTTCCAGACTCGTTCTTTATTTTAAACAGATTACCACAACTCTTGAATAACTGCTACAACCAATCTTAAAAAATGAAGTGAAAAAATATGATATGTCATTAAAATTCTAATTATTTTATCTATGGATATGACATTGTTTTGTCAATATGGCCTATCCCAATGGTCATGCAAGAACAGGACATGTGCCATTGGGTTGCAGGTTACCAGAGCATGTAAGGCGGTCGTATCAATATTTTATATATTGACTTCAATGAGCAAGGCACTCTCTCAGGCTTTGGTATTTAGAATATGAATTAAAAAGACTTTGAATTAAAGTTTAGAGTCAGAGTGATGGATCAATAACCATTCGTTGAGTAAAGACATTATTATTCCAGTAGAATAGTACAGATTATGCTAAAAAATCTCAATAGCTTACGGCAACATGCTAATTTTTGTTCAGCTAAAAGTCCAACATAGTTTGCTATTAGATAGAGAAGGAAAGTGCTCTGCTCCATCAAGTCACTCAGAAATCTAGACTGAGAGGGGCTCTGCCATCTGACCCTGTTGACATCTGCACACAGGAATCTGCTGAGACAAGGGAAGTAAGAACAGAGAATTATGCTTTCCCTTTAACATGCTTTGTCCAGAAGTGACACATGACATTTCTCCCATAAATCATTGACCAAAAATAATTATAATACCACACCCCACTCCAAAAAAGTAGAAAAATGTAACTTCCAGGTGCCTAGAATGAGAAAATAAGATAGGTTGGTGAATTTGTAATGTCTCTCACAGAAACCAATAACAATTATTAAAGGTACTGATATTTTAGAAAAAGTATGAAAGATAAAAAATATATAGGCTCTCTCTCATAACCAATCATTAAACTACAATTTTAAATATATCTCTCACAAACAATTGAATAATTAATTGAAGACTATAAAAATCTATAGTAAAGAAATGATTAGTGTTCTTCCTCGTCATAGGTCCTCAATAATTTTGGTGTCACTCAAAACTTCCATATGTGTACGATACTGTTATTCATGGCCATGCTGGTCCTCAGTGTTCCTATTTTTAATTAAATTAAACCACCATCACATGATACAGGGTTAGTCTACCTATACTTGGGTAACCCTAGAGTCACGTGAAATCATTACATCACTTAATCCCTGAGTGCTTTCAACAGATTTTGACCCTGGTGTGCATCCTTCTTCTAAATGGCCTCCTGTTTCTGAAGACTAAAGCCTTGTTAGTGTCAGGTATGTCAGGATCTCTCAGGATATAATCCTCACTTCGTGTGTGAATGCTGATATCTATGAGATATCTAAAATAGACTCATCTATCTCCTATTAGAACCATCTGCATACTTAAGTGCAACAGAAAAACATTTAAGTTACCATTTGTAGCCATTGACATCAAATGTAAGAGGGAAAGGGATACTAGAAAAGGTAAAACACTAAACCAGATTTAAAAATAAAAGATAATGTACATTGAACTACTAGTATAATGTAGAAGCAGTGTGTGGAAAAATATAAAATTATGGGCAGGAATTAAAAGAAAGTTCTGAGTGAAAAATATAGGGTCCCAAAGCTCTTGCTTATAAGTCTAAAACCCAAAAGAAAGTGTTTTATTTTGCTTTGTTTTGTTTCTCTGTGAGTTTGGCACTAAACTCAATAGGCAGCAGAGCCCCACCTAAAGTCATAGGAACTTTTAACTTGTTATTTTATCTCACTTAATGTGAACAGCCATACCTTTCATTACATAAATGTTAACAAAAATTTAATTGGATATTATCTCAGACCCTACTGTGGTTACTATGAAGTATAGAATATGCATCTGGCCCCAAGAGCTTTCAATAAGGAATTTTGAAACTCTAGAGTGGTCGGCAAACTTGCGGCTCTGCAAACTGTGGCTCACGAGCCACATGTGACTCTTTGGCCCCTTGAGTGTGGCGGTATTTTGTGGAAGACCCACACTCAAGGGGCCAAAGAGCCGCATGTGGCTCGCGAGCTGCGGTTTGCCGACCATGGCAAAAGCCCACTTTTGGTGAAAATAAAGAGGTCTGGGTTTCAATTCTGGGTATACTTATCGCTGCCCACTATTTAATTGCAATCCCCCCCACCCTGCCCCTGTGCCCCATTTCCTTCATTTGGAATGTCAGAAGTGAGTGTGGACTCACAGACTCCAAAGCTGTTTTCTGCTTCTAGTGCTCTCTGACTTCGCTACTTTTTCACATTATATCATTTAAACCAGTGGTTCCCAATCTTATTTGGCCTACCGCCCCCTTTCCAGAAAAAATACTCAGCGCCCCCCTGGAAATTAATTTTTTTTAAATTTTAATAGCAATTAAACAGAAAGATATATGTATTAATGTTTCTACCTTTTTCGTAAAATATAGTAAAGAAAGGTGTAAATTAGAAACATTGAAGTTTGAAATTATGAAACTATTTATTGAACTCAGAATAGAAAGGTAATACAAAAGAAGTTAAAACAAATGCACCTGTGGCCATCACCGCCCCCCTGGATCGCTGCAGCGCCCACCAGGGGGCGGTAGCGCCCACTTTGGGAATCACTGATTTAAACTCTCCACATCTACTGACTTCTAATACCACAAATAGTCTTGTAGGAGACAGACATAGTTCTGAGCTCTCTACCACACAACGTCATGCACGTCAAATACAGTGTGATGAATTGAGTTAGGAGATTTTTCTTAATCCCAAGGTGTCCACACAAAAAATTTAAAATGTAAAGTAATTGAAAATTGATTTAGACATAAAGTGAAGAAAAGAACTTTAACTTTGTATTTCCAAATTAGCTTATAGTTTCTCTAAATCATTTGGTTTTTATTTTGGCTTTTAAATATACTTCATAAAACCTTTTAGACCTCTACAAGAATTGTGGTTTAGACTAAGAGAAAAAGTTTATGATGCTGTCTGTGTAATATGGAAAAGAATACTTTATTACAGATGTTGTGGTTGTGCCCCAAATTCCCAAATCAATGTCATTTTTGTTAGAAGTGGTCGACATTATTAACACAATAAAATAAGTAATTTGATTATTCCCTGTAATATCATTGTGTATATATTATGAGCCAGATTGTGCTGTTTTATACACATGAAAATTCTACCTGACTTTACTTTAAATTGAATCGAATTGATTTCTAATTGACTTTTAGGATAGGTGTGTGCATGTGTGTGTGTGTGTGCATGTGTGTGTGTGTAGTGTTTCCATGTTTTCAAAACCTAGCTTTATACATTTATATTAATTCATATTGGGATTTTTTTTAAATTAAGCTCTTTTATGTAGTTTTTATTACACAGACATAATAATTATTTTTAACCAAAATTCTGAAGCATATTTAATTTACTTGTGGATATAAAACAACTTCATTTATTTCATTGAGAGAGACTATCAATTAAAAATATAACTAACATTTTAGATAATGTCTTACAAGTTGACTGGTGTTATAGTTATTCATTATTGCAAAGCAAGCCATCCCAAATCTTAGTGACTGTAAATACCAGTGTCTTCCAGACTCTGAGTGGACATTTTCACTGCTGTTTCCCTGCGTTCAGTGGGAGGGAGCTGGGCCAGCAGGTCCAGGAGGGTCACACTCCTGTCTAACATGGATGCGGGCTGTTGGCTGCAATGCTGTGCTTCTCCCATGGCTGCTCATCCTTGTGTGGGTACACTGAGCTTCCACATAGCGCGCTGAATGGAGGTTCCCAAGGGTGTCCAAGCAGATGCTCAGGGCCTCTTAAAGCCAGAGAGCAGAACTCACATGGTTTCATGACTTTCTATCGCTATCGCTTACGTGATGAAAAGGACAGCAGGGATTTAATGGGAAGAGCAGAAGAGCAACATCATATTGAAATGGGGTATGGACTCCGGGAGGTGTAATTCAGTGGAGACCTTATTTCATTGATGTGTTACCATCAGTCACGAAACTCATAAGAGACTCTATAAGTCTTCTTCAAATTATTTTTGTCTCCATTATTTTAATTAACAATGGCATGTACACATCACAACCTCTTGGTCGTCTAAAAGAGGCTGATCATGTACTGGAATAGAGCTCAGGTTATTTCAGAAGGCTTTATGCAACATTAATTCTAGTAATCACTGATCATGCTGGACTGCAAGAGAACCCCCAAATCTCTTGAATGATTTAGCATAGCAACATCTCAATAAAAAACAAGTTAGTATTTGGGTTTTTCTCAGCTACCATTAGATGTGACCCAAGGATGTTAATGGGTAACATTCTTATTATTATACTAAAGGCCCAATGCATGGAAATTTGTGCAAGAATAAGCCTTCCTTCCCCTGGCTGCTGGCACCAGCTTCCCTCCGGCACCCTGGACCCAGGCCTTCGCTCTGGCCACCACCTTCCGCCTTCGCTCCAGGCCGGAGCCGCCTCCCACCTGCTCCAGCCAGCTCCGTGGCCGCTGCCCAGAGGCCGGCCCTCAGTGGCTGGCCAGGGCTTGGGGGGAGCCAAACATCCCACCCGAAGGAAGCCAAGCATCCTGCCCATTCCAGCCGGCTCTGTGGCTCCGGTCAGCGCCGACATCTTTGTGGCTATGGGCGCCGCCATCTTTGTCGTGGAGTGGCAGTTAATTTGCATGTTACCCTTTTATTAGTAAAGATAATACTTTGAAGATCTAACAAAAACATTGGTATTCTCATAATTTACACCACCCCTGCTCATACCCACATAAAATTGCATATGGGCTTATACCCTGAAGTTTGCATGATTATTTCAGGGCTTCCTGGATGTGATGCCCAGGCTTTTGTTGGCCAAATTTAAGAAAACCTTCTTTAGGAAAAAAGAATCACATCTTCCCCCTGCTTTGAAGTACCACAAAACTGTACGTTATAGATATTAGGGACTCAGCAAAGATTTATTGATGATGGTATCTGATCATTGTCTTTCTTGACATTACTTCTTGATAGTTTTAAACACCCTAAGTTTAGCATAAAAAGTCATTTTGGAAGAGGATGAACTCCCACTTTCAAAATGAAACATTTTGTAATAAACCAGACTGACTGAGAAAACACCAAGCCGATGAGCCTGTGCTGTTTCAAATACACCATGAACAGATTCTTGCATTCATACTTCAAAATATTCTAGATCAATCTTTCCATAAGGCACTCATTTTATGAAATTTATTATTTCACATAGTCCACTTTAAAATAGCTGAACATCATAACAATAAAAAATAAGAGGATAGAAAAAAGAAGCTGACTTATGTGTTTTAATTAACACTCCTTCTCTCTCAAGGTTTGCTTAGTTTCACATGTGACCTCTGTTTAGAGTTTTATCCACTAAAACTCAAACCTTAATTTTGACTGTGGTAGATACTAGATAAGTATACCCCTATTCACTGGGGAAAAACAGTATGGAGTTACCTCAAAAAATGTAAAATGGAACTGTCTTATGACCCAGTTATTCTATTTCTGGGAATTTATGGGAAGAAACCTGAAGCACTAATTCGAAAGAAGATATGCCTCCCTATGTTCATTGCAGTGTTATTTACAATAGCCAAGATTTGGAAACAGCCCAAGTGTCCATCAGTAGATGAATGGATGAAACAACTGTGAAACATTTACACACTTGAATAATATCAATGATATAATAAAAAGGCTAATATGCAAATCGACCTAACTGCAGAACAACCTGTCACTATGATGCTCACTGACCACCAGGGGGCAGACGCTCAATGCAGGAGCTGCCCCCTGGTGGTCAGTGTGCTCCCACAGGGGGAGCGCCACTCAGCCAGAAGCCGGGCTCATTGCTGGTGAGCACAGTGGTGGTGGTGGGAGCCTCTCCCACCTCTGTGGCAGCGCTAAGGATGTCCGACTGCCAGCTTAGGGAGTGAAACTAAGCTGTCAGTCAGACATTCCCTGAGGGCTCCTGGACTGTGAGAGGGCACAGGCCCAGCTAAGGGACTCCCCCAGTACATGAATTTCATACACCGGGACTCTAGTGTGGCTATAAAAAAGGAGGACCTTTTACCCTTTGCAACAGCATGGATGGACCTGGAAAGCATTATGCTAAGTGAAATAAGTCAGTCAGAGAAAGATAAGTATCACATGATTTATCATATGTGGAACCTAATGAACTAGCAAGCAAAATAGAGACAGATTCATAGAGAGTAGGCTGACAGCTGTCGGGGAGGGTGCTGGGTGGGTGTGGGTGGAGGGATTGACCAAAACAGAAAAAAAGAGAAAAAAACTCATGGGCATGGACATCAGTGTAGGGATTGTTGTGGGAAGGGGGTTTGGGCAGAAGTGGAGGAGGGTATAGAAGGATTTGGGGTGATGAACACACAATGTGGTAGAAGTGTGTTGTAGAATTGTGCACCAGAAACCTGTATAATTTTGTTAACCAGTGTCACCCCTATAACTGTAATAAAAAGGAAAAACATCAAAATTGTTTTTTTCAGTTTCACAAGCCAAATCTGCTCTAGGTCACTCTGCTTCACCAACCACAGTGAAACATCACTATCAGTGACTAATCCAGGTACTGGGGTGTCCATGAAAGCCAAAAGGCCTTTATATAATGCAGTAGGTTTTCTGAATGTGTATGTTAAAAAATTGACAAATTAGTTAGTTTACATGTTTTGACTTATGTAGACACTAGAGGCCCGGTGCACGAAACTTCATGCACTCGGGGGTCCCTTAGTCCAGCCTGCACCCTCTCGCAGTCTGGGTCCCCTTGGAAGATATCCATCTGCTGGCTTAGGCCTGCTCCCCGGGGGATAGGGCCTAAGCTGGCAGTCAGACATCTTTCTGGCAGCCCAGGAGCCCTTGGGGGATGTCCCACTGCTGCCGAGGAGGTGGGAAAAGCTCCTGCCACTGCCTTTGCACTCACAGCTGTCAGCCCGGCTTGTGGCTGAGCAGAGCTCACCCTGTGGGAGCACACTGACCACCAGGGGACAGCTCCTGCATTGAGCGTCTGCCCCCTG
>NW_005371242.1:36127-50622 GCF_000412655.1 Myotis brandtii | reverse complement strand
TTACCCTTTTATTATATAGAACTAGAGGCCCGGTGCATGAAAATTCATGCACTGGAGGGGGGAGTCCCTCAGCCCAGCCTGCCCCCTCTCACAGTCTGGGAGCCCTCAGGAGCAGGAGGCGACCCGGCGATCAGGAGAAGGCGATGCCCCTATGACACCTCTGCTGCTGCCGCTGCCGGCAGCACAAGCCTCAGCCGGCCTTGGTTTCCTGAGCCTAGAGCGACCCTAGAAGGTTGGCAGCTGCCATCCAAGTCTTGCCTGCGCCTTGGGCTGGCCCTGGGTGGCTGGGCAGCCGCCATCCGAGGCTTTCCTGCACCTCGGGCATTGGCTGGGAAGCTGACATTCAAGGCTTGCCTGCGCCTCGGGCCGGCCGTGGGTGGCTGGGGGCTTAGGGGACTGGGCACCACCATCTTGTGGCTGTGGACGCTGCCCTCTTTGGGGGCGTGGGGTCAATTAGCATATTCCCTCTTTATTAGATAGGCTGTCTGTGTAATTAAAATTAAATATGTATAAAAGGTTTAATTTCACAGAAACTTTTTCTAAATGTATTACTGTAACTAAATTTATATTGAGTAGGTCTAGTAAATGCATGCGTTCACCAGCCACGCAGTAAACAAATGCACATGGCTGGGCTTAGCTCACATGGAACATCAGTGGGCAGGAGTTAAAACTGCCACAGGAAGCCATGGCATGCGACATAATGCAGTGTGATCACGTGAGAATCATTCGCCAAACATTGTTTATGCGTGGTGACTCTTGGATTTAAATATGTAGACTACAGTCTCAGGTATGTAATACTTATTTATGTCAGCAAAATTACTACAGTGTTTTTTCCAACATATGGCCTATTTGCTAAAATGTGTTAAAACAACAGTAAATTAATAACAAAAAAATAACCTGTTAATTTGATTATAAGCAAATCTTGGTTAAAAACATTTTAAAATTAACAGGGTGTTATTTTTCACATATGATATACATACTGGAAATGTTGCCCTTTAAATGGAGGTCCACAAAATTGAGGGCTTACTGCACTAGAACAAATTAAATTACAGGATTTTTTCACACAAATCACTTTAAACTATAAATTATACCTATATTAAATTTGCTGAATATTCTCCTTTGCTAACTACAATTAAGAGTTTGTCATAACATAGTACACAGGCAAAAAGTTTTCATTCACAAAATGTAAGTGGCAGCTGTCACATTCTACAGAGACACTAAATAAGGCCTGAAGTATCAGGGAAGAGTTAACCAAATAGTGTTGCCAACTCCTCTCTCATCAAGGAAAGATGGCTCACAAGAAGGTGTGAAGGGGCTATAAATTTACAAATAGGAAATAAAAAAATAAAAATTCTGCTTACTCATATTTTAGTTCTTAAATAGCAATTGGGAGATGGGTGACATGGTTCATAAAAATTATAAGCTCAAGATAATTTTTAAAAAACCTACACTAGACATTATATATATTTCAGTTAAAATTGAAAATTAGGGTATACATTTTGAAGCTTGGTAAATGGAAATTAAATTTTTATAGCAAATTAAGAATGAATAATCATTTCAAATGTTCTTAATTTTATAAAGGTTGCATAGTGGAATTTAATTAAATTGCAAAGTCTCCAAATAAATTAGAAGGTTATTTAGTTGAAATGCAGCACTGAGGAAAAAATGACAATTTTTACCCATAATAGCACTAAAACACATTTCAAAATAAAGCAAGTGAGCTAAAATGTTGAACAGCAATATGATTTCTATGTGAGGCCGTCATGCAATAATACATGCTGTTTCGGAGACTTCCAATCTGGGCAACTTGTCTCAGACTAGATCCACCTTCACAGTTGTAGTCTTAAATGTACATGAACTGCTTCACAACTTGTGTTGGAATCTCTGTTATGACGTGCAATGTATAAAATCTTTCCAAATAACGTTGACCCACTGTACCTGGTAAATCTACTCACATTTAGATTAGAGGACTTTTGAATGGGCAGTAAGGTTAGAGCTCTCCTGACAATGAATTCCTTTCTCTTTCATTAACCTCAATAAAAAACTCTGTGGCTATCTTGCTCTTTGGAATGTTTAGGAAAGAAATGTATCCTATTGTCTGTTAAGTATTTAATAACGTTTCTTTAATAATACAGAAGAAAAGAAATGAGTACACTATGCCAAACAGAAGGTCTTGTGTCTGCAATTCCATCTAGTCCCGCTTTTCTTTCTCTTCCCTCCCCTGAAAGTAAAATGCGGCCCCAAAGCCCAGGAGATCCCCTTGCCTGGGTGTGAGGAGCTGTTTCAGCCACTTCTGCTTGACCCGCCCTAGGGCACCTGAAAAGTCTGGCTGCTACTGAGAGCCTCCAGCGTTTATAAACAAGCGCCCTTTGTTTCTGCTATTGTTTTATAAATGTCAGCCGAGCAAATTTTGATATGTTGATTTTTTTTTTATAAACTGAAACACATTTCTCATCAAGAGTTAACATTTTGGTAGATCTGTGCATCTCTCTGCTGACTTCTAAAGGCAAACATTAAAAGAAAAAATATATTATGTTATAAAATTAAAAACATGAATTTAGGTGCGTGGACTAATTGATTTTTATTGAATTTCTGAAAGTTTATGTTTTTATGATACATTTAGAAAGGACAGTGAAAGTCTCTATATTTTAAAAAAACCTTAGCCTAACTCTTTTCTGTGTACTTGGAATTTGGCCAGGGTTCTTTACAAAGTATAAACATATACCTGCATGGTCTAAAGCACGGATGCATCCAGGTCTCCAAAGAAAAATCCCCATTACCTGTAACTAACACTGTTCAGGGTAAATTAATGATTAGTAAATTACTCTTGCATTTTTATATATTTGTACATCAAACATGAATAAATAATAAAAGTTATTTAATTTGTACCTCTAAAATTCATATCCAAATATTTAAAATTTTTAAATCATGTACTTATATACATGAATACAGTATAATATCTAAAAACATCTATAATTGTTTAATAATTTATAATGTTAATTTTAGCTTCAATATTCTTGTTACAGTAACATTAAAATGAGTACATAGCTGGTAATTTCATCTGCCTATATTGAAGAGTTAATCCATTTGTAATTTTAAATTGAACTTAAGAGATATTAGGAAAAATTTTTAAATTCATATTGACTCCAAAATTTCCAAGCTTATGAATTCGGTGTCATTTGAATCCCCAAACATCTAATTTGTTTTGAAGAGAAACTATTTTTTTCTTTCATTCACATAATTCAAAACAGCTAAACAGATTTTTACTTCAACAATTTAAGTAATTCACATGTGAGAACAAATATGGAAAGTCTAAGCCCCAAACAAAATTTCAGACTTAAATTATAATGATAATTTAAAATGTGTGTGATATAATTATAGTATAGGGCCTGCTATAATGAGCTCTGCAATGTCTATATCAAATGTGTCAGAACGGTGATATTAGATATGCCTTTCTCAAAGCATTTTTTTACACATTTCTGAGTTATGATACCTGTGCCAGATATAGCCTACTGTATCAAGAAATTTTTGGAAAGAGTAATGAATCTTTTAAATTGTCAAAACATGATAGAACAAACTTCCATTTTTTACATAGAATCTACTGAAATATGAATATTAACTATATGTGAATTTTAAATATATGTATTTTGAAATATCTCTAGAAGAATGTTAAAGATATAATAATTATCATTCAGCTTCAATAATTTTGTATAATCATAGCAAATTGGAGACATTTAATTATATATATTAATTAATCTTTATTGTTTCCCACATAATTGACAATTTTATACAAATATAGTTTTCTTAAATATATAAAAACACATCAAACTGAAATTCAGACCTTTTTTTGACAGTTGCACCTTAGTTCATTATTAAATTAATACTGTGTTGTTAGATAAATATACACAATTACTCTATATGAAAGTAAATGAAGAACTATAATGCAGCCAGTAATATTTACAGTGAGTAGATCTACGACAGAACACATGAGGACTTATTCTATTTGTTGTTTGATATGGAAGCACTGCTTATATTAAAGTCATTAATTCCACACGGAGGCAGGCAAGCAATGCAGTTACTGCCTTGAACAGTGATGGAAAATGCACTGTGAGTTCAAGGAACAGAGAAGACAATATTCAAATGAATATACCCAAACAGTCATCCATTTATCTATCTATCCATCCATGCTTGTAGCCATCCACCATCCAGCGAACAAAGAGCTACTGCAGATGAACTTGGGCTCTATTGGCACAGAGCCCTGGTACCCAGACAGCACTGAATGAGACGCAATGCGTGTAGCTGTCCCCTAGTGGTGAGACAGGCAGATAATTAATTAAAATACAGACTCTGGTGAAATGCTGCTAAATAACTTCGTTTTTCCCTGTTGTGGCCTTTAAGGAAATGGGTGACAAATTCAAAATAAAGGAAGCTGAGGCGGTTCCCCAGAGGAAGGCAGAAGTGAGTGGAGGGACAGTCGGTGCTCCTCGGACAGGGGAGCTCCAGGCGTCCCCATTCCAGCAGAGACTGAACAGGTGGCTGGGCCTCTCACACTTGCTGCCTAAGTCAGGAGAGGGGAGGGTTGTCCGGGCTGGAGAGAGGCGCGAGGCTGGAGCTGGGGAGCAGCTACAGGTGTGGGCCTGCGGCAGGGGAGCTGCGGGGGGAGGACGCCACGGAGAGCGAGAACCAGATGGCGAATCATATGGAAATTATGAAAACTGATGAGATAACATCGCCTCTGCTTTGAACTCTGCTGAAAAAGACAAGATTATGTTTGGACACTGAGACATGAATCAATAAAAGAGCAGGAAGATCGGGACAAAGACAGGAGAACAAGGGCTTTAAATAATGCACATTTTACAATATCTTTTCTTCCCAGTGCAAAGAAATCTTAATTTTTCAGAAGTAATTGTTGTACAGAAATACATTGCCCTCGTAGGAGCAAGTGGCGTGTTCCTTGCAGTGAGCAGCTTTCCTAGCCAGCAGTTTCTGAATAAACAAAGAGCTGCCTGAGCGGGTGTGAACCTCCAGCCCCACCGCACAGGGCCTCTGCCCCTGCGGGGGCTCCCTCCACCCTCCAGCCTCCACCCTGCAGCCTCCACCCTCCACCCTGCAGCCTGCAGCCTGCAGCCGCCCTCCGGTGCGGGCCTGGCTGCCAGGTGCGCTGTGACTGATGAAGGCACAGTAACCTGCTGACCCCACCCCAACCCCGGGTTCCGGCTGCCTTTTATCTGCACGCTCGCCCGGCTGTAAACTCCCCGAAAGGCCTGCGCAGCCCGGCCCTGCCAGGGGCGGCTACTGTCCCCTGCCCTGCCCTGCCCTGCCCTGCCCGAGTGGGCTTCCTGGCTTACCCCTCCTGTGCCCGCTGACCCGCATTTTGGTTCTGATTCTAGTTTCTGATTGTGCCTGGGTTTGGGAACATGTCAGCCTTCATTTACCTGCTTTCTGACAGCGCCTCCCCACCTGGGATTCTAAGGCTAATTCCAGGTTTAAAAGACTTCCAGATTCCGGTTCTTTCTTTATTTAGTGGTATACCTCCACTTTTACTCCCAGTAAAGATGATGCCTGACTTCTTACAGTTCACAATCCGGACCGAGAGGTGCGGCCACGGGACCTGCGCACACCCCTCCTGCGCCTGTGCTGGGACCCGCAGTGGGCGCAGGTCTGCTCTGCCTCTGAAAGATGCTTGACCTGGGTCTTTTTAAATGCATTTTAAATAAAAGAGAATGCGCTTTAAAGGATTACTTGTCTTGAATAAACAATATTTTTTAAAGTTCTTCCAGAGACTCTTGCCAAGTAGTGTATTTTCTGGCCTGTCCCTGCAGGGTGGGGACGCACAGGTGAGTGAGTTAGCTGCGCCCGGGTGGGAAGAGGCGGTTCAGTGCCAAGCTGGAACCTTCCCGGCCGAAAAGCCTTCCTAAGAGCCTGCTGCCGCGTGGTGAGAAATGTGTGAAAGAATTCTTTTACAAAGTAATAGAAATTTTAAAGCAAGTTATGCTAATTTTTATATAAATAGATACAAATTAAGGGGGGAGGGTAACAAGATGCAGTCTGAATCATGCCCAATCTTCTAGACTGCCCTTATGGAAGAATTATTTTTTCAGTTAGGAGATGGGAAAAATGATATGTTAAGCTATTTCTCAATTGCCAGTTGACTCATTAATACATATTTAAGAAATTCACCCACTAATATAATCACTTTTCTTTTACTTTTTCAAGAGTTTCAAGCAAAAAAAAAATTATTTTCTCAATAGCATAATATCTTTTGTTGTAGTCACTATATTCTGTGGATGCAAAAGTCTCATGTAAAATAGACCATATAGAGCACAGTCAATTTTATAAAGTTTTCCAGGCTTAAAAGGCTGACGACATGTTCCAAAATCCAAAGTTTTCCAGGGATTTGGTGATGTTTCAGCAGCATGAATACATTTTTTTCTTAAATATCAGTTCTCCATAGTCAACTAGTTACCTCCTGCTGTATTTTTAAATGTCAAATGACTCTTATGACTCTTCTGAAATGTTTAAAGGGAATTTTCACATCAAAGTGTCACGTCTATTATAGAGACAGTTTTAAAGTTTCTGAAAGTTGATCTATCTTATCACCACCATTACTATCATTATATTATGTGCAATTATAATTGATTGCTTGGAGAATGGTAATTAAATGCCAAAATAAATCAATGGTAAAAAAAAAATTATATATGACAAAATGTATAGCAAGTGTTTATTAAATCAGCCGTACTCTCTTTTCCCTTAACACTGTATGTGTGCCCAAAGTCTACCTTTCTTCCCTCCCCCCTCCTCCCCTCCTCCTCTCCCTCCTCTTTTTCTTCCTTTTTTCTTTGTGTTGGGCTCATTGTTTCTTTCATTCTTTCCTTCATTGTCCTATCTTTCTATTTGAGATACACATTGCCTCTGGTGTCCTTGCTCATCCTGGTTCTCCCAGCATCAAACCTGCCAAGCATGGCCCTGAATCGGCCTCTTCCAGTCAGTATTTGAGGGAACAGAAGACAGTGGCAAGAGAAGACAGTGTAAACGATGGTTGAGATCGTTTATTTCAGTCTTACCTTCTGTTGTGCTATTTTGTTGTTGTTTTATACAAAGAGAGTCTGGTGTTGCAGCTGAAACTTACAGAGGGTCAAATGGCAGTAGTAGCTGCTCTGTTAATTATTGAAAGTTATTGACAACCAAAAAGTAAGCATTAAGAATTATTTGGGGATTGATATCTCTCTAATATCTTCTTAGGCAGACTCCAAAGCCTTTTAAGTAACCAAGTTTCATGAGGTGACCTAAGCAATCATCTTTCTGTGTATTTTTATGTTGAACCCTCCATGGTGCCTGTCTTATGTCTGTCTGGTTGAAATTGGTGCCTTAGACCTTTGCGTAAGTGGTGACTGTGTTTCCATATTCTCTCTAACTGGAGCTCTTCCATCTTCCAAACACCCGACCTGCTTAACAGACATTGGGCATTCCTTCCATGGGTGCAACTGTGTGTGAGGACATGACCACACTCTGGGCTCTCAAATTCATGTAGACAAATTCACAATGTTGTTTGGTTGTGATTTATGGTTTGTTTTTAAAATTTCACAGTCACTTTGATGTGAACTGCTGTTCTCTGAACCCATTCCAGATGTGTTTAAAACTCCATATTTGTCAAGTGAAAACTTTAAAACACAATAGTAATGGTAAAGGGCATTCATCTATACTGTGGGTTTGGCAAACTATTTTAGACTGTCCTGCTATTTTTTGTTGTTGTGTTTTTCAGCAAAATTTGTTTGGCCAAGCATTTTCTCCTTAATTTTTAAACCCCTGAGTGTTTCAGGAGAAACTTAATCCATATGTTTCTGGTTCACTGCTTCTTAAATTGTCAAAATGTTGTTTTCCAAAAGCTCTTTAGTGTTGAAAGAGGTTTATCAGACACTATACAAGTACTGACAAGTGTTTTTTACCTCACCTGTAGTTCCCAGTGAACCTGAACTCAAACTCGTAGAGTTTGGTCATATACTTAACATCAACAAAGCTTGAAAAAGACCCAAAGCAGTGTGACTGCCGTAACTCCTTTGAAAAGTGCTACATTGGAAGAACACATATGTTGAATGGCATGTACAAATAAAAGCAAAACCAAAAAGCAAAGTTTGAGGAATTGATGGCAAGCCTTCCAAGAAATGGCTATTGTGTAAATTTCTATTTAATTAGCTTTCCTTTATTTGTTAATTCCTCCAGCCTCTACTCCCCAGCCCCTCAGCCTCACTGTATCCTGGGTGACTCCATTTCATGTATATATATATATATATATAGATAGATAGATATATCTATATATCTATATATATATACCTGTAGTTTTAACTATATCTGTATTAGACGCTATCCTATTCTCTATATATCTATATATCTATATATGGATAAGGAAAATATGTAAATACTTATTGTCTAGAATGCATCTTGTAATTTCCAGAATTCACTAACATTTTGTTTGCTACCAGTTTATGTGATTTAACATCATTTGAAGTGTAAAGTTACATGGAATAAATAGCTAATTGGGTTAATTTAATAGCAGGTTAAATCTTTCTTTTATTTTGTCTAAAAGGCACATTAAAATAGTGCAATTTTCAAGTGGTCTTGGAAATCTAAAGTGAATATCTTGATAAAAAAAATATATAGCTTTCCCACTGCTGAGTTTACAGTGGGAGTTGCTGGCATGCTTCCAGTTCGCTGCGTGAAAATCTAAGCTGCCTGTGTAAGTACAGAATTTAGTGTTGGGTCTTAAGGTTTTGTTTGGCATCTTGCCAGAGATGTTATGCATTTAGCTGGGAAAATTGCCTAGAAGTTAATTGAGAGGAAAACACTAATATACAACCTCCTCCCTTAAGGAAAAAACAACGTCATGGATATGCACACGGTGTTGTTCATTGATAAGATTTGTATGTATACAATAGAGACTTATAGTAAAGTTGATTTCAAAATTGCTCAGGGTAGATTTTCACTGATTATCCACTCACCATATATCTTCTCCTTTTTAAAAAAAATCCTCACCTGATGATATGTTTTTATTGATTTTAGAGAGAGAGGAAGGGGGTGGGGGAGAGAGAGAGAGAGACATCGATGTTGGAGAGAAACATGGATTGCCTCCCGTATGTGCCTGCATAGGGATCAAACCCACAGCCTGGGCATATGCCCTGACCAAGATCAAACCTGGTCCAACCAACTGAGCCACACAGGCCAGACCTAGTATTTATCTTACATGCTTAAGAGTTTTTTACAAAAGATGAAACAAGAGATATGGTAGTACTCCCTCCAATACCACCCAAGTTCCCCAAAGGCAGCCACACCTTGAAGTAGGGTTGAAAGCTTCCCATGCGTATTCTCATATTGTACACATTTATGCATCTCTAAGTGATATAGTATATTGTATTGTGTTATGTTAAAATTTAAGTAAATGTCAACTTTTACATAAATAATACCATGTCATTTATATTATTTCGTAATATGTTTAGTTACTAAACATTAAATCCAAACATCTTCTCCTTTCTGATTGTCCAGAGTTTCCCTAGAATCAGAATTTCCCATGATGCCTGCTTATTGGAGGCATGAGGTCATTGAAGTCCCTTTACAATGTTACTGACTAAAGTGATTATTCAGAAATGTAAGAGAGGATATTAATTCCATCTTTTAAAAAAATCTTTATTGTTGAAAGTATTACATATGTCCCCTTTTTCCCCACATTGACCCCTTGTAGCCCACCCCAGGCCTTCACCACCCTATTGTCTGTGTCCATCGGTTATGCACATATGCATGTAAGTTCCTTGGTTGATCTCTTCCCACCCTCCTTCCTTCTGAGATTCGACCATCTCTTTCATACTTCTATGTGTCTGGACTATTTTGTTCATCAGTTGACTTTATTCATTAGGTTCCACATATGAGTGAGATCAGGTAATACTTGTCTCCCTCTGAATGGCTTATTTCGCTCAGCATAAGGGGTATTTTGGTGAAGGATCTCAGTCTCTGACCCCAGACCAGGTGGGTGAGATTTGCTCTGCATCCCGTGAAAGGCCTCGGGAGCCTCAAGAGAGGCCTTGGTCTCTTCAGGGATGAGGAACAAATACATGTTCAGGGCTTTATGACTTTTCATTTTGACAATAGTCTTAGGACCCCTGGGAGCTACCCCTGGGCAGCTAGCTTGCTTCTTCTCTCTTGTGCTTTTTAAAGTTTTTCCTCTTTAATCTAAGATCTTTCCCATCTGTGGCATGTCCCCTTCTTCATTATTTTTTCTGACCAATAATCATGACAGAGTACTGCAGCAGTTCCCAGAGTTATCAGCGGTAATTCCTCCTCCAAAATGAAAGTAGAGTGTTGTATATTTTTGTTTCTTATTCTTAAATAGATCTGGGAAACCCCACTAACACATACATGACAGATATGCATGCATACAAGTCCTTCGGTTGATCTCTTAAATGTATCTGGGAAACCCCACTAACACATACATGACACAATATTAAGTCCCAGCTCCTAGTACCTTCCATCCATCCACACCCTCCTCCTTTCTCAGGGTCGCTTTAAGCCTTGGATAGAAAAATAACAGTTCTCACTAATGGAGGCCAGGCTGAAGCTAGAAAACCGGCTCTTAAAATGCAAAGCTCCCAGTGAGTGGGCGTCTTGTCACTTTCAGAGCCTTTCTTTAGGTTCTCACTGTGGTCTTAGAGAAAGGGCCTGAAAGGGGAGGGCGGGAAAGACAGAGGAACAAAGCTGGGGGCATGCTTTTGGCTGGAAAGTGAGAGAACAGTGATCCTTTAAATAAGATGCGTGTCTTGTGTTTTTTCTCTTTTGTAGCTGTGCGGATCTGTTTGCTGTGTCCAGGTAGAGAGGACATGAGCAAAGCAGAAGCAACGCAAGTTTGCTACTGTACGCATTCCTTCTCCTTAGACGTCAGCTTGTTCTTCTTGGGGCCCTGGGAGGAAAGCTGATCATTCTGGTGAGCCCTGAAAGAAAGGAGGCGCTTGAATCCCTGCCACCAGCCCCTTGGTAATGAGCAGCCTAATGAATGTGGGGAAGGGGTAGGCATCTGGGACCAGCTGCGTCGGGGCAGGTAATACAGCTCAGATTTAATTGGGAGCAGGTATTGGGAGGCTGTATTACTTTAATTGGTGAGGGGTATTCTAAATGGAAAGGACAAAGTATAATGGACAAATTGTGTGGTACAATAGCACTTACACTGGGATTGTATGCATTCGTTAATCTGCTGAGGAATGAGGCAATTCTAAACAATTTTCTCAGTGAAACCAACTCCAGAAAGCTTGTCCCTTTTGTTCTCCCTTGGGAAAATGTAAGATTGAAACAGAAAATACCTTTACCGAGGCAATCATTTGCCACGTGTGGAAAGCGGATACAGCTGTAAACTATGAAAAAGGGATCTTTGTAGTACAATAAAGGATGGAAAAAGAGATAAAGCTAGGGATAAGAGTGGGCCTGTCACAGCATCTAAAAGGAGAATAAAGTGATGGCATTTACAGTGACAGATGAGACTCCAAAGAGAAAGCAGGACAGTTGAGAGAGAGAAATTTGATATTTAAAAGAAAGGGCTGTGATAATTAAAAGTAGCATTGCATTAGACTGTTAAGCACACCATTAATGACAGCAGGAATCTGCTGCCTTTAAAAAAGTTAATGATTCCTATAAAACTATCCTTGAAACTGCTTTTTTAAAATGTATTTAACCGTCACCCAAGAATACAATTTTTATTGACTTTTAGAGAAAGAGAGAAAGGGAGAGAGAGAGAAAAACAATGATGGGTTGCCTCCCATATGCACCCCAACTGGTGATCTGGTATGTGCCCTGACAGGGAATTGGACCCACAACCTTTTGGTGTATGGGATGATACTGCAGACAACTGAGCCAGCTGTCCAGGGCAAAAGCTTACATTTTAAAAAGTCTATGTAATATAAACCTGGCCTCACAGGTCGTATTTCTGATTTCCAACTTTTCTTAAAAATGTAAAAAGCAATTAGAATTGTGCTCAAGCAATTGTGTGGCCCTGACCATGGAGGATGCTCAGTCCTGTGTGGCTAGGAAAAGGACTGCATGGAGGGTGGCTGCAAAGGCTCTTATTGATGTGTGGCTACAAAAGGAGCCCCTGGGACATGCATTGTCCAGCACATGCTATTGCCCTGTTTTCCTTTGATAACTTATATTTGACAACATCCAAGAGCATATCTGTATAACAGCACTTAGGTGGGAAAATGCTTCCAGATTTGTGGTTCAGTGACCAGCTCTGATAAGACTGCTTACCCGGTTTCTCAACTGAAACTTAACGGTTGAAGAGCAATTGTACTTGAGTTCTTTTCATGGGGCTCTTGCATTTGTATATTTCATTACAGGTGGGAAAACTGGAAAGATTGAATGTCCTTTGGAGCTCATGGAGGTTTGGCAGTGGAAGAGGAAAAAGAAAACGGGACATAATGGGGTGTGGAACCGACGTTCCCAAGATCCCCAGGTGGGTTTCAGGCGCTGCCTAATGTGAACAGCGAGCCTCATTCAGCTCCACACTGGCTGTAAAGGCCGAATTATCTTACCGTGGATTTTGTTCCTGATTAGAAACAAATCTACAAAGCTATAGTTTATATAAAGAATTCTTTGGAAAGAAAACTATTTTGTTATCCACACATCTAGATCCCACATATTGGCCTCGACCTACGTTGGCCTTGACCGCCTAAAGTACAGATTGATGAAGAAAGCCTCTTGGTGTGAAATCCTATTTATTATAAAAGTAAAGAATAAAGCATTTCCTTGCCATTGGTGAATAATGGCCAAATTATGCTTGAAACTCAGTAAGAGATGCACTAATTGTAAGACAAAATGAAAGTTAGTCACATCAAAACTGAAAGCATTTCCTTGCCATTGGTGAATAATGGCCAAATTCTGCCTGAAACTCAGTAAGAGATGCACTAATTGTAAGATAAAAACGAAAGTTAGTCACATCAAAACTTTTAACAAAGAATAATCAAGAGTCTTACTACCTTAGCACATTTAAAAAGATGTTTGTAATCATGGAAACTCAAATTCATTACTGGCCTTTCTGTTAAACAGTCTTTCAAATGCCTTGGAGGAATAGACTCTGGCAGACACTCCAGGACTGGTCATTGAGTCTCCTTTGCCTCTGGTCAAGCATTTCCACATTGGTGTTTTTTCACTGGTTTCTGGGTTAAGTGTGGCTGTGCATGAGCCATGTAAGAGTGGCTTTTTTATTCCCTAAAATTCTATTGTTTTCCTGGACATAATCTTCTTTGCTTTACAAAGCCAGGAGTTTGGGGGGCTCATCTCTTCTGTGTAATATCTAAGGGTTGAAATGCCTGATGTGGAACTCAGATGTCTCGCTCCTCGGGAGTAAGTCCAATGCCTTTGAGATCAGACTCTGAATTGTTATGATTGGGATGTGGTTTTATCCCCAGAAAGACTTGTCTCTGCCTCTCCTTCTTATCTTGACGCGATCCTTCTATTCTTTGTTGTGGAGGCTCTCATCATCCAATTATCAGGTCCCTTTCAAAAAAGAATATTCCACATATAACAGTAGGTTTGTTGTGTGTGTGGCAGGAGGTGAGTTCAGGATCCTTCTATGCCACGAACTTGAACCACTTCCCCTTGGAATTCATTTTACTTGGGAAGGTCCGTATGTGGATATCTCAAGTTGTATGTCACAAGATCTATCAGAAGCAAACAAAAACAATCTATAAGATAATTCTATAACATGGGGCATAAAGTTCACCTGTAGAGAAACATGCTGCTGAGGATGAGCTCATGAATTAAAAATACAAACCACATACAGAAATACTAGCACTGAGAGAACCAGCAAATACAACAAATAGAAGAATTGCTATTCTCGATACAAAAGTTAATATAATATTCTAAAAATGAATACAGAATAAATATGTTTAAAATTATTATAGGAATGCAAATTGGAATGGAACTCAAAGAATAACAGGTTTGGGAGAAAATTAGAATTTCAAAATACTACCATTGAAGTACCTGAACTCAATTAATATAAAAAAGAAAGAATACTTATATCATTAGTTCCAAGAAAAATCAACCCTATATGTGTTTATAAAAGGACAAACTGCCCTGGCCATGTGGCTCAGTTGGCTAAGCATCATCCCATGCACTAGGAGTTTGCCAGTTTGATTCCCTGTCAGGACATATGCCTGGGTTGTGGGTTGTGGTTCAATACCCAGTAAGGGGCTTGTAGGAAGCAACTGATCACTAGTTCTCCCTCAGGGATGTTTCTCTCTCTTTACCTTCCTCGCTCTCTAAAATCAATCAAAAACATTTTAATAAGACAAATTAATGTTTATGTTTCATTGTCATAGTTGATGAACTTGAAAAAATTATCTATCCTATGTAATAAAGAGGTAATATGCAAATTGACCATCACTCCAACACACAAGATGGCCGCCCCCATGTGGTCAAAGATGGCCAGCAGGGGAGGGCAGTTGTGGGGAACCAGGCCTGCA
>NW_005371242.1:27972-36030 GCF_000412655.1 Myotis brandtii | reverse complement strand
GGAGGACCCCCCCCTCTCCCTCGAGTGCACAAATTTTTGTGCACCGGGCCTCTAGTATATATATAAAAGCCTAAGCAACTCTTGCAACCAAATGGATGACTGAACAGGCTGCATGGGGCAACCAGGCTGGCAGGGGGTTACTGTGGGGTGAACAAACGACTGAGCAGCAGGCTGCAAATATGCGGCGCCCACATCCGATAAGGAGGAAATGTGCTAATTGACTGCCACGCCCTCAAAGATGGCGGCACCCACAGCCACAAGATGGCCAACAGGGGAAGCAGTTGTGGACGATCAGGCCAGCATGGGAGGATAGTTAGGGGCAATAAGGCCTGCAGGGCAGGTTAGTTGGGGGTGATCGGGCCAGCCGGGGAGCAGTTAGGCATCGATCAGGCTGGCAGGGGAGTGGTTAGGGGGTGTTCAGGCTGGCAGACAGAAGTGGTTAGTGGCAATCAGGCAGGCAGGCGAATGTTTGGGAGCCAGCAGTCCTGGATTGTGAGAGGGATCAGGCCTAAACCGTCAGTCGTACATCCCGAAGGGGTCCCGGATTGGAGAGGGTGCAGGCTGGGCTGAGGGAAACCACCCCCAGTGCACAAATTTCGTGCACCAGGCCACTAGTATCTTATAAACAACACTAGAGCCTGTTGCATGAAGAGATTCGTGCAATAGGCCTTCCCTTCCCCTGGTTGCCAGCACTGGTTTTCCTCCAGGACCCGGAACCCAGGCCTTTGCTCTGGACAAGAACCTTCCATCTTCGCCACTCCAGCCCGGAGCCTTCCATCTTGGCCGCTCGGGCCTGGAGCCTTCCGTCTTTGCTCCGCCGCTGTGCACCTATGTATGCAAATTAACCGCCATGTTTGTTGGGTTAATTTGCATACTCTGCTGATTGGCTGGTGAGCATAGCGGAGGGACGGTCAATTTAAATGTTTGTCTATTATTAGGTAAGATATGCTAATCCCTGACAATATCCAGTAACAATGAAAGGAAAGAAGAAGTGACCATGACATGTTGAACTTGAGTATGGAGATGCTGGCCCACTCCCAAAGTCTCAAATGATAACAAGGGAATGAATATTATGTGTCTAAACGTGTTGAAACTGCAATTCTTGGGAGAGTAATGTCAGCAAAATGGCTGACTAGAGAGCTCCACGCTCTTGTCCCCCATACCAAAATAACAAAAAGGACAACAATAGCTTAAAATTGTGCAAACAGGTTATAGAAGCTCTGGAACACAATGATAAAACAAGTGTTCAATGAAAAAACATCCATCTTGCCCTGGCTGGTGAGTCTCAGTTGGTTGGGCATTATCCCATGCACTGAAAGGTTGCCAGTTTGATTCCTGGTTAGGGCACATGCCTGGCTTGTGGGCTTGATCCCAGGTAGGGAGTGTGCAGGAGGCAGCCAATCAATGTTTTGCTCTCACATTGATGTTTTTCTCTCTTTCCTTCTCCCTTCTCTCTCTAAAAAAATCAATATTTGTTGAGAAAGTTGTGTAGTGTTTTTATTCTCCATTCTCTCACCCCTTTCCCAGCATGTAGCAGTCTTGATCTGGAGTAATAGAAGCATGCTTACCAATTCTCCTTCTTGAACCAAAGAATGCAGAGCAGACCTTATTTGAAAATTGCTCTGTCTGTTTATTCTAACCTGGCTGGAGAGTATTTGAATAACTGACTTGTTCATCTCAGCCTCAGATAACTTGGAACATAGGTAGGAAAAGCAACCACCACAGCTTATAAAAGCTACAAGGGAGCAAAAAATCTACAGACACTTAGAGCAAGAGATTCTGAGTAGAGATCTACAGAAGATCTTCTAAAACCCAAAAGTAAAATTGGAGAGAGACTCATTGGGAGACTAGAACATTCAAATACAATTGTATATGTAGAAGAATTTATAAAGTCATGTGCATGCTCAGGCAAGACACATGTTCAAATGTCCTGAGAAGACCTTAGGCTGATCTAGAGGCTCACAGCCAGCCAAATGAGTTGTTGCTGAAATACACTCAAACAGAGCAAATCTGAGAGAGTTGGTTGTTTCTCTTTGTCTCTCTTGGTGGTTTTTGTTTGTTTGTCTTTTACAGCCTCAGACACTCAAGGAAATCTCTGTCAAAGTATTTGCTGAACACAAGCTAAAGGAACAGACACCATACACACACCTTATTTTTATATTTTTAAAATAGCTTGGAAAAGTCTCAAAACAATGGACAACAATACCTTCAATAAAAATAAAGAAACAAAAAACAGAAAAACAGAAAATTCTAGGAAATGAAGAGAATCTGAGTCATAACTATAAAAATCAAATGCCAGTTTTCAACAACAGCAAAAAAGAAATCACCTAGCATAAAAAGAAACAGGTTTAAGTTTATTCAAAGGGACAAAATAATTAATTGACATAAACTGTCCCAGAGGTAGCCCAGATACTAGACTTAGTAATCAAACACCTTGAAATGACAGTCTTAAATCTGCCCATGCAGATTTTTTAAAAAATGGACCAAGTGCTAAAGGAAATCCAGGACATAATATATGAACAAAGTGATAGTATCAATAAAAAGGTAGAAATGCCCAGCCAGCATGGCTCAGTGGTTGAGCATTGACCTAGGAACCAAGAGGGCATGGTTTGATTCCCAGTCAGGGCACATGCCCGAGTTGTGGGCTCAATCACCAGTAGGGGGCATGCAGGAAGCAGCCGATCAATGATTCTCATCATTGACGTTTCTATCTCTCTCTCTCTCCCTCTCCCTTCCTCTCTCTGAAATATTTTTTAATAAGGTATAAATTATAAAAAGAAAACCACACAGATATTCTGGAGCTGCAAGGTAAATTTCATCAGAAGGGTTGAACAGCAGATTTTGAGAAGAATTAGTGAATTCAAAGATAGGACAATTAAAGTTATTGAGTCTGAGGTACAGAAAAGAACAAAAAAGGAATGAACAAAAGTAAGCAGAGAGTGAACACGTAGAGATGTGGGAGGAGTGGAGCAGCAGGATTGGGCATGGAGCCCTGTGCCCTTACCCCATCCACACCTTGACATATGCATCTCTTCCATCTGGCTGTTCTGAGTTACATCCTTTTACAATATATGTATATATGCATTGTCCATGAACACAGCCAATAGGGTGGTAAAGGCCTGGGGCGGGGTATGAATCGGTGGTGAGGGGCAAGAAGGAGGGGAAAAAAGGGTGAGGCTTCTGTAATATTCTCAACAATTTTAAAAAGTAAACAGAGTGTAAGGGAATGCTGGGACAGCATCAAGTGAACTAACATAGTAAAAGAAAGTACTAGAAGATATCTTACCCTTTGAGACAGCAAGGAGGGACCTGGAGAGTAATAGGCTAAGCAATATAAGCCAGTCAGAGAAAGACAAGTATCCCATGATCTCACTCATATGTGGAATCTAATGAACAAAATAAACTGTTGAATAAAATAAATCCAGAGACATAGAAACATGGAACAGACAGTTGAATCTCAGAAGGAAGGCGAGGGTGGGTTGGTGAATGGGAAGAGATCAAAGAACTTGTATGCATATATGCATAGCCCATGTACACATACAATAGGGTGGTGAAGGCCTGGGGCAGAGGGCAGGCTAGAAGGTGCCAATGAGGGGGGGAAAGGGGATGTATGCAATACTTTCAACAAAAGAGTTTTAAAGTAAGAAAGAAAAAAAGAAAGAAAGAAAGAAAGAAAGAAAGAAAGAAAGAAAGAAAGAAAGAAAGAAAGAAGGAAAAAAAGAAAGAAAGAAAGAGAGAAAGAAAGAAAGAAAGAAAGAAAGAAAGAAAGAAAGAAAGAAAGAAAGAAAGAAAGAAGGAAAGAAAGAAAGAAGTAGTACTAGAAGAGATAAAGAAAGGGGAAGTAAAGATATTTGGAAAAACAATGTCCAAATTCTTCTCAAATAAAGAGAAAGAAAGACAATCAACAAATAAAAAGATAATCTCAATGAATTCTGAGTAGAATAAACCCAACATTATTCTAACCAAAGCACATTATAATCTACCTGTTGAACAAAAGACAACACAGAATGTTAAACACAGCAACAGAGAAGTGATATGACATGTTTAAGGGATCCTCAATATGATGACCAGCTACTTTCTCATCAGAGGCAAGATGGAGGCAAGTAAGCAGTGGGATACTATATTTAAAGTACTAAATAAAAAATAAAAAAAATCACCTAGAACTTTTTATCTGAAAAAACTCTCTGTTTGAAAATGAGGGAGACAGGAATACAGTCCTAGATTTTACAAAGTGCTGTGGGAGTTTATTACTGTAAGAAATGCTAAAAGGAATCCTTTGTTATAGGGAAATGCCTCTAGATGTGGAAGAAATATGATTCCATAATGTTCTCTGGCCAAGGTAAATACATAGGCAAGTAAAAAAAATCACTATCATTATAATTTTGATTTGTAACACACACTTTTTTTTGTTTCTTACGGGATTTAAAGGACAAAAATATATTTGTTGGCCATTTGTATGTCTTCTTGGGAAAAGTGTGTGCTCAAGTCCTCTCTGCCCATTGTTTAATTGGATTGCAGCTTTTTTTGGTATTGAGTTGTATGAGTACATTATATATTTTGGATATTAGTCCCTTGTCAGAGCTGCTGTTTGAAAATACCTCCCCCCATTTGGTTGGATGCCTTTTGTTTTGTTGATGGTTTGTTTTGCTGTCAGAAACTTTTTTAGTTTGTTATAGTCCCATACACTTATTTTTGCTTTTGCTTCCATTGCTTTTGGGGTCAAATTCATAAAATCCTCTCTAAGACCAAGGTCCATAAGTTTAACCCCTATCTTTTATTCTATGCAATTTATTGTTTGGGGTATTATATTTAGCTTTTTGGTCCATTTGAGTTAATTTTTATAAAGAGACAAACAGTAAGCAAGTTTAATTCTTCTTCATGTGGCTTTCCAATTTTCCAGCACCATTTTTTGAAGAGACTTTCTTTCCTCTATCATATGTTTTCAGCTCCTTTGTCAAAAATTATTTGCCCAGGAGTAAAAAATGGCAGCCAAATGGGCAGAATGTTGTGAACCTCCTCCTGGGCCAGACTTTTCCTCCTCCAGGAAAAGCAACTACTGGCAAATTGGAGATACATCATAGCAGAATTAACAAATTAGACACAGCTGAGGAGACCATTTGCTTTTTAAAAAATTCTTTATTGTTTAAAGTATTACATATAGTATTACATATGTCTCTTTTTCCCCCCATTAAACTCTCCCCAGCCACTCCCACCCCCAGCACATGCCCTCACCCCCTTAGTATCTGTGTCCTTTGCTCATGCTGATATGCATGCATACAAATCCTATGGTTCATCTATTACCTCCCACACCCCAAACCTCCCCCAGCCTTACCTCTGAGGTTTGATGGACTGTTTGATGCTTCTCTGTCTCTGGATCTACTAGTATTTTTGTTCATCAGTTTATGTTGTGGAGGACCCCCCCCTCTCCCTCGAGTGCACAAATTTTTGTGCCCCGGGCCTCTAGTATATATATAAAAGCCTAAGCAACTCTTGCAACCAAATGGATGACTGAACAGGCTGCATGGGGCAACCAGGCTGGCAGGGGGTTACTGTGGGGTGAACAAACGACTGAGCAGCAGGCTGCAAATATGCGGCGCCCACATCCGATAAGGAGGAAATGTGCTAATTGACTGCCACGCCCTCAAAGATGGCGGCACCCACAGCCACAAGATGGCCAACAGGGGAAGCAGTTGTGGACGATCAGGCCAGCATGGGAGGATAGTTAGGGGCAATAAGGCCTGCAGGGCAGGTTAGTTGGGGGTGATCGGGCCAGCCGGGGAGCAGTTAGGCATCGATCAGGCTGGCAGGGGAGTGGTTAGGGGGTGTTCAGGCTGGCAGACAGAAGTGGTTAGTGGCAATCAGGCAGGCAGGCGAATGTTTGGGAGCCAGCAGTCCTGGATTGTGAGAGGGATCAGGCCTAAACCGTCAGTCGTACATCCCGAAGGGGTCCCGGATTGGAGAGGGTGCAGGCTGGGCTGAGGGAAACCACCCCCAGTGCACAAATTTCGTGCACCAGGCCACTAGTATCTTATAAACAACACTAGAGCCTGTTGCATGAAGAGATTCGTGCAATAGGCCTTCCCTTCCCCTGGTTGCCAGCACTGGTTTTCCTCCAGGACCCGGAACCCAGGCCTTTGCTCTGGACAAGAACCTTCCATCTTCGCCACTCCAGCCCGGAGCCTTCCATCTTGGCCGCTCGGGCCTGGAGCCTTCCGTCTTTGCTCCGCCGCTGTGCACCTATGTATGCAAATTAACCGCCATGTTTGTTGGGTTAATTTGCATACTCTGCTGATTGGCTGGTGAGCATAGCGGAGGGACAGTCAATTTACATGTTTGTCTATTATTAGGTAAGATATGCTAATCCCTGACAATATCCAGTAACAATGAAAGGAAAGAAGAAGTGACCATGACATGTTGAACTTGAGTATGGAGATGCTGGCCCACTCCCAAAGTCTGAAATGATAACAAGGGAATGAATATTATGTGCCTAAACATGTTGAAACTGAAATTCTTGGGAGAGTAATGTCAGCAAAATGGCTGACTAGAGAGCTCCATGCTCTTGTCCCCCATAGCAAAATAACAAAAAGGACAACAATAGCTTAAAATTGTGCAAACCAGTTTATAGAAGCTCTGGAACACAATGACAAAACAAGTGTTCAATGAAAAAACATCCATCTTGCCCTGGCTGGTGAGTCTCAGTTGGTTGGGCATTATCCCATGCACTGAAAGGTTGCCAGTTTGATTCCTGGTTAGGGCACATGCCTGGCTTGTGGGCTTGATCCCAGGTAGGGAGTGTGCAGGAGGCAGCCAATCAATGTTTTGCTCTCACACTGATGTTTTTCTCTCTTTCCTTCTCCCTTCTCTCTCTAAAAAAATCAATATTTATTGAGAAAGTTGTGTAGTGTTTTTATTCTCCATTCTCTCACCCCCTTCCCGACATGTAGCAGTCTTGATCTGGAGTAATAGAAGCATGCTTACCAATTCTCCTTCTTGAACCAAAGAATGCAGAGCAGACCTTATTTGAAAATTGCTCTGTCTGTTTATTCTAACCTGGCTGGAGAGTATTTGAATAACTGACTTGTTCATCTCAGCCTCAGATAACTTGGAACATAGGTAGGAAAAGCAACCACCACAGCTTATAAAAGCTACAAGGGAGCAAAAAATCTACAGACACTTAGAGCAAGAGATTCTGAGTAGAGATCTACAGAAGATCTTCTAAAACCCAAAAGTAAAATTGGAGAGAGACTCATTGGGAGACTAGAACATTCAAATACAATTGTATATGTAGAAGAATTTATAAAGTCATGTGCATGCTCAGGCAAGACACATGTTCAAATGTCCTGAGAAGACCTTAGGCTGATCTAGAGGCTCACAGCCAGCCAAATGAGTTGTTGCTGAAATACACTCAAACAGAGCAAATCTGAGAGAGTTGGTTGTTTCTCTTTGTCTCTCTTGGTGGTTTTTGTTTGTTTGTCTTTTACAGCCTCAGACACTCAAGGAAATCTCTGTCAAAGTATTTGCTGAACACAAGCTAAAGGAACAGACACCAAACACACACCAATGAATATTATTTTTAAAATAGCTTGGAAAAGTCTCAAAACAATGGACAACAATACCTTCAATAAAAATAAAGAAACAAACAAATAAAAACCAGAAAATCCTAGGAAATGAAGAGAATCTGAGTCATAACTATAAAAATCAAATGCCAGTTTTCAACAACAGCAAAAAAGAAATCACCTAGCATAAAAAGAAACAGGTTTAAGTTTATTCAAAGGGACAAAATAATTAATTGACATAAACTGTCCCAGAGGTAGCCCAGATACTAGACTTAGTAATCAAACACCTTGAAATGACATTCTTAAATCTGCCCATGCAGATTTTTTAAAAAATGGACCAAGTGCTAAAGGAAATCCAGGACATAATATATGAACAAAGTGATAGTATCAATAAAAAGGTAGAAATGCCCAGCCAGCATGGCTCAGTGGTTGAGCATCCACCTAGGAACCAAGAGGGCATGGTTTGATTCCCAGTCAGGGCACATGCCCGAGTTGTGGGCTC
>NW_005371242.1:7937-22847 GCF_000412655.1 Myotis brandtii | reverse complement strand
CCATTTTTAATTTTTTGAGGAAACTCCATACTGTTTTCCACAGAAGCTGCACAAGTATGCATTCACACCAGCAGTGTATGAGAGTTCCCTTTTCTTCACCTCCTCACCAGCATTTGTCATTTGTTGATTTGTTGATGATAGCCATTCTGACAGGTATGAGATGGTACCTCATTATTGTTTTCATTGCATCTCTTGGATGATTAGTGAGTTTGAACACGTTTTCATATGCCTCTTGGCCATCCATATATCCCCATTGGAGAAATGTCTATTTAGGTCATTTGCTCATTTTTTTATTGGATTGCTTGTCTTCCTTCTGTTAAGTAGTATGAGTTCCTTATATATTTTGGATATTAAAATTTTATCAGATGTATCATTGCCAAATATGTTCTCCCAAACAGTGTGCTCCCTTTTCATTTTTTGATGGATTTTTTGCTGTGCAGAAGCATTTTATTTTGATATAGCCCCATTTGTTTATTTTCTCCTTCGTTTCCCTTGCCCTAGGAGATGTATCAAATATATTGCTATGAGTTAATTTGTTGTCTATGAATTCTTCTAAGATTTTTGTGGTATCCCATCTTACATTTAAGTCTTTTATCTATTTGGAGTTTATTTTGTGTATGGTGTAAGTGGTGGTCTAGTTTCATTATTTAGCATGTGTCTGTCCAATTTTCTAAACACCATTTATTGAAGAGACTGTCTTGACTCCATTGTATGTTCTTGCCTTCTTTGTCAAATATTAATTGAGAATAGTGGCTTGGGTCGATTTCTGGGTTTGTTGTTCTGTTCCATTTGTCTATATGTCTGTTTTTGTTCCAGTAGCAGACTATTTTGAGAACAGTGGCTTTGTAATATAACTTGATATCTGGTATTGTGATTCCTCCAAATTTCTTTTTCTTTCTCAAGATTGCTGTGGTTATTCAGGGTCTTTTTTATTCTTCATAGTTTTTTGGAGAGATTGTTCTAGGTCTGCAAAACATGCTGTTGGTATTTTAATGGGGATTGTATTGAACCTATAGATTGCCCTGGGTAGTATGGACCTTTTATGATGTTGATTGTACCAGTCCATGAACATGGTATATTCTTCCACTTGGTTACATCTTCCTCTACCTCTTTTTTCAATGTCCTGTAGTTTTCTGAGTACAGGTCTTTTACCTCCTTAGTTAAGTTTATTCCTATGTATCTTAATTTATTTGTTGCAATGGTAAAAGGATGTTTTGTGTTTTTTTTGTTTTGTTTTGTTTTTAGTTTCTTCTTCTGAGAATTCATTATTGGTATATAAAAATGCCATAGATTTCTGGGTGATGATTTTTTATCCTGCTACCTTGCTGAATTCATTTATTAAATCTAGCATTTTTAGAATTTTCTATGTACAATTTTATGTCATCTGTGAATAATGCCAATTTTACTTCTTCTTTTCCAATTTGGATACCTTTTATTTCTTCTTCTTGTCTCATTGCTATAGCTGGCACTTCCAATACTATGTTTAACAGGAGTGGTGAAAGTGGGCAGCCCTGTCTTGTTCCTGTTCTTAGGGGGAATAGTTTTAGTATTTGCCCATTGAGTATGATGTTGACTGTAGGTTTGTCATATAAGGCTTTTACTTTTTTGAGGTATGATCTCACTATTCCCACTTTGCTGATAATTTTTATCAAAAAAGTGTGTTAAATTTTGTTGAATGCTTTTTCTGCATCAATTGATATGATCATGTGATTTTTGTCTTTCAATTTGTACATGTGATGTATCATGTTTATTGATTTGCATATATTGTAGGAGTCTTGCATGCCCAGAATTAATCCCACGTGGTCATGATGTATTGCTGGATGCGATTTTCTAATATTTTTTTGAGGATTTTTGCATCTCTGTTCATCAGAGATACTGGCCTGTAAATCTCTTTCTTTGTAGTGTCTTTATCTGGTTTAGGAATTAGGGTAATGGTGGCTTCATAGAAAGCGGTTGGAAGAGTTCCTTCCTCTTGAATTTTTTGGAATAGTCTGAGGAGGGTAGGTTTTAGTTCTTCTGTGAATGTTTGGTAAAACTTCCCTGTGAAGCTGTATGGACCAGGGCTTTTGTTTACTGGAAGTTTTCTGATTACTGCTTCAATTTCATCAGTTGTTATTGGCCCATTCAGTTTTTTTCTTCCTGATTTAGTTTTGGAAGATTGTATTTTTCTAGGAATATGTCCATTTCATCTAGGTTGTCCAGTTTGTTGGAATAGAATTGTTCATACTATTTTGTTTACAATCTTTTGCATGGCTGTGGGATTGGTTGGTATAACACCTTTTTCATTTTTTATTTTGTTTTTTGGATCCTCTTTCTTTGTTTTTGGTGAGCCTGGCTAGAGGTTCATCAGTCTTTTTACCATCTGAAAGAACCAGCTCTTGGTTCTATTGACCTTTTGTATTAGTGGGGTTTTTTGTTGTTGTTGTTGTTTTTGGTGTCTATGTCATTTATTTCCCCTCTGATCTTTATTTTTTCCTTCCTACTACTTACTCTAGATTTTTCTTGTTGCTCTGTAATTCTTTAAGTTGTAGGGTTCGATAACATATTACCAGTTTTTCTTGTTTTTTGAGGTAGGCCTGTAATACTATGAACTTCCCTCACAGGACTGCTTTCACTGTGTCCCATAGATTTTGGATTATTGTATTTTCATTTTCATTTGTTTCCAGGATGTTTTTTATTTCTTCTTTGATCTCTTTGCAAACCCAATCATTGTTTAATAACATGCTATTTTGCCTCTGAATGTTTGAATTTTTTTATTTTTTTTTTATTGTAGCTTATTTCTAATAGTATGCCATTGTGATCTGAGAATATGCTTGATATGTTTTTAATCTTCTTGAATTTGAAGAGACTTTGCCTGTGTCCCAATATGTGGTCTGTCTTTGAAGATGTCCCATGTACACTTGAGAAGAATGTATATTCTTTAGCTTTGGGGTGAATTGTTCTGAAGATTTCAATTAAGTCCATCTGATCTAGTGAGTCATTTAGGAGTTCTGTTTCTTTGCTGATATTTTGTCTAGAGGGTTTATCCAGTGATGTTAATGGGATATTAAAGTCCCATACTGTGATTGTATTGCTGTTGATCTCTTTCTTGATATCTTCCAGAAGTTTTTTAATGTATGTGGATGCTCCTGCATTGGGTGCATATATGTTTACCAGAGTTATATCCTCTTTTTGTATTGATTCATTTAGTATTATGAAGTTGCCCTCCTTATCTCTTGTTATGGTGTTCACTTTGAGGTCTATTTCATCAGCTATAAGAATTGCTACCCCAGCTTTTTTTCATTTTCATTTGTCTGAAAAATATTTTTTCAATCTCTTCACTTACAGTCTGTGTGAGACCCTGTTCTGAGGTGGGTCTCTTGTAGACAGCACACATATGGGTCATGTTTTCTTATCCATTCAGCCACTCTATGTATCTCTTGTTATGGCCTTCACTTTGAGGTCTATTTTGTCAGATATAAGTATTGCTATCCCAGCTTTTTTTTATTCCCATTTGCCTGAAAGATATTTTTCCATCCTTTCACTTTCAGTCTGTGTGAGTCCCTTGTTCTGTAGTGGGTTTCTTATAGACAGCACATATATGGGTCATTTTTTTTTATCCATTCAGCCACTTGATGTCTTTTTATTGGAGCATTTAGTCCATTCATGTTTAAAGTTATTATTGATAGGTACTTGTTTGTAGCCATTTCTATTATTTATGCCTTTGTTCCTTCTTTCCTTTGTATTTCTTCTTTTTAAAACAGGCCCTTTATCATTTATTGCATTGCTGGTTTGGCAGTGATGAACTCCCTTAGCCCTTTTTGTCTGAGAAGATCCTGATTTCCCCTTCGATTTTGAATGATAGCCTTGCTAGAATATTCTTGGATTCAGTTCCTTGCTTTACATCACTTTATATACTTCATTCCATTCCCTTCTGGCCTGATGTGTTTCTGTTGAGAAAACATTTGATAATCTAATGAGAAATCCTTTGTTAATTCTCTCTCTCTCTCTCTCTCTCTCTCTCTCTCTCTCTCTCTTTCTCGGACTTTAAGATTGTCTCTTTGTCATTAACATTTGCCATCATAATTATGATGTGACTTGGTGTGGGTCTTTTTGGGTTCATCTTGTTTGGGACTCTATATGCTTGTGTGACTGTTTTCTTCCCCAAATCAGGGAAGATTTCTGACATTATTTCTTCAAATAAGTTTTCTAATCCTTGCTCCTCTTTGTGTCTTCCTGGCACTCCTATTATACGTATGTTATTTCACTTCATGTTCTCCCAAAGTTCTCTTAGGCTCTCCTCCTGCTTTCCATTTTTTTCTCCAATTGTTGTTCAGATTTTGTGTGTTTGTCTTCCCTATCTCCTAATTCAGTAATTTGGTCCTCTGCTTATTCTAGTCTACTATTGAAAACTTCCATCATGTTTTTTATTGTAGCTATATCACTTTTGATTTCCTCTTGATTCTTACATAATTTGTTGATTTGCTCATCCACCAGGTTTATGAACTGTATCCACCTTACTCTGAATTATTATTCTGACAAAATATCTCAATTATGGAGAATCCCTAGAATACCCAGCCCAGAAGACTTGAGAGGTTGCACCACTGGGTCCCACAGACCATCTATTACATAAGACAAAGTCAAAAATCTGGGTGACATAGCAGTTTGATCTAATTTATAGAAATAATCACAAAGGAAAAGCAAAAATGGGGAAACAAAGTAACAACACCCAAATGAAAGAAAAGGAAGAATCACCAGAAAAAGGACTAAATGAAATGAAGGCAAGCAATTTGTCAGAGAAAGAATTCAGAGTAATGGTTATAAGGATGCTGAAAAGGCTGGATGAGAAATTCACCAACATGTGTAAGAATCAAGAGGAAATGAAGAATGCCATAGCTGCAATAAAGAACACAATGGTGGTTTCAACAGTATACAAGAAGAAGCTGAGGGACAAATCAGCAAGTTAGAAGACAGGGTAGAAAAGAACACACAAGCAGAGCAACAACTGGAAAAGAACTTAAAAAGTAGGAGGAGAGTTTAAAGGAGCTTTGGGACAATATGAAATGAAACAACATCCATAAAATAAGGGTGCCAGAAGGAGAGAAAACTGAGCAAGGAATAGAAAACCTGTTTGAATAAATAATAAAAGAAAACTTCCCTGACTTTGGAAAGAAAAAAGTCACACAAGTCCAAGAAGCACAGAGAGTCCCAAGTAAGATGATCCCCAAAAAACAACACCAGGACACATCATAATTACATTGGCAAATATCAATACAATGTAAGATTCCTAAAGGTTGCCAGAGTGAGATGGAAAGTTAGCTACAAGGATCTCCAATTAGACTATCAACTAATTTCTCAACAGAAACTCATCAGGCCAGAAGGGAGTGGAATGAAATATACAAAGTGATGCAAAGCCAGTTTCTCAATCCAAGAATATTCTATCCAGCAAGGATATCATTCAAAATTGAAGGGAAATCAGGAGCTTCACAGACAAAAAAGTCTTAGGGAGTTTATTACCAGCAATGCAAGAAATGCTGAAGGGGTTTCTGTAAAAAAAAGAAATAGAAAGGGAAGAAGGAACATAGGCATAAAGAATAAAAATGGCAATAAGCAAGTAACAACTATCCCAATAGAAATACAAAGAATTGTAAAAAAAAATACTATGAATAACTCTATCCCAACAAACTAGACAACCTAGACAAAATGGACATTTTTCTAGAAAAATACAATCTTTAAAAATGGAATCAGGAAGAATCAGAAAACCTGAAATTGAAGCAGTAATCAAAAAACTTCCAGCAAACGAAAGCCCTGGTCCAGACAGCTTCACAGGGAAGTTTTACCAAACATTCAAAGAAGAACTAAAACCTACCCTCCTCAGACTATTCCAAAAAATTCAAGAGGACGGAACAGTTCCAAGCTCCTTCTATGAAGCCAGCTTTACCCTAATCCCAAAGCCAGATAAAGATGCTACAAAGAAAGAGAATTAAAAGCCAATATCCCTGATGAACATAGATGCTAACATCCTCAACAAATTGTTAGCAAATCACATCTAGCAATACATTAAAAAGATCATTCACCAATCCAAATGGCAATGAGGTACCATCTCACACCTGTGAGAATGGCTATCATCAACAAATCAACAAATGACAAGTGCTGGTGAGGGTGCAGAAAAAATGGAGCCCTTTTGCACTACTGGTGGGAATGCAGACTGGTGCAGCCACTGTGAAAACAGTAAGGAGTTTCTTAAAAAATTAAAAATGGAACTCTCATTTGACCCAGTAATCTCACTTCTAGGAATATATCAAAAAAAAATCAGAAACAACAATCAGAAAGAGCACATGCACCCTTATGTTCATAGCAGCACAATTTACCATAGCTAAGATTTGGAAACACCCTAAGTGTCCATCAGCAGATGAGTGGATTAGAAAACTGTGGTTGGTACATCTACACAATGGAATACTACGCTGCTGTAAAAAAGAAAGAACTCTTACCATTCTCAACAGCATGTTTGGAACTGGAGAGCATTGTAGACAACCTAAGCAAAATATGCCAGTCAGAGAAAGATAAGTATCACAGGATCTCACTCATTTGTAGAATATGAAAAACATAAACTGATAAACCAAAATAGATCCAGAGACATAGAAACATTGAACAGACCATCAAACTTCATAGGGAGGCAAGGGAATGGGGTTTGGGGGCGATAAGAGATCAACCAAAGGACTTGTATCCTTGCATATGAGCATGACCATTGGACACAGACAATAGGCGGGTGGGAGCATGTGCTAGGGAGTGGGAGCAGGAGTGGGCAGGGAGAGGTCAATGGGGGGGAAAGGAGACATATGTAAACTTTCAAGAATCATAGGGAGGCAAGGGAATGGGGGGTGGGGGCGATAAGAGATCAACCAAAGGACTTGTATCCTTGCATACGAGCATGACCATTGGACACAGATAATAGGCGGGTGGGAGCATGTGCTAGGAAGTGGGAGCAGGAGTGGGCAGGGAGAGGTCAATGGGGGGAAAAGGAGACATATGTAAACTTTCAAGAATAAAGAATTAAAAAAATTATTTGCTCATATATATATGGGCCTCTTTTTGGACCTTCAATTATGTTCCATTGATCTAGCTCTTATGGAAATGCAAATCAAAACTATGATGACATACCACCTCACACATGTTAGAAGGGCTATCATCAACAAGACAAATAATAACTGATGCTGGAGAGGGTTTTGGAGAAAAAGGAAGCCTCTTTCAATGCTGGTGGGAATGCAAAGCCACTATGGAAACCAGTATACAGGATCCTCAAAAAATTAAGAATATAGTTACCATATGACCCAGCAACCTCTATTCTGGGTATCTACACTTATAAAATGGAAAATATTTATTTTCAAAGATACATGCACCCCTATGTTCATAGTAGCATTATTTACAGTGGCCAAGACATGGAAACAACCAAAGTGTCCTTCAATAGATGATTGGATAAAGAAGATGTGCTACATATATATGTACAATGAAATATAACTCAGCCATAATAGAAGCTGAAATACTGTTATTTGTGACAACATGGATGGATCTTGAGAATATCATGCTAAGCAAAAGAAGTCAGACAGAAAATGTCAAGAACCATATGATTTCACTCATATGCAGGATATAAAACTGGTTGTAACAAATGAACAAACAGGGAAAATGTCAGACAGAACCTGTGATGTTATCAGAGGAAAATGGAGGAACGGGGGTTGTGAAGGGTAGAGGGGGGTCTAGTGTATGGTAACGAAAGGAAATTTGACTTTGGTTGGTGGTCACACAAATGCAATATACAGTTGATATATCATAAAATTGTACACTTCCAAACTATGTAATTTTGTTAACCAATGACACCTTAATAAATATATTTTAAAAAATTTTTACATTAAACACAAAACTATAAAAAATAATTATAAATATGAGTTATTAAGCATACAACATATAAACACATAGTGTTTGACATCAATAATGTATGGAGAAGATGGAACTTTATAGAACTAGAGTTATATATGCAAGGTTAAGTTGTTGAAAATTGAAATTAAATAATTATATTTGTTAGATGTTACATGTAATCCCCATGGTAAACACAAATAAAGCATCTATAAATTATACACAAAAGAAAATATAAAAGAATAAAAATTGTCACTACAAATAGCCCAATAAACACACAAAAAAGACAATAATGAAGCAAATGAAGAACAAAAATAGTGTGTGATATATGCAAATGGCAGAGGCCCTTCCTTACCAGTACTTACTCTGAATGAACCAAATGTTAAGAAATACAGGAAAATCAATACTGAGTGAAATTCTTAACAGTAAATTCATACATTAAAAAGTAGAAATGACTCAAATCTAATAATGTAGCTTTACACTTTAAGAAACTAGATAAAGAATTAACAGAATAAAGGGAAAACCACTTGATAATTTCAATTATTGAAAAAAAATGTATTTGACAAAACTCAAAACCCCTTCTTGATAAAAATACTCAATAAACTAGGACAATTTTTCAGCATGATAAAGTCCATATATAAAAACCCCACAGCTATAATCATCTTCAATGGTGAAAAAAAGCTTTTTTTCCTCTAAAATCAGAAAACCATTCTAAAAGTCTTATGAAATCTTAAAAAACCTCAAATACCCAAAGTAATCTTGAAAAGAAGGACAAAGTTGGAAAAATCACACTTTCAAATTTCAAAATGCACTACAAAGCTATAGTTGTTAAAACAGTGTGGTATTGGCATAAAAACAAACATATAGACAATGGAATAAAAAAGAATTCCCAAATATAATGATTTTGACAAGAATACTAAGACCATTCAAAAGAGAAAGGAGATTCTTTTCAGCAAATAGTGAAGGCAAACCTGGATATTCACAAGGGGAAAAAATAAAGTTTAACCTGTATTTTACAACATATACAAAGTTAATTCAAAATAGATCAAACATCTAGACATAGACCTGAAAAAAGAGAGGCAAGAAAATACAGAGGTGAAATTTCATGACATTGGATTTCCCAATTACATTATATCTTTGATTTGATACCAAAATAAATGGCAACAAAAGAAAAAAATAGATAAATTAGACTTTATAAAAATTTAAAATGTATATTAAAATGATCAAGTGAATGAAAAGACAACCCATGGAATGGCAGAAAATATTTGGAAGTCATGTATCTGATTAGTAGTTAATACCAGAATATATCAGTAACTCCTAAAACTCAACAAGGAAAAAAAAACAAAACAATTGAAAAAGGCCTTGAATAGACATTTCTCCAAAACAGATACACAAATGAGCAATAAGCACATGAAAATATGCTCAATGTCAGACATTAGCAAATGCAAATCAAAATGACAATGAGATACAACTTAACACCCATTAGAATGGGTATTAAAAGGACAATAAATATTGGAGAGAATATAAAGAACCTTTGTACAATACTGGTGCTAATATGAAATGGTATAGTCACTTTGAGAAATGTCATGGTGATTCCTCAAGAAATGAAACCTTGAAGTACCATATTATTTAGTAGTCCTATGTCGAGGTATATCCCGAAGGAACTGAAAGAAGGAACTAAAGCAGAAATGTGTCCACTAATACTCATACAACTTCATTCACAATAGCCAAAAAGTAGAAACAACCTGCATGTTCTTCAAGAGATGAATGGATGGAAGAAAATATGGGCAGCAAAATCTCAGACATCTCTCATAGCAATATTTTTCCAGATACATCTCTTAGGGTAAAGGAAACAAAGGATAAACTAAACAAGGGACTAAATAAAAATACAATGCTTCTGCAAAGCAAAAACCATCAACAAAATGAAAAGAGATCCCTGTAGAGGAGAACATATTTTCCAATAATATATCTGATAAGAGGTTAATCTCCAAAATATATAAAGAACTCATACACCTTAACCAAAGGAGGACAATCAATTCAATTAAAAAATTTTAAATGGGCAAAGGACCTAAATAGACATTTCTCCAAAGAGGACATACAGAAGGCCAAGAGACATATGAAAAAATCCTCCAAGTCACTAACCATCAGAGAGATGCAAATTAAAATGACAATGAGGTACCACCTCACACCTTTCGGAATGGCTAACATCAACATATCAGCAAACAAGTGCTGGGAGGATGTGGAGGAAAGGGAACCCTCCTGCACTGCTGGTGGGAATGCAGACTGGGGCAGGCACTGCAGAAAACAGAATGGAGTTTCCTCAAAAACTTAAAAATGGAATTGCCATTTGATCCAGTGATCCCACTTCTAGGAATATATCCCAAGAAACCAGAAACACCAATCAGAAAGGATATATGCACCCCTATGTTCATAGCAGCATTATTTATAATAGCTAAGATGTGGAAGCAGCCCAAATGCCCATCAGTAGATGAGTGGATTGAAAACCGGTGGTACAGCTACACAGTGGAATACTATGCAGCTGTGTAAAGAAGAATCTCCTACCCTTTGAGACAGCATGGAGGGAACTGAAAACATTATGCTAAGTTAAATATGTCAGGTACAAGAGGACATATTATATGGTTCCACTTATGAGGTACCTAGAATAGGCAGACAAATAGAGAAAGTAGACTAAAGGTTACTGGGGAGTGTGGGGAGAGACAACGTGGTGGTCTTTTTTAATGGGTGCATAGCTTCTGTTTGGTTGCAGGCTCCTCCCCGGCCCGGGCCCTGGTTGGGGCTCATGCGGGAGGCAACCAATCTATCTGTTTCTCTCACATCGATGTTTCTCTCTGTCTTTCCCACTCTTTTCCACTCTCCCTAAAAATCAATGAAAAAATATCCTAGGATGAGGATTAGCAACAACAACAACAACAACAAAATAACAAAAAGCAAGTGTATTTTTATAAATTAATAACGATTAATCAGAAGATTAGATTAACAACACAATTCCATTTACAAACTCATTAAAAAAGAATAAAATGCTTAGCAACAAAATTAACAAAAAGAGAAACACTTAAATACACTGAAAACTACAAAATACTGCTATGCAACATTAGAGTGGATTTACCTAAATGAAGAGATGTTCCATATTATTTATTTACTTATTTATTTTTATTGATAATTTTACAGATAGAGGAAGGGAGAAAGAGAAACATTGATGTGAGAGAGAAACATCAATTGGCCATCTCCTGCATGCTCTAACTGGGGTTTGAACTGGCAACTTAGGCATGCGCCCTGACGGGTAATCAAAACTGCAACTTTCTATTATGTGGGCGATGCTCTAAGTAACTGAGCCACCCGGCCAGGGTGACATTCCACAGTTTTAGATAGAAAAATAAACATTTTTATGGTGGCAATTCTTCCCTAAATTGATATATACATTTAATTCTCTCCATACAAAATTTCAGAGCTTCTTTAAACAAAAATAGACAACCTGATTCTAACATTTATAAAGAATTGTAAAGGACCTAGAATAGTCAAAATAACCTTTAAAAGAGAGAATAAAGTTGGAGGACCTATACCTCCCAATTTCAAAATCACTAAAAAACAGCAGTAAGCAAAATATACATACGGATCAAAGGTACAGAATTTAGAGTCCTGGAATAAATACATTTATGGCCAATTGATTTTCAACAAAAGTGTTAAGATAATTCAATCAAGAAAAGAGTCTTTTATCTAAATAATACAGGGACAATTTGATGTTCACATATCAAAAGATTAATGTAGATTTTCATGTCCCCATCATACACAACAAGTAAATAAAAAATGAATCAGACCTACAATAAAAGCCAACCCCATAAACTTTAAAAGAAAACAGGAGAAATCTGTGAACTTGGTTTAGGAAAAGAGATATTTGAACACCAAATGCTCAATCCACAACAACAAAAATGGTAGATAAATTGGAATTCATCAAAAAAGCTTTGAAAGACACTCTCAAAAAATAAAAATGCAAGACACAAACTGGGAGAAAACAGATGCAAATCTTATATTTGATAAGGGACTTGATTTTAAATATGTAAAGAACATTACAACTTATTAATAAAAAAATTAAAATGCCCTCACTGGTGCAGCACAGTTGTTTGGTGTCTTGTCCAGTACACTGGTCAGGGTGCATACCTAGGTTATGGATCCCTTCCCCAGTCCAGGCACATATGGAAGGCAACCAATGGCTATCTCTCTCTCTCTCTCTCTCAATTAATATCAAAATAATATGTCCACAGATAAAGGTTAAAAAATTACAGCCCTAGCCAGTTTGGCTCAGTGTTAAGAGTGTCAGCCTGCAGACTGAAGTGTCTTGGGTTTGATTCTGGTCAAAGGCATATAACTCGGTTGCAGGCTCTATCCCTTATCCCTGGCCTTGGTCGTGGCATGTGCTGGAGGCAAACAATAGATGTATCTCTCTCACATCGATATTTCTATTTCTCTGTCTCTCCCCCTCCCTTCTACTCTCTCTAAAAATTAATGGGAAAAAAAATATCCTCGGGTGAGGATTAACAAATAAAAAAAAAGAAAAGAAAACAAAAAGACAATCCATTTTAAAAATGGGCACAGTATTTGGATACATATTTCTTCTCCTAAGAGGATATATAGGTAGCTAGTAATCACATGTAAAGGTATTAATGTATTATTCATCAGCAAAATGCAAATTAAACACTTCACATCCACTAGAAGAGTTCTGTTTTTTGTTGTTGTTTTTTTAAAGCAACACCACCCTGGCCAGTATGAGTCAGTTGGTTGGAGCAGTTGTCCCTTGCACTGAAGGGTTGTGGGTTTGACCCTCAGTCAGAGTACATACCCAGGCTGCGGGTTCAGTCCCCGAGTCAAGGCACTTACAGGAGGTAACCAATCAATGTTTTTCCCTCTTTCAATCTCTCATCTTTTCTCTCTAGAATCAACAAACATATCCTCTGATGAGGATTAAAAAAAAAAAAAAAAAAGACAAGCCCAAAAGTTGACCAAAATGTGAAGAAACTAGAATGTATAAAATCTTTAATTATCCATTAACTGCCTGTAGAATATACTTTTCCCACCATCTACTCAAGATGTCTTTTTATTCCACAGGTAAAAGAACTGGAATTCTCTTTAAGTTTCTATTATATTTATCATATCATCATCTCTTTTTTTTTTAGACATGTTATTTAATCTCTCTAAACCTCACTACCCTTTATCTCAGGATTATTGTGAAGACTAAATGAAAGAATGTACGGAAGACGTTCCAAACAGTGCTAGTAAGTGCAGAATACATGTTAACTACAACATCTTTGTTTGATTATTTTGTCCTTGCAATGAAAAGTTTCAATATACAAGGTAAAGAAGAATAATTTTATATCATGATGTAAATTACTTTAAAAACAATACACAATGTTTATAATTTTTAATAAAATAATATTCCTCAATATTGAAAAATTCTACTTAGTGGAGCTTCTTTAAAATCAGATGGATTCTTATCCACCAAGACAGTCCTTTATCTTACTTTTATTCCATTGAATAAGAGAACATTTTATTACCATGAGGAAATTTTGCTTTCTAGTCAAACCTAGGTCTCAACAAATAGTACTTCTTTTGCATGAAGAAGAAACATCTTTCAGTAGAAACTCCAATGATAAAAGACTTAAAAAATAGAAAAACATGCTGTTGTACTTAATGACGCTTATCATCCTTATTATCTATGGTTAGAGATAATTATTAATTAGAGATAATTATTTGTAATGTTATATCCTTAAATATATATAATTATTTTAAATATTGACACCTTAATTAGTATATTTGCAACTTTTTCTGAAACAAAATTCTATGTCTTTTCACAATTTTTTCTCTCATAGGATCTCCAAACTAAAACTTTTTATCACATTTTCTTATTTTTATTCTTCTTCCTTAAATTAGAAAATAACAACTATTTTATTTGGTGAACTTCATCTATTTTTAGTGTGTAGGTGTGAGCTTAATAAAATAACTATTCTTAGTGGTACTTTGGTAATTTTGAAAATTTCTGTTTCATTTTAATTTGTGAGTTTTGAGATGATAGTTTTCTTTATCACAAAGTTTAGCTCATGTCTGGCTTAATGCAAAAAAGAGAGAGAGAGACAAAAATTATCTATATATCATGAGTTAGGAATACCATAATTGTGGGCATAACCCATTTCTGCATTTTCTTTCTTGAGCTAAGCAGGCCATGCCCATTAACACCATCTTTCTCTGTGCTTTTGATAAATTTTTCCTAATCCCGTCAATGTGTTTAACATAAAGCAGGTCTAATATTGGGTATTCTAATAATTTTAATAGTTTTGAAGGAAAAATACTGAGGAAGTTGGCATGTAGAGTTTTAATGAATGGTTTAATATATACATTGCCTACTTGAGTTGTATTTCTGCCAAAAATTTTAGTTATTGAGCTCCAATGAATCTTAAAATAAATTTGCTTCAGTATATATAGAAGTTATATTAGTTGAATGCATCAGTGTATCCATGAGCAGTACCAAACTAATTTCAAATGTAAAATCTTATCTAATCAAAGAGAAACATGGTAATTAGCCGTACCTCCGCTACACTTCCCATTGGCTAATCAGGGCGATATGCAAATTAACTGCCAGCCAAGATGGCAGCTGGCAGCCAGGCAGCTTGAAGCTAACAGGAGCCTTCCTTGCTCCAGTGACGGAGGAAGCCAACGTTCCCCGCCTGCCGCTGCCAGCCTCTGAGCTTGCAGTTTGAAACATTGTTACAAATATAGAAGCTAAACAAAACCCCAGTAACCTGCTTTCAGCCAGCCGGGATCTCAGAGCTGGAGTTGAAACAGTGTTTCGATTATAGAACCAAAACAAACCAGATACCTGCTTTCAGCTGCCGAGGCCTCAGAGCTGGAACCAAGCCTCAGAGCTAAAGCTGGCCAGAATAAAAAATAAATAAATAAAAAAAGGAGCGGTTGGGAGCTTCAGTCACCCACCAGCCTGAAAACAGCCCTCAG
>NW_005371242.1:0-7024 GCF_000412655.1 Myotis brandtii | reverse complement strand
CCCCCCCCCCCGAGTGCACAAATTTTTGTGCACCGGGCCTCTAGTTCTATATAATAAAAGCCTAATATGTTAAGTGTCCTGTCATCCGGCTGGCCGTTCAACCAATCAAAGCATAATATGCTAATGATATGCTAAGACTGCTCAACTGCTCCCTATGACGTGCACTGACCACCAGGGGGCAGACGTTCAGACTGGTAGGTTAGCTTGCTACTAGGGTCTGGACAATCAGGACTGAGCAAGACAGGCCAGACACGCCCTGGAGCCCTCCCACAGTCCCTCCCCAGCTGGTCAACCTCCTGCATTCCTCCCTGGCCCTGATCATGCACTAGTGGGGTCCCTCAGCCTGGCCTGAGCCCTCTTGCAATCCAGGACCCCTTAGGGGAAGTAGGAGAGCTGGTTTTGGCCCAACAATAGAATGACTGGTTGCTATGATGAGCACTGACCACCAGGGGGCAGACACTCAATGCAGGAGCTGCCCTCTGGTGGTCAGTGCACTCCCTCTTCTACTCAGCCAGAAGCTGGGCTCACAGCTGGCGAGCTCAAAGATGGTGGCGGGAGCCTCTGGGGGGATGTCCGCCTACTGGCTTAGTCCAGCAGGTGGGCGGACATCCCTTGAGGGGTCCTGGACTGGGAGAGGTCACAGGCCCAGCTGAGGGACACCCCCTGAGTTCATGAATTTCATGCACCAGGCCTCTAGTATAAAATAAAGAGAAAACGTGTACTTTTTATTAACTAAGGAAACCTAGTAGTATTTATATTTTTCCTTTTAAAGTTAATAATTGAAAACATTCAAAATGTATATAGTATATGACTTCGAACATACGAAATGAGTGTTTTGCTCCAAAACTAATAAAATACTTACAACTTTCTTCATTCTGGTATATAGAGAAAAGAAAATGAAAACAAATGGCTATTGTGTGATTATGTTCTTTTTAAAAATCTTGATTAATTGTTGCAGTTATATAACATTTACAGCATCTATATTTTTAATTTTTCTGAGAGGTCAAGTGGCTGAATGATCGTTCCTCCACTCTCCCACAGGTGACTTTTAAATATTCTCTCAATTTATTATTAATTAAATATTTATGATGTCCGCAATAATAAAAGGAAAATACAAAATGTATCATTTAAGTATTGTAGTTAAATATAGCCTTTGCATACTATTGAGGATAAAATGGTTCCAGGTGTTTTTGACTATGTGCCTTAGTTACAGATAGGTTCATTGCTTAGAATATAACACCATACTAATATTTTATGCTGATTTGATCTTTCTTAGTTTAGAAGCTAGCTTTTCTCTTTCAAAGGAGACTCAACAAAGAATGTTGCTTCCTTGCAAATCGTCAGGAAGTTTTCCAGCATATTAAAAGAATGAAAATGAACAAGTTAACCAAAAGATAAAATAGAGAAATGGAATAAGGAATTACTCCAGAAAGGCAAGGGGAGATATAGAGGCTCAATAAATTAAGAGCAGTTTTAGGGGAAAGTGAAAATTAAAAGAATGAATGTTTTTCAGAACACAGAGATAAAGGAACTGTAGTAAATATTTTCTTTAAGAATCTACTTATGAAAACTTGGATTTGCACAAAAGATGAATTAGTAGGTACTTTGTCGACATAAGAAACATCCAAACCAGTAAGAATTTTTAAATTTATTTGAGCCAAACTAATGACAATGACTGGGTATGAGAAAATGTTCTGGAAAGTGGGAGTGTCACCACTCACAGTATCTTGTACATCAGAATCAAAGGGGAAGGTGTGGTTCCATGGAATTCACTGGTGATAGATTCAGGGAGGTGGGAAAAACCAAATTGGGGAAGTCTCTGGGATTGTATAAAAATGAAATGGAATGGATACATTGTTCTTTTACATAGGTGGGTATAAGTCAGTTAATAGTTAACAATTAACAGGATAACAATAACAATGAGGGGCTCAGTGGTTTGATAAGGTGAGAGATTGTGTCCTGAGGGGTCTGGATAAAAGGAAATGACTGGCATTCCAAAGGTATTTTATTTTAGATGAAAAAAGGCAATAGACTGGCTCAGGTAAGGTAAAGATTGACCTTTGTCAAGAAAGATAGGGAACATGACTATCCACCATAACTGGCCTTTAATCAGAGAGTTTCTGTTTAGTTTCTTTTTTTAATCCTCACCCAAGGATTGTTAGAGAGAGTAGAAGGAAGGGGGAAGGAGAGAGAGAGAGAGAGAGAGAGAGAGAGAGAGAGAGAGAGAAACATTGATGTGAGAGAGACACAATGACTGAGGGTAGTGACAGAGCCTGCAACCAAGGTACGTGCCTGCCGTTGACCCTTGACTGGAATTAAACTGGAGACCTTCAGTTCCTCGGCCTACACTCTATCCCTCGAGCCAAACTGGCCAGGGCTAACTAGAGAGTTTTAATTTCAGACCATCCTATGTGGTTACTTTAAGCCTCCGAGTTTGTAAGGCCACCAGGCAGGCCTCCCTTGAGCTAATCAGATTTAGTATGTGACCCCTTTTTGTTCACAGTTCTTTATAAAAGTTCTGATAATGAAAAAAAAAAAGTTCTGATAATGTTATTCCTTTGTAGGTTGAGCTCCTATATTTTACTTAATAATATAAGTGCTAAGAACAGTTTGTATACTAAGACTTTGAGACAGAAATAATATGGTTTATAAGAGAATGAGCTATTTTAAATCCGACCAAACCAGAAATTCTAAATTAAAGCAAACTCTGGTAATCTGAATGACATTTCTTAGAACTGCACCCAAGCCCTGATGGTCACGATCGCAATTTACATGTATGACTCAGAGGAGCTGAATTTCCCACACGCTAACCCACTCATCCCTCATTTGTACTGACTTCTCAGAAATGCTGGGTGCCATGACTTTAGCAAAACCCACTTCACAGTAACAACTTCCAACCTTTTGTAGGAAGACCTGGTTTCTTTTTCCATGAAAAGTTTTTTCCCTCAAAACTTTCTATTATAAAAAATTAAAAACTCAGAGAAAGGTTAAAAGGTAAAATGAATACCCATGGACCGTCCACCTGGTTCCACAACTGTGCACATGGATGTCAATGTCTCCACATCCCCCTCTCCCCACCGAGACCCCTGAAGGCCCTGAGGACTCTTCAGTCCTAAATGTGCCCGCAGACATCTCTTAGGAAGATGCAGGTTCTCTGACATGGATCATCTCTTCCTATCTAAGAAAATCAATAATAATTAAAAAACATCATCTAATATCTGGTCCATGTTTATTTATTTAAAAATTTTTTTCAATATATTTTTATTGATTTCAGAGAGGAAGGGAGAGGGAGAGAGAGCTAGAAACATCAATGATGAGAGAGAATCTTTGATCAGCTGCCTCCTACACAGCCCCTACTGGGGATAGAGCCTGCAACATGGGCATGTGCCTTTGACTGGAATCGAACCCAAGACCCTTCGGTCCACAGGCCAACACTCTATGGACTGAGCCAAACCGGCTAGGGCATGAATTTATTAATTGAAAGATCCGTAGAAGGAATCACAGACTCTTTGAATGTGAATTTTGCCATATATAGTTTGCTAATCAATCTGTCATCTTCTGAGCTATATGTACAGCAATTCTTCTGATGCATCATTTTTATCTTTTTTAAAAAAGAATCAACTTCTCTTTAAAAAAGAATTGACTTTCTGGCCCTATCTTAACCCTGCTTTATCCAGGGTAAGATAGGCTTTTATATTCCTACTAGAGGCCTGGTGCATGAAATTCATGCACGGGGGAGGGTCTCTCAGCCCGGCCTGCACCCTTTCCAATCCAGGACCCCTTGGGGGATGTCCGACTGCCAGTTTAGGCCCGATCCCAGCAGTCGGACATCCCTCTCGCAATCCAGAACTGCTGGCTCCTAACCACTTGCCTACCTGCCTGCCTGATTGCCCCTAACCACTTCTGCCTGCCAGCCTGATCACCCCCTAACCACTCCCTTGCCAGCCTGATTGACGTCTAACTGCTCCCCTGCCGGCCAGATTGCCCACAACTGCCCTCTCCTGCTGGTTAGATCACCTCCAACTGCCCTGCCCTGCCATCCCAATTGCCCCCAACTGCCCTCCCCTGCTGGTCCGATCGCCCACAACTGCCCTTCCCTATCGGCCATCTTGTGGCGGCCCTCTTGTGATGACGTGGGGAGGCCAGCTTGTGACGACATGGGGGCAGCCATCTTGTGATGATGCGAGGGCGAGACACCACCTAGACTTTATTAGTATAGATTAAACCCTAATAAATTTAAATATATATATATATTATTGATCATTTTAAAGAACTCGCTTTTAGATTAGTTGATCTTCTCTATTGATTTCCTTTTTTCAATTTTATTAATTTCTGCTCTATTTCTTCTGCTCTTTTTCTCCTCTTCTTTCTTTTTTCCTTCTCCTCCTCCTCTTTCTTCTTCTTCTTCATTTCCCTATTCTTCTTTGTGTTCTTTTTTTCCTCCTCTTCTTCCACCCTCACTTTGTCAGCCCCATTCGCCTTCGTTTTCCATTTTCTTCTTTTCTAGATCCCTAATATTGAAGCTTATGTTATTGATTTTAGATCATTCTAATATATGCATTCAATGTTAGAAATTTTCCTTTAATCATTGCTTTCACTTCATCCCACAACTTTTTAAGTTTTTTTATTTACCTCAAAATATTTTTACATTTCTCTTAGATATTTTTTGTTCATCTATGAGTTATCAGAGGTATGTCTTTTAATATTCAAATATTTTTGATATTTTCAGCTATCTTTCTGTTTGTTATTGATTTCTAATTTAATTCCATTATGTACTGAGACCAGAAATTTTATGACTACTAGTTTTTAAATTTGTTCAATCTGTTTTATAGCCCTGAATGTCATCTTTAGCAGAATGTGTAATCTGCTGTTTTTAAATAAATAAGCTATAGATATAAATTATATCCAGTTAATTGATTCTACTATTTAGTTCAACTTATCTGATTTACTGCCTCCTGGGTCTAATTCTAATAGGATATTGAAGTATCTATATATATAAAAGAAGTGACCTTCTTTACGACCAAACTACCGGAATGACTAGAATGATAGGTTGACCAGTCACTATGACATGCACTGACCACCAGGGAGCAGATGCTCAATGCAGGAGCTGCCCCCTGGTGGTCAGTGTGCTCCCAAAGAGGGAGCGCCGCTCAGCCAGAGAGCCTCTCCTGACTCTGGAGCAGCGCTACTGAGTGGTGGCGGCGGCAGGTGCAGCCGGGATCAGTACAAGCAGCGGGGCTCCCTGCCCTCGCTAGGGCTCCTCCTTGGCCACCTGCCACTTGGCGCACTGTTACATCCCTCAGGGGATGTCCGACTGCCAGTTTAGGCCCGATCCCCAGGAAGGAGGATGAGGCCTAAACCGGCAGTTGGACATCTCCTGAGGAGTCCTGGATGAGGGCACAGGCCAGGCTGAGGGACCCCTTGGCCCCATGCATGAATCCATGCACCAGGCCTCTAGTCTACCTATAATAGTAGATTCAAAAATTTCTCCTTGTAGTTCTATAAGTTTTTCCTCACATAATTTAGATGCATGAACTTTAAGTATAATTATGTCTTCTTAGAGTATTGATCCCTGTTTTATTATGTAATACTCCTCTTTATCCCTGATAATTTTCCTTGTTCTGATGCCTGCTCTATCAAATTAATATATTTTTTCTGATTATGATTAGAAATGTATATCTTTCTTTATCCCTTTATTTTTAATCTATTTGTTCACTTATATTTAAAATGGGTTTGGGATAGACAAAATATAGTTGGTACTTCTTTTTTGATTTATTATGAGAATCTCTGTTTTTTTACTGGTCTATTTAGACCATTGATGTTCAAAGTGATTATTGATGTAGTTAGATTATTATTTATTACAGTTTTTTATTTATTTCCTTTGTACTTTGTTCCTACTTTTGTTTTCCATACTCTTTCTGCCTTTTGTTGAACATTTTTAATACCATTTTCTCTTTTTGCTTAGCATATCTATTGTAGTTTTTTTTTTTTTTAAATTAGTGGTTGCCCTAGAATTTATATTTACAATCATTCCAAGCCCATTTTGAAATAACACTGAACTTCCTTATGGTTAATGTAAATACCTTGTAATAACAAATGTGCATTCCCAATTTATTTCTCCTGTCCCTTAAATCATTGCTGTCATTTCACTTGTACATAAGCATACATAATTAAATACATTGTTTCTATTACTGTTTTTTGAACAAACTTCTATCTTTTTAATCAATTAAGAATAACAAAAATAAAGTTTTTATTTTACCTTTATTTATTCTTTTTCTGATGCTCTTTCTTTCTGTAGGTATGTGTGAGTTTCTGACCTACATCATATTCTTTCTCTATAATGAATTATTTTAAACATTTCTTGCAAGTCAATTATAATTTCAAATAATTCCCTCAATTTTTTAATTGTTAGAGTCTATTTCTCCTTCAATTTTTGAAGGATAATATCACTGGGTAGAGAATTCTAGGTTGGTGATGTTTTTTCTTTCAGCATTTATTTCACTTTTTACTTTTATGGTTTCTGAGGAAAAGTTGAATGCAATTTTTACTTTTGTTACTCTATAAGTAAGTTATTTTTAACTCTGGTTTCTTTTAAAGTTTTTTTCTTTAACTTTGACTTTCTTAAGTTTTAATATGCTATGTGTAGGTAGTGATTTTGCCATTTATCCTGCTAGATATTCTCTGAGTTTCCTGAATTTGAGGTTTGTCGTTTATTGGGGAAAATTATCAGTCATTACTGAGTCAAATATTTATCTGGTTCTCTTCTCTCTTTCTTCTTGTGGTATGTCCATTACACATCTGTTTCAACTTTTGAAGTTGTTCCACTGTTCTTGAATATTCTGTTATGTTTGTTTTCATTCAATCATTTCTCTTTGTTTTTCAGTTTTGGAAGTTCCTGTAGCCATATCTTCAAGCTAATCAATTCTTTTTCAATTGTGTCCAGTATAATAATGAGCTTTTCAAATGCATTCTTTATTTCTTAATTTCTTCTTAGAATTTTTCTGTCTACTTACATTATCCATCT
>NW_005371241.1:0-499 GCF_000412655.1 Myotis brandtii | reverse complement strand
GATATGCGGTTATATATGTGAATATGCACATGTGTATACATATGTGTATGCACATGTATATGTGCATGTGCGCGCATGTTTATGTGTATATGTATATATGTGTATCTGTATGTGTGTATGTATGTGTGTGCATGTACACACATGTATGTGTGTGTGACTCCAGGTAGCAACACTAACACTGTAATCTGTAAGAATGATCTTTTGGCCCTGACCGGTTTGGCTCAGTGGATAGAGCGTCGGCCTGCGGACTGAAAGGTCCCAGATTCGATTCTGGTCAAGGGCATGTACCTTGGTTGTGGGCACATCCCCAGTAGGAGGTGAGCAGGAGGCAGCTGATTGATGTGTCTCTCTCATCGATGTTTCTAAATCTCTATCCCTCTTCCTTCCTCTTTGTAAAAAATCAATAAAATATATTAAAAAAAAAAGAATGATCTTTTGCTCCTGCATAAACATCAAGCACCCGTGCCTTCGAAAGGAGAACTTATTCTTCCAGGAGTCA
>NW_005371240.1:0-620 GCF_000412655.1 Myotis brandtii | reverse complement strand
CTCCCATACCTCCCCCCCTCCCCGGTTCAGTTAAGACAATGCCCAGCTCTGGATGTGACAATGCCTTTCAGGTAACGGGGCAGAGGACAGGCAGGCCCCAGAGGCAGCCGGGCTCCCTGGAGGCAGCAGGACTCCCTGCACCCCTCAAGCTAATGAGGGGCCACAGAGTCACCCCCAGTTTCTCCTGCTTCCTCCCTCTCCAGGCCCACAGGGAGCCCCTTCCCTGGGCAAACAGGTGGAGAACTGGGCAGCACACAGTCTGCTTCCATCTCCCACCCCTGCCCAGGTAGGGGCCGGTGACGAGGGACCAAAGGAGCCTCTCTTTTTTTTTTTTAAATCCTCACTTGAGGATATTTTTCCCCCATTGATTTTTAGAATGGAAGGGAGGGAGGAAGGGAGAGAGGTGGAGAGAGGGAGAGAGAGAGAGAGAGAGAACATCGACATGAGAGAGACATATCGATTGGTTGCCTCCTGCACGCACCTCAACTGGGGCTGGGGATCGAGCCTGCAACCCAGGTATGTGCCCTTGACTGGGAATTGAACCTGTGACCCTATGGTTGATGCTCTGACCACTGAGCAACCGGCCAGGGTTGAAGGCTTTTTGGTGTTGGGAGGTTGGG
>NW_005371239.1:0-459 GCF_000412655.1 Myotis brandtii | reverse complement strand
AAAGAAAAAGAAAAAAGAAAGTTAAGTAGCTTGTTATTGGGATTTTAAGATCCTGGAAGGAGGACAGGGACCACCGACCCTGCAGCCAGTATCCTGCTCCCCGCAACCCCCATACATACAGCTTTCTTCTTTATCCCTATATAATCAGCCAGCTAGTAGGAGGTGTTAGAGCAGAATTTACAGGATGATCTGCTGCTCTCCCCATACTGCCAGTGTAACTGGACAATCAGTGGGTCCAGGTTGCCTGTCACTTACTTGAGCCAATCAAGCAGAGACAAGGTCGCATCATATATGAGCGTTCATTCCAATACTGCCGGCAGTATGGGAGAGCAGCAGGTCATCCACAAAAATCTGCTCTGCACCCCACCATAAGCCAGCTGCTTATATTGGATTGAGAAGGCTAAAAAGGGCTAATTCCAACATAACCCTGATATTTGGGGGGCTAGCAATCTGAATCTG
>NW_005371238.1:0-480 GCF_000412655.1 Myotis brandtii | reverse complement strand
ATGGAGGTTCCCAGCCCTCACAAGTAGTATACATTCCCACTCCCAAACTCTTCAAGGACAGTTTGTGGTTAAAATTCTCATGGAAGATATCTTCCTCCCCCCCTCCCCCTGTACCCCGAACCAAGGCCCAGGTAGACAAGCTTCCCTGTCATCTTGGCCAAGGGGTGCTATTTTCTGGTCCAGGCCTTTATTCAGGTATATCCTTTCATTCAGGGCTAGCCCCAGCTTTGTGTTGGGGGATCAATTCCAACTTGGTTTTCAGGAACAGCAAAAAGCCTGTGTCCTGGCCCTGTGAGAGTCTTAAAAGAGCCAAACCCCTGGTTCACTAAGATAGGTGCAACTCACACCGGGGTACCCAAAGAGTCCATTCTCTTACCCTCAGTTTTTTAACCTCTTGTTTGTTCTTTACCTCTGAGGAAATGTCAATACTACCCAAAACAATTTACAGATTCAATACAATCACTATCAAAATACCAATGG
>NW_005371237.1:0-866 GCF_000412655.1 Myotis brandtii | reverse complement strand
CAGCTCAACCCAGATGCATTAGTAAGTCATTCATGACTGTGGTGTCCATTATTTTAATGGCTGTTGAACAAACGTTTAACTGATTTCTTTTTTGTGGGGTGGTGGAAGCTGACGTAGTTCTATTTGTAAAAGCTACATAAGAAATTTGTGAGAAAATATATGTAATTTCTTTTTGTCTTTTACAATGAATTACTGTAGGGTAGACATGAGTCTATCATTCAGTTCAAGGTTTATCCCCGTAAACCATCCTGCGATTTGCAAACTGCCTACGGGCCTGTGTGGATTCCGCTGTAAGCTCATCCGTTTTGAGCTGAGATCCTACTCTGTTTACCTGTTTGCAGGTGATCAGACTTTCCTCTCAGAGTCTCCGTTCCTAGACATAAAAGTTAGGTTTGTAAGTGAAATGTGGGCTCACAGGACACAGGTTAGAGGAATGTCACTTGTGTGATTTATGTGTTCGGTGCTGCAGGGGAGCTCCTCTTCTGAGCAACCACTTCCTCCAGGAAGCCTACAGGGATGTGCAGCGAGTGGAGACTGTGAGATGCTCCTAGATACAACCAGCGTCCGCGGCAGGGAGGGAGCTCTCTGCTTTATGACCTCGAAGTTTATGAACATTCCCTAGACAGTTCGCTCATTTTGTCTTATTCATCCCAAAGCCACGTGGTGTTAGTTTTCATTCACTTTAAGTGAAGTAGATATTTAAAATGTCCATTCCTATTGTTTTCATAGGTAACATGGGAACCAGCCAAAGAAAAAATGATGTTGTATCCATATCAGACTCATTTTATATTAAATTGTGATCAACTATTCATTACAACACTCTTATTAGGAAAAGAAGAAATGTGCCTATTATTTTTATTATTATA
>NW_005371236.1:0-503 GCF_000412655.1 Myotis brandtii | reverse complement strand
TTCCTCGACTGAATACTATCTAGTAAAAGAAAATAGTGACACATTGAAAATAATGAATCATTCAGGGGGTTTTCCTCTTTATCTATTCTCTAAAAATTAAAAAAGAAAAGAAAAGGAAGAAAAATAAAAATTAAAGAGCAAATAAAGATAAAAGAATGCCTGTTTTTTTAAAGAATGCCTATTTTTAAGAAAATTGCAAAGCATCATTTGCATATTTTACAGCATCATCCTGATGATATGTCATAATACAAATTTAAGGATTTAAAAAAACACATTGGACTTTGAAGGGCCTGTTTTCATCCAAACCATATGTCCTATATAATAAAAGCCTAATATGCTAAGTGTCTGGTCATCAGGTCGTCCGTTCAAGCAGTCAAAGCGTAGTATGCTAATGATATGCTAAGGCCATTCAACCGCTCGCTATGACATGCACTGAGCACCAGGGAGGCAGACAGTTGACTATTGACCAGTCGCTATGATGTGCACTGACCACAAGGGGCAGA
>NW_005371235.1:1822-2721 GCF_000412655.1 Myotis brandtii | reverse complement strand
AAATAGTCTTGTTTTAACCAAATCATGGTTTTAAAAACACACACCACAGATTAAATTAGGCCAGACCACAAAACCAGGTTGAGTATTGAGAAATGTTGAGAATGATGAGTTAACTTAGCTCAAGTCACTTTTAGTTCCTGTGGATTTAGCACACAAACAACGTGAAGGGCACGCATGAGACCACAGACATGGTGCAGATAGGAGAAGGGGCTGCCTGGTGGTCAGTGTACATCATAGTGATCAGTTGTTCTGGTCATTACGCTGTAACGTTGCTTAGGCTTTTATTATATACACTAGAGGCCTGGTGCATAAAATTCGTGCATGAGAGGGTGGTCTCCTCAGCCTGGCCTGCACCCTCTCCAATCTGGGACACCTCAGGGAATGTCCTGAGGATCTGGCCTAAGCCAGCAGTCAGACATCTCTCTCACAATGCGGGACCACTGGCTCCTAACTGCTCACCTGCCTGCCTGCCTGATCGCCCCTAACTGGACCTCCTGCCAGCCTGATCACCCCTAACTCCCCCCCTCTGCTGGCCTGGTCACCCCTCACTGCCCCCCATGCCAGCCTGGTAGCCCCTAACTGCCCCCCTGCTGGCCTAGTCGCCCCCAACTGCCCCCACCTGAGGGCTAGGTTGCCCCTCATGGCCCCCCCTACCGGCCTGGTTACTCCCAACTGCCCCCCTGCTGGCCTGGTCACCCCTCACTGCCCCCTCCTGTCAGCCTGGTTGCTGCCAACTGCACCCCCTGCCAGGCTGGTTGACCCTTACTACCCCCCCTGCCAGCCTTGTTGCCCCACTCAACCTGTTCGGTCATCCATTCAGTTGTTTTGGATGTGATTTCCCCTGGCTCTTTATATATATACTAGAGGCCCGGTGCACAAAAATTTGTGCACTGGCGGGG
>NW_005371235.1:0-590 GCF_000412655.1 Myotis brandtii | reverse complement strand
AGCTTCTATAATTGCAACATTGTTTCTTAGACTGCAGCTCAGAGGCTGGCAGTGGCAGGCGGGGAACCTTGGCTTCCTCCTTCACTGGAGCAAGCAAGCCTCCTGTTCGCTTCAGCTGCCTGACTGCTGGCCGCCATCTTGGTTGGCAGTTAGTTTGCATATCGCCCTGATTAGCCAATGGGAAGCATGTCGGAGGTACAGTTAATTACCATGTTTGTCTATTATTAGATAGGACTAGAGGCTCAATACACGAATTCGTGCACAGGTGGGATCCAGTAGGCCTGCCCCAATTGGGCTGGCTAGGGGGAGAGGCCGTGGGAGATTGGCTGGCAGGCCCCGCCCCTGCTCTGGTTGGTTGGCCTGCTGAAGTGCATGTCATAGCAACCAGTCGTTCTGGTCGTTCCAGTCGCTTGGCTTTTATATATAGAGATAGACTAGAGACCTGGTACATGAATTCGTGCATGGGTGGGGTCTGGCTGGCCTGCCCCCAATGGGGGCTCATTAGGGGTGGGTCGGCCAGGGGGTGGGACCACAGGAGGGCTCCAGGGCATGTCCAGCAGCAAGCAAATCTACTGGTCAGAGCGTCTGCC
>NW_005371234.1:919504-920632 GCF_000412655.1 Myotis brandtii | reverse complement strand
TGATTTTTTTACAGAGAGGAAGGGAAAGGGATAGAGAGTTAGAAACATCAATGAGAAAGAAACATTGATCAGCTGCCTCCTGCACACCCCTTAGGGGCATGTACCCGCAACCAAGGTACATGCCCTTTACCAGAATGGAACCTGGGACCCTTCAGTCCACAGGCCGAAGCTCTATCCACTGAGACAAACCGGTTAGGGCTATACACAAACTTTTTTAATTTTGATAAAGTCCAATTTATCTGTTTTTCCTTTGTTGCTGTGCTTTTGGTTTCCTATCCAAGAAATCATTGCTAAACCTAATGTTAAAGCTTTTACCCTATGTTCTCTTATAAGAATTTTTTTAAATATGTTTTTATTGATTTCAGAGAGGAAGGGAGAGGGAGAGATAGAAACATCAATGATGAGTGAGAATCATTGATCCGCGCCTCCCGCAGGCCCCTTACCAGGGATGGAGTCCACAACCTAGGCATGTTTCCTGACCAGGAATCAAACCATGACTTCCTGGTTCATGGGTCAACACTCAACCACTGAGCACACTGGCCAGGCATCCTATATAATAAAGATGTAATATGCAAATGGTCGTTTCGCCCTGCGCATAATGACCTGATCACAGATCAGCAGGAGGGTGGGACAGCGAGCTATAAGCGGGAGCTGAGAGCTACAAGAGCGGGCAGGGCAGCAAGCTATGAGGGGGAGGGGAGGAGCTTCAGGAGGGCGGGGCAGTGGGCGGAGAACTACTGGAGGGCGGCAGCGAGCTACTGGCAGGCTACTGGCTCACAGATTCGTGCACAGGGCTAATAGTCTTCTAATAATGTTTTATATTTAGATCTTTGATCCAACCGTGATCTCCTGGTTCATAGGTTGAAGCTCAACCACTGAGCACACCAGCTGGCTATATATTAATCTTTATGCTAGTACCACACTGTTTTTTATTACTGTGGCTTTGAAGTAAAGTTTGAAATCAGGAATGTGAATCCTCCAATTTTGTTCTTCTTTTTCCAGATTGTTTTGGCCTTTTGAGGTCTCCTGAAATTCCATATGAATTTTAGGGTGGATTTTTCTTTTTTTTAAAAAATATATTTTATTGATTTTTTACAGAGAGGAAGGGAGAGGGATAGAGAGTTAGAA
>NW_005371234.1:914675-917712 GCF_000412655.1 Myotis brandtii | reverse complement strand
AATCATTCTTCACTTCAGTTAGTGTATCCTTCATTTCTGACTGGTCCTCTCATGTCTTTGGTGTTCTCACTAATTTCTTTGAAACTCTCATTAAGTTCCTTGAGCATACTTATAACCATTGTTTTGAACTCTTCATCTAGTAGTTTGCTTATTTCCATTTCATTTAGTTATTTCTCAGGAGACTTCTGTTCTTTCATTCATGACAAGTTTCTTTGTCTCCTCATTTTGGCTGCTTCCCTGTGTTTGTTTCTATGTATTAAGTAGAGCTGCTATGTCTCCTATTCATCAGTTTATTTTTTTCATTAGATTCCTTGTTCATTTATTTTTATTTTTAGATTCAATTGGGGTTTTTTGGTTTTTTGTCTGATTGTTTTAATATATTTTTTAATTTATTTCAGAGAGGAAGGGAGAGAGAGAGAGAGACAGAAACATCAATTATGGGAGAGAATCATTGATCTGCTGCCTCCTGCATGTCCCCTACTGGGGATCGAGCCCCCAACCTGGGCATGTGCGCTTGAACAGAATTGAACCAGGACCCTTCAATCCGCAGGCCAATATTCTATCCACTGAACCAAACTGGCTAGGACTCAATTGTTGATAGATATATATTTATTGCCATTTTATTGTTCAGGCTCTTATTATTATTATTATTATTATTATTCTAGAAGACTCTTTAATATTTCTTGTAATACAGGTTTGGTAGTGATGAAATCCTTTAGCTTTTTCTTGTCTGTGAAGCTCTTTATCTGACCTTTAATTATAAATTACAGCTTTGCTGAATAGAGTAATCTTGGTTGTAGGTCCTTGCTTTTCATCACATTGAATATTTCTTAACACTCCCTTCTGGCCTACAAAGTTTCTGTTGAGAAATCAGCTGACAGTCATATGGGCGGTCCCTTGTAGGTAACTAACTGCTTTTCTCTTGCTGCTTTTAAGATTCTTTCTTTGTCTTTAATATTTGGCATTTTAAGTATGATATGTCTTGGTGTGAGCCTCTTTGGGTTCCTCTTTTTTGGGATGCTCTGTGCTTCCTGGACTTGTAAGTCTATTTCTTTCACCAGGTAGGGGAAGTTTTCTGTCATTATTTCTTAAAAAAGGTTTTCAATATCTTGCTCTCTCTCTTCTCCTTCTGGCACCCCCATAATGCAAATGTTGCTATGCTTGAAGTTGTCCCAGAGACTCTTTACACTACTTTCATATTTTTGTATTCTTTTTTCTCTTTGCTCTTCTGATTGTGTGTTTTTGCTTCCTCATATTCCAAATTGTTGATATGATTCTCGGAATCCTCTACTCTACTCTTGATTCCCTGTAAATCTTCACTTCAGTTTGGTGTATCCTTCATTTCTGACTGGTCCTCTTTCATGTCTTTGGAGTTCTCACTAATTTCTTTGAAACTCTCATTAAGTTCCTTGAGCATACTTATAACCATTGTTTTGAACTCTTCATCTAGTAGTTTGCTTATTTCCATTTCATTTAGTTATTTCTCAGGAGACTTCTGTTCTTTCATTCATGACAAGTTTCTTTGTCTCCTCATTTTGGCTGTTTCCCTGTGTTTGTTTCTATGTATTAAGTAGAGCTGCTATGTCTCCTTAATTGGTAGAGTGGCCTTGTGTAGTAGGTGTCTATAGGGCCCAGTGGCTCAGCCTCCCCAGTCACCTAAGCTGGGTACTCTCAGTGCACCCCAGTGTGGTCTGTGTGCACTGTCCTGTTGTAGTTGAGCCTTGACTGATGCTAGTGTCACTGGGAGGAATTGACCCCCAGGCCAATTGGTTGTGAGGACCAGCTGGGACTACAGCGGAAGAGCTGCTGTGCAAGAGACACCACTATGGAGCAGGACTTGTTTCAGTGGGGCTTTGGTGCTCACCAAGTCTACCCATTGAGTCTGTCACTTGTGGATGTGGTAGAGTTGTAATCTTGCATGGTCTGAAACTGTCCACTGGGTGCACTGGCTCTGGGGCCTCCCAGGAGGTACAAAGTCAGCTGCTGCTTGTGCCTTGCCTGGGGCCACCTGGCATGAGCTACAGAGTGGTATGCAGATGGCTGCTACTTGTATTGGACTAGGAGGTGCCCAGTAGAGACCAAGCTGTGAACCTTGGCAAACTGCTGCTAGTGTCTCGATACTTATCGAGAGGTATGGAGCACACTGAGTCCAGTTGCTACTTGTTTGAGAGGTTTTAGGAAAGTCTGAAGCCTGAGCCAGAATAGGCCATTCATATAGAAGATACACTGCAAATAGCTTGGGAGGGGCTTCAAATTGGGTGGGGCAGGATCTGAGGGACTCACCAGGGTGGGGCAAACAGTGTGGGCCAGGTTGATGGAGACTCAGATATGGAGCGCCTGCCAGTCAACTGTATGGGGGGAGGTCGCAGCATTTTTTGGGAGAAAGCTGCCCCTGAATTTCCCTGATACCAGACAATATAATTCCTCCCCATATGTCCCTGGATCCTTTCAAGATGCTGCCCAGGATTGGAGCTCAGAGGGAGTAAGTCTGGGTAAGCCCATGTGCTGGCCCTTTAAGTGGAACTGCCTGCGACTCCAGTAGTCTCCATGTCACTCAGCCACAATCCCCGCTTGGTTTTTACCACCCGAAGTTACAGGGACATCTCTTCCCGGCACTGGAACCCTGGGCTGGGGGTCTTGTGTGGGGCTGGGACTCCTTGCTCCTCACGGAGGCCTCCTCAGCTAAGATAGTCCTCCCAATTAAAAACACACCGTATGTGGGTGTAAGACCAGCCCGTTCCTCACCTCTACCCCTCCTACCAATCTCAATGTTCTTTCTTCTTTAATCCTCTAGTTGTAGGACTTCCATTCAGCTAGACTTCAAGCAGTTCTGAATAATGGTCGGTCTGTATTTTAGTTGTAATTTTGATGTGGTTGTGGGAGGATGCAAGTACCAGCATTTACCTACACCACCATTTTGGTTCCTACAGTATTTTGTTCTTTTTTTTTTTTTATCTGTTTTCTCCTATTTTATTTTTTTTAATTAAATCTTTATTGTTCAGATTATTACTTTGGTTCCTTTTTTTTCCCGCCATAA
>NW_005371234.1:909194-914304 GCF_000412655.1 Myotis brandtii | reverse complement strand
ATTCATTTCAAACGGGCCGGATCCGGCCCGCAGGCCGTAGTTTGCCCACGGCTGGACTAGGAGGTGCCCAGTAGAGACCAAGCTGGGAACCTTGGCAAACTGCTGCTAATATCTCAATACTTATCGAGAGGTAGGAGCACACTGAGTCCAGTTGCTACTTGTTTGAGAGGTTTTAGGAAAGTCTGAAGCCTGAGCCAGAATAGGCCATTCATATATAGAAGATACACTGCAAATAGCTTGGGAGGGGCTGCAAATTGGGTGGGGCAAGATCTGAGGGACACACCAGGGTGGGGCAAACATGGGCCAGGTGGTTGATGGAGACTCAGATATGGAGCGCCTGCTAGTCAACTGTGTAGTGGGGGAGGTCGCAGCATTTTTTGGGAGAAAGCTGTCCCTGAGTTTCCCTGATACCAGACAATATAATTCCTCCCCATATGTCCCTGGATCCTTTCAAGATGCTGCCCAGGATTGGAGCTCAGAGGGAGTAAGTCTGGGTAAGCCCATGTGCTGGCCCTGTAAGTGGAACTGCCTGCGACTCCAGTAGTCTCCATGTCACTCAGCCACAATCCCCACTTGGTTTTTACCACCTGAAGTTACAGGGACATCTCTTCCCGGCACTGGAACCCTGAGCTGGGGGTCTTGTGTGGGGCTGGGACCCTTGCTCCTCACGGAGGCCTCCTCAGCTAAGATATTCCTCCCAATTAAAAACACACCACATGTAGGTGTAAGACTAGTCCGTTCCTCACTTCTACCCCTCCTACAAATCTCAATGTTCTTTCTTCTTTAATCCTCTAGTTGGAGGACTTCCATTCAGCCAGACTTCAAGCAGTTCTGAATAATGGTTGTTCTGTATTTTAGTTGTAATTTTTTAGTTGTGGGAGGATGCAAATACCAGCATTTACCTACACCACCATTTTGGTTCCTACGGTATTTTGTTCTTTTTGATACTGTTGTAAATGGAATTTTCTTAATTTCCTTTCTGAATTGTTCATTGTTTGTATATAAAAACACGACTGATTTTTACAAGTTGATTTAGTAACCTGCAGCTTTGCTGAATTTATTAGTTCTAACTGTTTTTTGTGGGATCTTTAGGGTTTTCTACATATAAGATCATATCATATGCAAACAGATCATATCATATGCAAATTTTACCTTTTCCTTTACAATTTGGATGCCTTCTATTTATTTTTCTTGCCTAATTACTGGCTCGGACTTTCAATACTGTTTTGAGTAGAAATGGCAAAAGCAGACATCTTTGTCTCTGCCTGATCTTAGAAAAGAAACTTTCCGTCTTTCACTATTGAGAATCATGTTAGCTGTAGGTTTGTCATAATCGGCCTTTATTATGTTGAGGTAGTTTCCTTCTATTCCTAGTTTGAGCATTTTTATCATGAAAGGGTGTTGAATTTGTCAAATGCTTATACTGACTAAATCTCCTTACTATTTATAGATTCACTCATATTTTCTATTTCTTTATGATTCCATTTGGTAGGTTTTGTGTCTCTAGGAATTTGTCCATTTCATCTAAGTTATCCAATTTTTTGGTATGCAATTATTCATAGTACTATTATAATTCTCATTTGTTCTGTAGAATTGGTAGTAATATCCTCACTTTCATTTCTGATTTTAGTGATTTGAATCTTCTCTCTTTTTTTCTTAAGACAATCTAGTTTAAGGTTTATCAATTTTGTTAATCTTTTTTGAAGAACCAACTTTTGGTTTCATTGATTTTTCTCTATTGTTTTTCCATTCTGTATTTTATATATCTCCACTCTAATCTTGATTATTCCCTTCCTTCTGGTAGCTTTGAATTTAGTATATTCTTTATATAGTTCCTTAAGTTGTAAAGTTAGGTTGTTGATTTGAGATCTTTCTTCTTTTTTAAAGTAAGCAATTACAATATCAAATTTCTTGCACAAGATTCTTTACTTTCTGGGCCCCATTTCCACTACTGAAAAGTACAATAACAGTACCTGCTTCATTATATTGCTTTAAATATATAATGTAATAATCAATTAAACCCTTAGCAAATGCCACATGCAGCAGAAAAGTTCCATAAGTGTTAGCTGCTCTTATTACTACCATTATCATTAGCCTCTATGAAGTCAGGTGGTCCTAGAGTTGACACCCAGATCCACCTCTTACTAAACATATGACTTTGGGTAAATTTTTTAACACTCTAAGACTCAATTTTTTTCATCAGTAAAATGGAAATAATATCTATCTGACAGGGTTATTATATGAATTACATGAGATATAACTAAAGTATTGAGCACAGAGCCTGGCACATAGTAAGTACCCCATAGCAGTAGCTAATATAAATAATCATCAATCTTGAGTTGACCAGTGAAGACAACAGAAATAAAAGAGAAGATATAGGTGCAAATTTATTTATATTTGGGAGTTAGGGGGACATCACTCACAAAAATCATTGGGACATGGTTACTGACTAGATAAAGGAAAATAAAAAGAAGTTGAGTGCAAAGTTTCAAGCCTAGTTTGTTCAGTTTCATCCCCTGAGATGCAGCCAAGATGGAATTAGATATACAAATATTTACTGGAAAAAATGCCTGTTAAAGAAAGGTGGGTGGAAGTGGGAAAAGCCTAGGAGATTTCTCTGACCAGGATGCAGATCTGATTACTGTGAAGGAGAAAGAGGAGAAAATTTTAAGTTGCAGTGTGGTTCTAAGAGAGTATCTGCAAAGCTGATGGGGTGTCTGAGCTAAAGTCACCCATAGAGGAAAACCGTTCCTCACAGAATGAACTTATTTCATATCCCTGCTGAGAACCTGTGGGAAGTCTCTGTGCAAAGCAGGTGGTGCATTTACCACCTTCTATCAATTAAGTCCCCATCACAGGAGACCTGAGTGGCACTGGCACATAGTAAGTACCCCATAGCAGTAGCTAATATAAATAATCATCAATCTTGAGTTGACCAGTGAAGACAACAGAAATAAAAGAGAAGATATAGGTGCAAATTTATTTATATTTGGGAGTTAGGGGGACATCACTCACAAAAATCATTGGGACATGGTTACTGACTAGATAAAGGAAAATAAAAAGAAGTTGAGTGCAAAGTTTCAAGCCTAGTTTGTTCAGTTTCATCCCCTGAGATGCAGCCAAGATGGGATTAGATATACAAATATTTACTGGAAAAAATGCCTGTTAAAGAAAGGTGGGTGGAAGTGGGAAAAGCCTAGATTTCTCTGACCAGGATGCAGATCTGATTACTGTGAAGAAGAAAGAGGAGAAAATTTTAAGTTGCAGTGTGGTTCTAAGAGAATATCTGCAAAGCTGATGGGGTGTCTAAGCTAAAGTCACCCATAGAGGAAAACAGTTCCTCACAAAATGGACTTATTTCATATCCCTGCTGAGAACCTGTGGGAAGTCTCTGTGCAAAGCAGGTGGTGCATTTACCACCTTCTATCAATTAAGTCCCCATCACAGGAGACCTGAGTGGCACATATTCATGGCTGCCACACCTGGTACAGAAAAACAGGCAACCATGAAATGGTGAAAACTTACAACTTACAAAAATGGAAACCCGCCTTTCTCACATTTCCAAAGCTCCAAAAGTATCTTTGTGTAGAAAGGCCAGGATGGAATTGTGGCAAGTCTGAGCACCAACCTAGAAATACAGTGAGAGAGAAAAAATTATAAGGATGTAGTCAGCTATTTACCTCAAAGGGCACCCCCACTGTAAAATAACGTCACCTCACTCATTCTTCTCTTTTCTATCCATGACAGATGATCCAACACTACCAAGTCCTGGCCTCTCAGATGGGGCTATGGCCGGCATTGTGGTTGGCGTCCTGGCTGGCGTAGCTCTGATAGCAGCCCTGGTGTACTTCCTGTATTTCAGAAAGACTGGAGGGTATGATGGCCTTCCCTCTTGTCCCGCTTCCTCCAAAGCTAACGACCATGCTTGGGAGAGGGAAGGAGACTTCCCCTCTGTCTCTGGGCCTGGATCTGCTCCTCCTCCTTTCTAAACCCCTGCTTCTCAGCATGGATTCCTGAGGCCTCTTCTTCCCTGGTTTTCAAGCCTTCTGCACCCCTCTCCCTTTGGGACATGGTTATTCCCATCTCCATCTGGTTTAGAGGGGACAGATTATGCAACTAGGTCCCCCAGTCAGGGAAGCCAAGGTCCAAGAAGAAAAACAAATGAAAATACAAAGAGAAGCTAGAGAAAGTGAGTCCTGTGCTCTGTCAACCACAGGAAGAGAAGGAGAAGAGAGGGTAGGGACAGGAAGAGAACCTAACAAAAAGCAGAAACTGAAGGCACCTTAGGCAATAAATAAGGTGAAGATAAAAACAGCATCTACCTTCAAAAGGGAAAGGTGTCAGGGTAGAAGTAGGCTCAGAGGCAATTGATAAAGAATGGACCTATGTGAACGTCAGGGCAGCAGGAAAGGAGTGCACACTGGAAGGCATGGTGGGTACACTGAAGAGGAGGCCTACGAGGAAAGGCAGTACCAACTCTGGTGTAAATGAGCACTGAGGGGCCCCAAGAAATTTACTGCTGACAATGTCCTTGCTACTTCAAGGAGCAAAGATCTTATGCTTGGGAATAGCAGTCACAGTCTCTGATATTTGTTTAGGGCAAGCGACCAGCGCGATCTCACAGAGCACAAACCCTCAGCCTCCAACCACAGTAAGTAAAGCCATCACCAGTGAGAGCTGGTGTGTTCCACCACGTGCCCTGCCCTAGCAGGAAACCTGGTCCCAAGGACTCAGTACCTTCTGAAATGTTAGAGGGGATCTCCACTTCCCAACCTTAGGCTGCCATAGGTCCTCACACCCTTCTAGTCACAAAGATTCCCCTGAGACCCAGCCCTGGGAGAGACTCACTCAGCCAGACCTGGCAGGCCTGAGTAAGATGGACATGTTTTCCAAAGCCATTCCTCACCTTACCCCTCCCCCTCCTCCTCTATTAGGGATGTGGGCACTCTCCTTTGGTGAGACTTTCCCTGTCTTGTGGTGCTCTGGGTGCTGCCCCTCCTTGCCACTGGTGTCTGGTGCTTAGAAACACAACTGGGCAAAAAATCAAGGCCTTGTCAACTGGAAAAAATCTTCAGAAGTGGACTGCGGCCTCTGTTGCTCTACTGTTGCC
>NW_005371234.1:889696-909006 GCF_000412655.1 Myotis brandtii | reverse complement strand
ACCACCGCCCCACCCCACCCTCCCACTACCTGCCACCTCCTTCAGCTAGAAATCACAACAGTTTAACAACACCGAGGCTGTAAGGCTATAAGTCAGTTTTGCATTTTCATGGATTGCTAACTCTTCTTTCAACTCCCAGGTCAGGGCCTCTCTGACAACTCACCTAAGAAGGTAAGCACAGCCAGTTTCACTGGCTCATTTTCTCATGCATATACCTCTATAGAGAATGGGTACTCTTGAAGACACAAATGCAATCAAATTTGAGTCAGAGTTCCTCAATGCAGCAACAAACAAGGATGTAGTGGTTAACTACTCCCATTGGGTCTACCTCATGCAAGAACGTGGGTTCTGGAGTATCCCCATCCTGTGTTTGAATCTTCGAGTGACTCTTAGTAGCTCTGTGACCTTGAGCAAGTAACTTAACCTCTTTGATCCTCAGCTTTGTCATCTGTAATATGGGCATGCTGCCTACTTCAGAAAGAAGTTGAAGGAATGAAATGAGATGACACATGCAAAGCACAGTGCCTAATATAAGGAAGGTAGCAGGTCATTCTCCCTCCTCTATCTTCAATCTGACCCTGCTCTTCCTGTCAACAGATAATGTCTAATCCAATGGGTCTGAGGTCTTAGTTCCTTTAGTTTATAATAATTTTACTGAGCTTCTCTCAAAGCAGCACTGTAATGAAGAAACAAAACATGTCATCTCCCTGCAAAATGAAACCTTCCAGTCACTTCCCTTCAAAGTGTAAACATATCCTGACTTCCAATGCATTAGTTTTGCCTGTTTATGCTCTTATTTTGAAAAACACAGTATATCCTCATATTTATCTTGTTTCTTTCATTCAAAATGGTTTTGTGAGATTCATCCATATTGTTGTATGCATTTGTAGCTGTTCATTCTCATTGCTGTATCATCCTCTTCCATTGTATGAATACATAATCTGTCTCTTCTAATGACCATTCAAAGGATGTCAGTATGCAGGAATAATGGGTAATAAAAGCCCTTCTGCAAAGCTAGAAGTTTCAAAGTGGTGAGAGCAGGTGGTGCCGAATCACACCAGGCAAGGTGAGGGCCTGACCTATGACACTGACTTAATTGATCACTTCTCATGCCTTTCAGATGGATGAAATTACATATTCTTCCCTGAACTTCAATGGCCAGGAATCAAAGAAGCCAACTCATGTCTCTCCGTCCCCAACAGCCACAGAAACGCTTTATTCAGAAGTAAAAAAGAAGTAATGCAACCAGCTCTGCTCACTGCACTGCTGACTGATTCCCAGCTTCTCATCTCCATCACTAGGAGACCCCTTTGCCCTCGGGGGCGCGGGGGGAGGGGAGGAGGGGAGAAGAAGCCTCTTTTCCCCTCCTCCTTTACTCACTCATGAGACACCTCCAGGTTCCCGGTCACAGCCCCTCCCTTCAGTGTCAACAGATGAAAAGGCACATCCGGGAGTCTGTAGGAAGCTCAATATCCTTGTCATTGAACTTTGGCAAAGCAGACCTTGGGAGAGAGTTGCCAGAACCTCCAGCCCTTCCCCATTCCCTGACCTAGACTTGTTCTAAACTTACCTATTGAGCCCACCTTCATTCCTTCCTGTTGGAGTCTAACTTGAATTTGCCATAACTTTGAGAGTTACATCCTTATCCACTGAAATACATGTGTCAGAGAAGAAGAGAAAAACTAAAAGCTTCTCTCCAAAGCCCAGGGTGAACGGACCACACAGGAAAATAAATATATAAGCAAGTCTCAACACGGAAATTCTATACCTTTGTCCATTGTCAGGGTGTCTAAACACTTTTCTGCTTGTCTAGAATACCACCTAAGCCCTTTGGCAAGACTGTCTTCAGAGAAACCACTAGAAGCAACTAGGAAAACTATAGGTGATTCCCAAGGGAAAATGAATGTAAAAAAAAAGCACATATGTTTTAATAACTTTATTGGCTTTTATTCAAGGATATGCCTACAGAGGAAAAAGGTTACAGTTTTAGAGGATACTCTGCTCCCAATAAGAAACAGTCTAGCCGTGGCTGGTGTTGCTCAGTGATTAGAGCATTGGCCCACGGAACTAAGGGTCTCAGATTTGATTCCTAGTTAAGGGCCTGTACCTGGGTTGCAGGTTGGATTCCTGGCCCCAGTTACATTCATACAGGAGGCAACCAATCAATGTGTTCCTCTAGTGTAGGTGTTTCTCTTCTCTAATTCTCCCCCTCCCTACCTTCCTTTCACTCTCTAAAAATTAACGGAAAAAATATCCTCGGGTGAGGATTAACAAAAAAACAAACAATCTGCTAGGAATTTCAGAAACGATTCAGAGTTACCCTTCAGAGATGATTTAAATAATTATTAAAGAATGCACAATTTGGGGTACTGGGTTTGTTCCCGTCTCTGAGACATTTCACCATTTTAATCTTTGTAACTCCTTATGCGAAAGGGGTTAATTTTACTTAGCTTTGCTTTATAAGCCAATCTGAGGACCTTAAGTGAAAGAAGCCACCTATGCCCCTCCCTTGACCAGGAGCTCCTCAATATTTTATGTCAGTGGCTCCAAGTGGAAAAGAAGACCCAGTTTCTCTCATTCATGGCTGGAGGTGGATCTAAGTCAGTTTCTGGGCATCTTAAGCCAATCATCAGCCACCATTTGAGTCCACGTTTCTGCCAGTGCAAGTTCTATCCATCTTCCCCACTTACTGTCTCAGGAAACCTGGGCCTCTGCTAAGGTGTATTTGGTCCTTGAGAAGTGGTAGCCCTGAAAGGAACACTGTCACTCTCACTGTTGCCATTGTTTACAACCCGGAAAGCTGCACTGGTGCTGACGCTCCTTAGGACACAGGGGGGGATCATAACTGGGCCCCAGGCTCTGGAATTTTTCTCCCATGGGGTCTGAGTCCCATTGTGTCAGAATAAAAAAGGGCAAGGGAAGGAGAGGCAAACTATTGCCCACCCAGCCTTCCACACGGATGACTTTCTTTGGGGCTGTTGAGAGAAATAATTTATTCGATATTGATTACTGGATCTCATACTGTGTCTAAGAGACCCCCCAGAGAGGGTTAGTTGGGAGTTCTCTGTACTCAGGTACCTCTTTCAGGGTTTTCTGACCCTGACACAGACTGTAAATACTTCCCTTCATCTGTGCTATTCTCTGTTATTTAATTTTGTCTGGCTAAGGCCACTTCTGAATTATTTGTAAAATTTGCTCTATATTTATAATAAAAATTATATATCAGACATCAATATGCTGCCTCACAGTTGATAATGCTTTAGACAATGTCTTCTTTACAGGCAGAAGAAATAGAAATTACCTAACTGGTAGTCAAAGCCTATTTCTAAGTCTACAGATATTCTACCTAGTAATCAGAGAAGTAGCTAATTTTATTTGCACACCAGCTAACAAAGTGAGTCTATCAAGAAGCAACAGCCCACAGCTGCAAACTGCCTGGAAGAAACTGCTTATTTTGCTCTGGGAAAGATGATTTCATGAGTGAAAAATTCCCAGCCTCTTCATTAGGGACAAATAACACTCCCCACACCAGTGGCTCCAGTGAATCAGATGCAGCAACAGGACTTCACTCACATGAAGTCTCCATGGGTTCTGTCCTGTAGAAATCTCTGACACTATCTTCCTGTCCCAAGGTCAGTTTTTCTGCTACCTCACAGGGTCAGAGATCTTCGCACCCGAATAACCTTCATTAATTCCAGTATTAGCCTGTTATCTCATTTCCTTCATTCCAAGAGATTGAAATGTATGCTGTCTTTCCCTTTCCTCATCACCAAGTTTCTCCTCCATCCTCAGTATCCACATCTTGACCAGACTCAAAGATGTTTTCACCGTCCTCACATTGCTCACTTGTATAACCTCTAAGACCATAGACAACTTTTTCCTCCTTGGGTGTCCTCCTCCTGTTCCCCCCACACACCAGAATTAGTACTCAGACCCTGCTATCTCCCCCCACACCATCCTCCCCTTCCCCCAGCTTCAGTGACCTCTGTGCAGATGGCTCCCACATCTGTATCTCTAGCCCCTACTGCTTCCCAGTACTCAGCACACTCATATCCAAATGCCTTCTGAAGTTACTTCCCATTTAAACTGGCTTTCCCCCACAGCTCATTCATTTGTCACAGTGACACCACTGTTCCTCAGCTCTTGCTTTTTGTCTCCCAGATTCCAGACATCATCAAAGCCTGTTGATTCTTTTTGAACATCTTTCATTTGTGCCCATTCCTCCATTCCCATAAACCTAAATAGCCCAGGCTCTCAGCAACTCCAATGGGAGTACAGCTTGACTTTTTGTCTCTGGTCTTTAATGGACTCTGCCTTGCACAACACTCATTAACTTCCTAAAAACTGGTTCACTCTCCTACTCAAGAGTCTATTATGGCCTGCCCTGGCCTACCAAGTCAGTTCAAATTTCTTTCTTCCTCATTCTCTTTACCACTTCTCTCTAGTATAATTCCTCCATTCTAATTAGATCTGTCTCCTTATCCATCCTGGCCCCTTAACCCCATACACACATATAATTCTTAGTCCCAATGCTGTGTCTGAAAACAAATACCACACAGGGCAATGATCCATCTGTTATTCACAGAGGAGTTAACACACCAGTCATCAAGAGCAACAATGACCCCACGGAGGACAGGAACCTGTCGCATTAAAGTGTGTACCTGAGACTCGGGACACAGCCTATCTCTTCCTAATGACCACAGACTCTTCCTAATGACCAATTTATGTGCCCATGAAATTCTTATGGAGCACCAACTGTGCTACAAGTCTCAGTGTTAGATCCCATGAAAGAGACAGAAATGAGAAAGGCAGGGTTCCTACCTCAAGGAACATGAATCCTAAGGCAAGAGATAAGACATGAAAAATTATCCTATATAATAAAAGCCTAATATGCTAAGTGTCCAGTCATCTGGTCGGCCATTCAACCAATCAAAGCGTAATATGCTAATGATATGCTAAGGCCGCTCAACCGCTCACTATAACATGCACTGACCACCAGGGGGCAGAAGCTCCAACCGGTAGGTTAGCTTGCTGCTGGGGTCCGCCGATCGGAACTGAGCAAGACAGGCCGGACATGCCCTGGGGCCCTCCCGTAGTCCCTCTCCAGCTAGCCAACCTCCCATGTCCCTCCCTGGCCCCGATCATACACCAGTGGGGTCCCTCGGCCTGGCCTGCGCCCTCTCGCAATCCAGGCGGAGGGACCCACCCCCTGAGTGCACAAATTTCATGCACTGGAACTCTAGTTATAATATAAAAATAGAAAAAGATAAATGCCACAAAAGAAGACAGAGATAAATCCATTGGGAAACATGGCTATTCATCAGAATGATTGGAGAATTCTAGAAACAACTGATACTCAGTCCTTACCCACAGATTTCAATTCAATTAATGTGAGGTGGAACCCAGGCATTGCTTTTTTTTAAAAGCTTCCCAGATACTTTTAACATGTAGCCAAGGATGGAGAACCTCTGCTATCATAGGTAGGACTTGAGCTTAAAAGCAATGGTAAAAACCAAGAGTATAAATCAGAATTATCTTAGGAAACTTTTTCAACCATCCTTGAAGAAGCTGATACAGTATGTCTGGAATAAGACAGGCTTGTATATTTTGAGAAACTCCCAGATGATTCTTACATATATTCCATGTTAGGAAACACTGGCATAAAACATAGGAAGGATTGAAAAACTGGTGAGTTGGGAAAACATTCCACAAGATAAGCATAACATGAATAATACATTCTACAAGGCGTCGAGAAGAACTCAAAAAAGTTATTGGCATATAGCTAAACTTTAAAAGACTGCTGAAACCGGTTTGGCTCAGTGGATAGAGCGTCGGCAGAAGAACTCAAAAAAGTTATTGGCATATAGCTAAACTTTAAAAGACTGATAACACCAAGTGTTGTGAGGATGTGAAACAACCGGTATTCTTATATATTCTTGGTGGAAATATAAAAAGAAACAAGCACTCTGGAAAAGAGTTTGGCATTTTCTTATAATGTTAACTATATAGTCCAGCAATTCCACTTCCAGGTATTTACCTAAGAGAGATGAAAATAATGTAGCTATCCATATAAGGAGTTATAAAGGAAGAAAGAAAAATGGAAAGGAAGAGAGGGAAGGAAAAAATTATGAGATAATTACAGAAATCTGAACATTGAATATTTTATAATATTTAGGAAGTATTAATTTGTAGTGTGATAATGGCATTGTGCTTATGTCTTTTTATATAACTTTTTAAATTTATTTGAGAGAGAGAGAGAGAGACATCAATGTGAGAGAGAAACATTGATTGGTTGCCTCCCACACGTGCCCCAAGCAGGGATCGAATCCACAACCCTTTGGTGTATGGGACAACACTACAACCAACCGAGCAACACTGGCCAGGGCTCTGGTTATGTGTTTTTTTTAAAGCCTTAATAAGTTAGTAATACAACTGAAATGCAGGAGTGAGCAAAAGCAGTTTTATAGTTGTTCATATGGAAAATAATACAATTATTAATACACAACCCTTTGGTGTATGGGACAACACTACAACCAACCAAGCAACACTGGTCAGGGCTGTGGTTATGTTTTTTTTAAACCCTTAATAAGTTAGTAATACAACTGAAATACAGGAGTGAGCAATTGTATTATTTATATGGAAAATAATACAATTATTAATATAAGCGAGTATGTGCTTCACATACTCACAACTGTAAACCTACTATTGTCCACCCCTGTATTAACAGATGAAATGATCTTATGTCTGGGATTTGCTTTAGAACAATCCAATTGGGGGAAGGTGTTGTAGATGAAACAAGATTGACTATGAAATAATTGCTGAAGCTGTGTGATGAACACTTTTAAGTTCATTATTTTATTAGCTTTATCTTTGCAACTATTTAAAATTTTACCAAAAAAAGAAGTTCTTGCTCTCCAGAAGGTTATAACACAAAGAGTCAAATATTCCAACAAATAGAGCATCATGTAGTTAAACAATATAGACACAAAGTGCTAGTGTTACCAGCCAAAAGACAACTCTGAGATGATTCTATGAGAAGGAACTTTATTGTAAGTCAGCAACAAAGACACACAGGGGTAGGTCACTTCCCAAAGCCGTGTATCCCCAAGAAAGGATCAAATTCATCTTTATTTGGGGAAAACATGCATAAACATTAAGGTCAGCTTCATCATCACAGGTATAGATAGGGATGCACAGTCAGAAAACATGGCTATTCATACATCTCATGTTCAAAAACAAAGGAAAATTTCTGCCCCTAACTGGAGAGTTTAGTATTATTATGAGGGTATAATGAGAAAAGTTCATGAGGGGGTCACTACAGGGTCCTCTAAGCTGCTTTGGCCAGTCTCAGGTAGTTTCAGCCGGATCACCCCCACCACCGCCCTCCCCACCCCCATCCTGGGCTTGTTTCTGAAAAACAGCTCTGGCAATCATCAGTGTCGAGGGATGGTGTAGGTATGAAAGGAAGTTTAGCTAATTAAGTCTCAGCCTTTTAGTTAAAGTCTTAGCAAATTACAGGATATGGTTACAAAAACCTTATAAAATCGAGTGGGTTTAGAGGTTAATCTAAGCAAAGTTATGAATTCTAAATAAAGTCAGTCTGTGCTAGGCTATATGTAAAGGTTAGGTTACTCTAGTTAAGCTCCAAGGCCAGTGACTGGCCAGGAATAGGCAGTGAGTCGGCCCCCTGACCAGAGTCTTGAGGAAAGAGTATCCCAGATAAAGGGCAGACAGGCAACACAAAGAAGACAGATGTGAAGCGGCACGACTTCCCCACACTCTGGATGACTTACTAGAGGCCATGCTACTTAAGAGCACATGTTCTAAAGCCAGACCACCTGCACCAGATTTGTCTGCTGGGTAATGGTAATGGTAATGGTAATGGTAATGGTAATGGTAATGGTAATGGTAATGGTAATGCTTCTGTGCCTCAGAGTCTTTACTTATGAACGGAGATTAAAGCAATACATACATCACAAGGTTGTTGTCAGGAGTCAATGAGTTAATTCATGTGTAAAACACTTAGAAGGTGGTGGGTAAACAATAAATGTTAGCTGTTAGTAGCAGTATCTCAGCCCACAATACCACACATTTTTTAAATCTCATCTAATTTCTATTTGTTACTTATCTTCTTTTGGTTAGACCAGTGGTCGGCAAACTGCGGCTCGCGAGCCACATGCGGCTCTTTGGCCCCTTGAGTGTGGCTCTTCCGTTAGACTATACATTGGAAAACAGGGACTTTGTCTTATTTATCTCTGTATCCCCAGGACCTAGCCTAAGGCCATGCCCATAATAGGCACTGTAGGGGAGCTCAGAGATGCACTATGTCTCCAGCAGTAAAGATGTCTGGGAAATGTTGGACTCTGTTTAACCTTTTGTGATTGTTTAACTCTCGGTAGCCTCAGGTTTAGCTGACTACCCAGGAAGCCAGAATGCCACCCAAAGATAAAGTTCAGGCCCCAGGAAGGAGGTTAATGAATGCATAGAGTGGGAAAACTGCCTAATGTTATTGTTCACTTAGAAATGCATTGTTCTTTCTGGTGGTCTACATGACTACCCAACATATGGTTTTACTATTAACCCCCTATAAAAAAAGAGACCCTGTCCTGGGAGGAGTGCAGACCTCCTCCCGGCCGGCCACCACTGGCAGCAAGCAGCTGCTTTGCCCCTGTATGTCCGTTTTTCCTATTAAAGGTCTTATGATGTCTGTATGTCAGTTCATCGGAATCAATCCTGAATTTAGATTTTTGGGGCTTTCCCCAACAGGCACACATCAGGCAACTCTTCTTTAAGGCTGCAAGGAAGGCACTACCCTGTGGATTATGCCCTCAATTCCTACAATTATTTGGCTTCCTTTTGCTTCCTTCCTTGTTTCCACCTCCTCCCTTATTCTGCTCCAGAGATGTTCATTCACTAATGGTGCTCGGGTAGAGAGCTAGAAACATCGACGAGAGAGAAATGCAACCAAGGTACATGCCCTTGACTGGAATCGAACCTAGGACCCTTCAATCCACAGGCCGACGCTCTATCTACTGAGCCAGACTGGTTAGGGCCAGTCGGTGATCTTAATATTTGAGGTGACTTAAGTCAAAATAACTCAAATAGCACACACGCTCTCTCTCTCTCTCTCTCTCTCTCTCTCTCTCTCTCTCTCTCTCTCTCTCCCCACAACTATATTCTCCAAAAGCCTCTGCATCACTTATTCTGCAATTAATAAAGGGTGAAAGGCGGGTGGATTTCTGGACCATTAGCCTCAGTCCTATTTGTGAGAAGAAGAATCCTCTGGAAAAAGAGAAAAGCAGATAGGATGATAGTCAGCATATAAAGCCTTCAAATATAGCCTCATCTTTGAAGAAACCCTATAGACATGTTTGTACACTCAGCTAACATTTCACTGGGGTTTTGAGGGAGGCACGACAGGCAGGGAGCCCAGCTTTGTGTTAAATGTTGCTTTGTAAACTTCAGGGTTTCTTTTCCCACACTAATAAACATCCTCATTTTCTCCCCAGGGCAGAGACTCGGAGAAGAAAAACCGGAGACTAAGAACTGAGAAGCTGCAAAACCACAGACGGCTGCAGAATCTAAAGATGAAGCAGGAAGGTCAGATGCAGATCTCTCTGGAATCACAGCTCTCTGTACAGAGTGCCCTCTGCCCTGGGCAGTGATGTGGGGTTGGAACATGATCCTGGTCTCCCCAAGAATGGGAATTGCTGGTAGAACATTAACTAGCTGCGCAGGAGCAGAGAGCAATGGAGCCCTCTCCCTACCTATTCTCCCCAGTTTCCTCGGAGAGAAGGACAGTTCAAGGCTATGTGCCCAGCCCGAGGATTTGATGGTTCTTTTCTGTAAAATAAAACTTAAAAAGCCAGGTCAGGCAGGGATCACAAAGCAGAAATGGGGCACAGGCAAGAATGTACTAAAAGGATATTGGCGCATGCTTTGTTTAAGGTCAAAGTCTTCTGAAACGTACCAATCTCCCTCCACAGCTGCCTGGGCTCTGTAGTTGGAGCCCTATCTGAACTCGAACTAGAGCAAGAAAGGAAAAGGGGAACTGGAAACAGGAAGACTGATAAATACAGAGTGGCAGGCTGCCTGAAATACTAAGTGTGATTATAAGGAAGTAAAACTGGTTTTATAAGGCTCAGACTGGTTTTAAGAACAACTCTACATGATAAGTGATCAAAATATTTTAATTAATGACAGAACTTTTGGAATATATGACTAGCCACCCAGGACAACTACCCTTAAGGTGCCCATATTTGTCTGGATATGACATACTTATAAAAGAAATCCTACTGAGCCAGGCCAGTAAGCCAGGACAAGTGGAATGGAGAAACTGAGACAAATAGCCAAACAAACTGGCTGAGCAATTTACAGCCAGATACAAAAGGTCACCCCTCTAGAGACAACATCTAGGCCTCAATTGCATTTCAGCTCCAGATCCAGAAAAACAACAAAACCTAGCCAGTTTGGCTCAGTGGTTGGAGCATTGGCCCACAGGTTGAAGGGTTCCAGGTTCGATTCTGGTCAAGGGCTTGTAACTTGGTTGCAGGCTCAATTCCCAACTCAGACCTGGGTACATGCTGAAGGCAACCAATCAATGTGTCTCTCTCATATTGATGTTTCTGTCTCTCTGTCTCTCCCCCTCCTTCTACTCTGTCTAAAAATCAATGGAAAAAATATCTTTGGATGAGGATTAACAATAAAAAAGGAATGAAAAGAGGAAAAAGAAATAATCCAGATGTCTAACAATAAGAAAATTATTAAGTTATGAATCATCCATTAACATCATGTTAGACAGCCCTTTTTAAAGGTTTTTTAAAAAGTTTATTAATATGAGAAAATTCATAACAAGTAAAAAATCAATATACAAAGTTATATACATAGTATGATCTCAATAATTACAAATATGGGCAAAGAAAAAAGTCTAAATATACCTATAACTCTAGTGGTTCTCAACCTTCCTAATGCTGCGACCCTTTAATACAGTTCCTCATGTTGTGGTGACCTCCAACCATAAAATTATTTTCGTTGCTACTTCATAACTGTAATTTTGCTACTGTTATGAATCGTAATGTAAATATCTGATATGCAGGATGTATTTTCATTATTCGTGACCCACAGGTTGAGAACCGCTGCCCGGGTGGTGTGATTAAAGGAATCCTTTCCTCTACTTTACAAAATTTTTAAAACTCAGCAAAAGATTTTTTTCCTTAAATATATGCCCTCTTGTGGACCTCATATTGGTAGAGTACTTGATGTAAATTGGGCACTTAATAAACATGTGCTTAATTCATTAATTAATGGAAGAAGTGAGCTCCTATTTTCTGTCTGAGGAACATGAAGCAAGGGAAAGTTAACTGCACTTAGAATGAGGAGGCCTAGATTCGAGAGACTTTGAGAAATTACAACCTCTCCTCATCCACAAAATGGAGGGAGCACCTCCCTGAGGAGACTGTGGTGAGAAGCAAATGAAGTAATGCCTGTGAAATTATTTTGTAAATTGGAAAACTTTACACAACATCTAAAGACAAACAATAAGGAACTACTGTTATTTTTGCCCTTCTCAGTTTTTTGCCCAAGAGTAATGATATAAATCTGAGGCCCACCAAATGAGTAATCACTCCTTTCCCAGAACAGTTTACCAATTTCCGTACTTCTCCAGGTGTCCCAAGAGTGGGTGTCTCCTGGGGTGGTACCTTACAGAACTCAAATTGTTATAGAGCTATGGTGTCAAGTACCATCACATGCAATCAAGGCCTTCCCCCTACACCTGGAGTCTCTCACAAGAGGCAACAGGAAGCTTCATGTCTGATAGTACAGCGGCTTCCTAAGTAATACTTCTACCTCCAGTTTCTACCATCTAACCAATTTTGTACTTTATCATCAAAATAATCTTCCTGTATCATAGAATCACGGACTCTATAGCTAGAGAAGCTCCTTTTCAATCACATGGTTCAAACTCCTTAAAGATGAGAAATCTAAAAAAAAAGATGAATCTAAAACCCAGAAGTGTTAAAATAAGTGACTAAGCCCTAGCCAGTGTGGCTCAGTTGGTAGGAGCGTTGTCCCATACACTGAAAGGCTGGATTCCTGGTCAGGGTACGAACCTAGGTTGCAGGTTCAATCCCCAGTCAGGCATGTACAGATGTTCTCTCTCACATCAATGTTGAGCTCACTCTCTCTCTCTCTCTCCCTCTCCCCCCGCCCTTCCCCTTTCTCTAAAATCAATAAGCATATCCGTGGGTGAGAATTAAAAAAAGAAGAAGAAGAAGAAGTGGCTGGCTCTTCCTTGCAGAAGCATGCCGGAACCTCGCCACCCCCTTTCCTCCCCTACTGGCAGGCATCTCCTAAACTCTCAGGGACCCCAAGAGCCTTGCAATTAGGACAGCAGTGGGCAGTGGCAGTTCATCCCAGGCAAACCCCCTGAACCTGTCCCCCAAACCCCCTTTTCTCTGACGTCTTAGTGAACCAAAGCAGACCAGCCTCCGCTCATTTCCCCAGCCCTTTCTCATTTCACTTTTCCCAGCTTTAATAAACATCCTCTAGCCCAGCCTGTGTGGCACAGCGGTTCAGTGTGGACCCAGGAACCAAGAGGTCACAGGTTCAATTCCCGGTCAGGGCACATGCCCAGGTTGCAGGCTCCATTCCCATGCAGGAGACAGGAGACAGCCGATTGATGATGTTTCTCTCTCATTAATGTTTCTATCTCTCTGTCCCTTTCCCTCCCTCTCTCTCTAAAAATCAATAAAAACATATTAAAATAATAATAAGTAAACATCCTCTAAATTTAAAAAAAAAGAATACACTGAATCAAGGTCATGATATTGATGTCATTTTCCTGTGAAAAAACCTTCAGATAAATTCTGAACTCCTTAGCGTGGCATTCAAAGCCCTTCACCACCTAGCTCCAATCTACCGATTGAATCCCATCTCACTCTAGTCTCTCACAAACCCTTGGTTCTAGTCCAACTGGTCCCTTCTCCATCCCCTGAACTTCAACTACTTAGCCTCATCTCAGATATTTTCCTGGGGTGCCCCTCACCTTCATCCCCAACTTCTGCACACCTGCAAGGTTCACTTGTTCGGAAAGTCTTTCCTGACCAGCTTAGCCCACAGGGCAGCTATCCTACCTCTGAACCCCCAAAGCTCTCATTGTCCATTACACTTGTTGGCTTGTGTATATTATTTGCAGTCCTGGCATTGTGATTTATATGTTTACCTGTCTTATTATCTCTCCCCCACCTAGACTATAACTTCCTTAAAGGTGAGGGATTGTATTTTATGTTTCTCCACATTCCCCAGCTGCACCTAACCATGACTAAGGACATTTACTGAGCACCTATGGTATATAAGTTGCTGTCCTAGGTTATTTCATTTGATTCTCAGAGTTTTCTCACAAAAGAGAAAACCGAGGCTCAGAGAAGAGGAATAAACAGCCAAGGTCACACAATTGAAAAATGGCAGAGCCATGATGGGAATCCAAAAGCCTTTAGCCATAAACCATGTTGCCTTTATAGCACCATGTGGGGCAGGTGTGCCGGAACTGCTCACTGCTGACCCAGCTGTTCCCAGGGTGAGGCAAAGGGCCAAGATACACATGTCAAGGAAACAAAAGCAAGCCTGATACTCCCCTCCTCTGAAGCCCACATCTGGGTTTCCCTGAGTCCCTGCAGGGTCTCCTTGGCTTCCTGGCATTAATCCTTCACCCTGTGCCAATTTAGGCAGCGGCCCCACTCTGTTCCACAAGCAGCTTATCTGGGAGTCCTGACCCAACGGGTAAGACACCAGGAAATGAAATTCCTCTGAAGCTGAGCCAGAAAAATGATTCCTGAGCAACTAACTGGCTCGCTGGGTGGGAGCCCCTCCCTATGGTCACTCAGTTTCAGCTCCTGTGTGTTCCTCTCGGGGCTTGTCAGGCAGCTTTGGGATTGGACAGACAAGGCTTTTGCCAATAAGCCCTGTCTGACAGAACTAGGATGGAAGAAGCCCTGGCACTGTGCAAACCCCAGGCCAGCAAGAGGGCCCATGTCTGTCCTGCATCGCCTGACCCAGGGCCACATTTCCACATGCCCACATGGAGGCAGATTTCTCAGCTCTGGTGGTAACAGCTACCATTTAGTGAGCACCTACTCTGTGCCAAGCACCATACCCAGTGCTTTAAGTGTTTATCTCAATTAATCCTTGTTCATATTCTGTGACCTATACAGTCTGGTGCAATAGTTAAAGACACAGGCTCTGGGGTTAGACTGTCCAAATTCAGAATCCCAGCTCTGCCACTTACAAGTTACATTAACTTGAACTTGCTATTTAACTTCTCTGTGTCTTAATTTCCTCATCTGAAAAATAACCACTACACTAATACTTAATTCCTAGAAATGTTATAAAGATGAACTGAATTAATAAGTGTGAAGTGTGAAGTGCATGTTAGCTAAACTATTATGTGGGCATTATCTCCATTTTACAGGTGCAGCAACTGAGTCTTATAGAGCTTAAGTCACTTGCCAAGGTCACACAATTAATAAAGAACAAAGAGTGGATTTAAATCCAGATCTGATTTATCTGACTCCAAAGGTACATGGCCACCTGACACATTCCAGTGCTTGAAACCTCACTCTTTTCTTTCTCTCTCTCTCTCTCTCTCTCTCTCTCTCTCTCTCTCTCTCTCTCCCTCTCTTGTATTTAGGAAGCAGCTGGGCTGGTAAAAGAACTATAATAGGACCAAAGTAAGTACAGGGTCCAGAGCCAACCCTAAAAATGTGGGATATGGAAAACTTTTACTCACTCTACCCCCAGTTATTTTACACAAGTAACATCAGACAAAATGAATATCGAAGGCAGTATTGAAAATGAAAATAAGTCACAAAAAGACATCACAAAGCCTTAGTGTATTGAAAATGAAAATAAGTCACAAAAAGACATCACAGAGCCTTAGTAGAAAGAGTTTTTAACAAAGAGGGGAGTTCCACCAGAGTATGGTAGAGGGGACCTCGGTTAGTATGACAGCCTCAGAAAAAGATTTGGCACCAGTTAATCTGGGCATTTTGCTCATCTTTCTCTCTACACCACCCTTAGCTACTGCCCAACGTCCTGGTCTGAATGAAGTAGTTTAGCTCCCTAGAGACAATTCTGGAAGGTCTCAAATTGTCTTGCTGCTAATATTCTTAAGAGTAGCTAATGAATCCTGTTTCCAGGCCCCAAGGGACATACACTCATTCTCCATCTTTGGGGATGCTTGAGGGCATGCTTTTGGTGAGGAGCTGAGAGACAAACTAAAGGACAATCGGAGTCGCCATCCTAAGGAGCCCAGTTTCCTACTTTAGTTTGTGCTCCTAAAAAGGAGAGTCGGAAAATACACAAGCCTGGACTCCTGCCCCACTCTCCTCCATCAGCTAATCCAGCATCTGACCTCAGTCTGACCTCACCTGCCTGGTTCTGAGAGTCCCCAAAGGCTTAACAGTGAGACAGATTTGGGTATTGAGGGAATTAGGCCCAGAAAGCCTTGTTCAAGAAAAGACCAACTATTAGCTCTTGAGGACAGGAATTGAATTTCCTAGCACCTAACAGTTGGTAGGGAGGTGACAGTATCAGTGATATTAAATTGTTTTTAAAGGGCTGGAATGCCTACATGTTGGTTAGAAACAAGCCACAAATTTGACCTGTTTCCTGCTTGTCAACTTGTCTCTAATCTTCCAAGAAGAGGACAATACCTGTGCCACAGCAGCTCTCAAATCCCCTGGATATACTCACAAATCCAAGGGTGGAGATGGCTAAATAATAAACATCCAGTTTCGGAGAACTGACCTCACACTTTGTTTCATCCTCCACCTCCCCACACCCTCATATATTACACACCCAAGAATAAAACAAGGTGAATTTCAGACCGGATTAAGGAAATTTCTATCACCTTTCTAATCAGCTCTCTGACAACACAAGTTACCAGAACATTGCACAAAAAGCAGAAACTAAAGAGAGAAAAACCAGCTCCTGAATCTGCCACTTCCCCTCAGCAGCAACTGCCACTGACTCCACACTTTGACCCACGTGCACACACCCAGGCACATGTAATATACACTCATGTACATTCATAGCGCCCACTCTAAATTCTTAAATGACAGAAACATACAAGACATTGAGATGCCACTCTGATTCACATGTTACGCAGGCCCCTAGACAATATGAAGAACATAACCCCACCCCACCCTTCCCCATAGATGAATGCTGGGAGCATGCAATGTGTCTCTGTGTGCCTGTATGTTATGTCAGATTTTATGGGGAAAGAGGAAAACATGAAGCAGAGATGCTGATGGTTGTGAAAACAATTTCCTGCTATTTGTTTCAGAGAATCACAGGCAGGAAACAGCCAGGAAAGTTATCAAAAACAATGATAACCCATCCTGAAACTGAAGCTCAGGGGTAGGTTGTAGAGGAGGTAGAAGAACAGAAAGTCATATCACACCAAAACATGAGAAGTCCGTGCAAGGGCAGAGGGCAAGGTCCATGTTCCCCAGGGCCAAGGGGACTCCTGGCTCAGAGACTCTCCTCATCACACCCACAATGGGCATCTTCAAGCCACTGAAACACACAGCTGTGCAAGAGGAGGTACAAATAGAACTCAAAGCCTGCTTGTTTGGAGAGAGGGAGGAATAAGAGACCCAAAAAACAGCAGCATGCAAGGTTCTGTCACACCTGCCCTGCCTCCTTGCTACTAATCATAGAATATGAACTAACGAGCAAAACAGAACAGGAAAGACTGTCTCACCCAACCCAACAATTTGCATATAAGAAAACTCAAGTCCAGAGTGGTCGAGTGACTTTCTCCTGGTAACAGAGGAAAATGGTTGCTTAGCTGACTCAGAACCAGGTCCCCTCACTCCCAGCCCTGCATCTCCCAGAGGCCACAGTGTGTGAATAATCCTCCAAAGTGAACTGTGTAAAAACTCTCCATTATCCTTATTCAAGATAGAGGGTGTAACTGGATCAGCCATCCAAACTTGCTAGTAGAAGACAGATTCCCATTTCCTACCGTTTATTGGCATTGCCTGGCTCAGAGCCTTAGGGAGGTAAGTCCTCTGTGTCAGAAAATATGTGGGTACAGCAGACCACTAAATATGGGGATGCAGGATTTCCACTAAAATTCCCAGGCTGCAAGTCCACTGTCCCCACTGCTACTCTCAGTTTGTCCCTGCTCTTGAACAGACTGAGGTGAAGGAGCTAAACTCCATGGGAAGCTCCATCTCCATGTGAGAGGATGGCCTGGTCGAAGAGGAACTACAGTGCAAATGCTCCCTCCCAGTGCACATCCCCCATTGGGCACCAAACCACACCCAGGCTCAGCTGGCCTCCTCCAGTCTCTGTACCAGCCAGGTGGTAAGCTACCCAGGGGACAGGCAGAGAAGTGAAACCCACCCCTGGGGAGGACTGTGTGTATGAGGGGAGGAGATATAAGAAAAGAGAAGTAAATGAAGGGTGAATGGACAATGTGTATAAAAGACACTAACTAAAAATGCCTCCTCTAGCATGAATGTCAGCATGATCTCATCCATTCTCAGAATGAAATGCACCCTTCCAATAGCCCAGAGAAAGAAAGAAAGCATAGACCACATTGTCAATTTCACAGAGAAACAAGACCCAAACTGGGGGCCATTAGAGAAGTCAAGATTCCATTGCCTTTGAGAACCCAGACATCCAGCCCCAACTCAAGAAGTTGCAAATATCAGTGTTTAAGAATTTCTGCTTTCAGTTGATCCCAGGTAAGACCTATAGTTCTTCAGTGTTTAACAAACATACCAATCTGATACAGATGGTCTGAGTGAGACAGGCTAGTAGGCCAGGACTAGCAGAATAGGGAAACGGAGACAGACAGCTAAACAGCAGTTTGCAGCCATCTAGGAAATCTAGATGCCAAACAGTTTGCAGGCATCTAATAAATCCTATTTTCCCTAAACCAGGGGCATGAGGGTTTGTGCCAGCCCATGTGGCTCAGTGGTTGAGTGTTGACCTATGAACCAGGCAGTCATGGTTCAATCCCTGGTCAGGGCACATGCCGGGGTTGTGGAATAGATCCCCAGTAGGGGGCATGCAGGAGACAACCAATCAATGATTCTCTCTCATCATTGATGTTTCTATCTCTCTCTCCCTCTTCCTTCCTCTCTAAAATCAATAAAAATATATTTAAGAGTAAATGGCTTGCACTTCTCCCCAACCAGAGAGTGAAAAGCTTAAATTACCCTAATCAAGAAGGCAGACAGCAGAAATCCAATCAGTGCCATTTGCCAACCACACCCAAGGACAGATGAGGTTAAGAGAATAATTCCATGTTGGTACATCAGCATAAAACCTAGAATATTCTATTAAGATCCTCCCCTAAGAATTCCCCTAAACACCCAACCTTTAAAACCCCTCAAAACTAAGGTCCCAGTGCACACTCTCCACACCCACAGGCATGCATCTCCTAAACTCTAATGGACCCTAAAAGGCTTGCAACCAGGGCAGCAATGGCCAGTGGTAGTTCATCCCAGGCAAACCTGTCCCCAAGGCCCCCTTTTCTCTGACTTCTTGGTGAGCCAAAGCAGACCGGCCTCAGCTCATTCCCCAGCCCTTTCTTATTTCACATCCCCAGCTTTAATAAACGTCCTCTAAAATTCACCTGGATTCGTGTGTGGAAATGTGCCTGCATGAAATCAAGAACCCACACACTCCTGGCTGTCCTGAGGCAGATCTTCTCAGGGCCAGGTCCCCTTTCTGGTATCACGTTCCCATTGGACTGCTCAGTGGTTAAAGGCAGATGCTATGAAGTTCTCCAACTTCAAATTCTGGCTCTAGCACACAAGCTGCAAGGTCCTGGCAAATAACTACCCTTATTCCCATCATTTGTAAAATGGGGCTAATAAAAATTCCCACCTCCTGTGCTATTATGAGGATCAAATGAGGTCATCTAGTTAGTGTTTACCACACTGCCTGGCTGGTAATAAGCACACAATATTTGTTGGCTATTAGTTATATTAATATACAATTAGTTGTACTAGTTGTCAATTGTACTATAATTAGTAACTACACCATATTTGTTGGCTATTAGTATTTTACATGCCATCCTATCTAATAAAAGAGAAACATGGTAATTAGCTATACATCCGCTACCCTTATAATTGGCTAATCAGGGTGATATGCAAATTAACTGCCAGCCAAGATGGCGGCCAGCAGCCAGGCAGCTTAAAGCGAACATGAGGCTTGCTTGCTTCAGTGACGGAGGACTCCAACGTTCCCTGCCTGCCTTGCCGGCCTCTGAGCTTGCAGTTTGAAACATTGTA
>NW_005371234.1:886795-888926 GCF_000412655.1 Myotis brandtii | reverse complement strand
GGCCCTGCTCTGTGTGTGACAGGGTAGAGCCATAACCTCTCCATTGGCACTGCCCCAAGTGTGACAGTGGCGGCGCCCCAACCCCCTGATTGGCCCTGCTCTGTGCGTCACAGGGGGTGGCACCGCAACCTCCCCATTGACCCTGCCTGGAGTGTGATAGGGGGCGGTGCCCCAACCCCCCAATCAGCCCTACCCTGAGTGTGACTGAGGGTGGCATCACAACCTCCCAATTCGCCCTGCTCTGTGTATGACAGGGGGCGGCGCCCAACTCCCCAATCAGCCCTGCTCTGAGCCCGACCAGGGGCTGCACCTAGGGATTGGGCCTGCCCTCTGCCACCCGGGAGCAGGCCTAAGCCAGCAGGTCGTTATCTCCCGAGGGGTCCCAGACTGCGAGAGGGCACAGGCCGGGCTGAGGGACCCCCCCCCTTCCCCCCAAGTGCACAAATTTTTGTGCACCGGGCCTCTAGTCCTATATAATAAAAGGCTAATATGCAAATAGACCAAACTGTGGAACAATTGGTCACTATGACGTGCACTGATCACAAGGGTGCATGTGTGGAATATGGCTGGCATTAGCCTTGGCAGGATGGTGGAGCAGGTGAGCAGGGGCACCAGACCAAGGCGGGGCGCTGGTTGCTGTCATTAGGATGAGCCTCTGATGGTTACTGAAAATTCTTTGCTCCCATGAGCCACGGTCCCACCCAGCACTCACACCTGCTGCCAGTGTCAGAGCCGCTGCTCGCACCTTCTGCCGGTGCCGGGCACCGTCCCCATCACCCGGCTCCATCAGTGGGTGTGAGTGGTGGCTTCCAGCCCTGATCACCCCTGAGGGCTTCTCTACATCCCCCTGCTCCTGAGGGGCAATCGGGGCAGCAGCCGCTGCTCACACCTGCTGACAGCACCAGCCCTGCTCACACCCACTGCTGGCGCCAGGCCCCAATTGCTCCATGCCATCAGCAGGATGCCAGTGGGTCCAGCGCCATCAGCGTGTGGGAGCGGTGGCGGCGGGAGCAGGGCTGCCAGCAAACAGGGGACTGGGGGCTGCAGTGGGAGGGGCCAGGCAGGGTCGCAGAGGATGGGCTAAGACCCGCCCCTGTGCCTACTGCAGCTTTGCGACCCACAGCTCCTTTCAAGGTGCACGAATTCATGCACTGGGCCCCTAGTATGTTATAAAACTCATTACTCCCAAGATATTGACAGATCAAGCAATTTTTAAGCTATCAAAAGGCTTCCAAGGAGATTTCTAGACCTAGTAACCTAGTTATAAGCTTAATCTTTCTTAATTACTTCTTCCCCTTTGCCCTCCTAATTCACCCTTACTCCTCAGGGTGTTCTCAACAAAACTTTAAATTTTCATGTTAAAGTGTTTTATAGTATGGGTTTTAGTTGCCTGCTCTTCTCTATTATCTTTCTCCAAACATCCCTCCTTTCCTCCTCCCCTTCCTACCTCACTCCTCATGGATTCACAGCCCCCATTTTCCAAAAGACTAGTAGGCAGCCTGGCCAGTGTTGCTCAGTGGTTGAGCATCAGCCCATGAACCAAGACGTCACTGGTTCGATTCCTGGTCAGGGCATATGCCCAGGTTGCAGACTTGATCCCTAGTAGGAGGCATGCAGGGGGCAGCCGATTGATGATGTTTCTCTCTTATCAATGTTTCTATCTCTCTTTTTTTTTAAAATATATTTCATTGGTTTTTTACAGAGAGGAAGGGAGAGGGATAGAGAGTTAGAAACATCGATGAGAGAGAAACATCAATCAGCCGTCTCCTGCACATCCCACTGGGGGGATGTGCCCACAACCAAGGTACATGCCCTTCACCGGAATCGAACCTGGGACTTTTTGTCCGCAGGCTGACGCTCTATCCACTGAGCCAAACCAGTTAGGGCAATGTTTCTATCTCTTTATCCCTCTCCCTTCCTCTCTCTCTAAAATCAATAAAATTCGAAGAAGCAAAAAACACCCAACCGGAAAAGCAAAATGAAAAAAGAATCCGAAAATACGAAGATAGTGTAAGGAGCCTCTGGGACAGCTTCAAACGTACCAACATCAGAATTATAGGGGTGCCAGAAGATGAGAGAGAGCAAGAAATTGAAAACCTATTTGAAGAAATAATGACAGAAAACTTCCCCT
>NW_005371234.1:866564-886206 GCF_000412655.1 Myotis brandtii | reverse complement strand
GTGCACCTATGGATGAGGACAGTGGGTGGGGAGTGAGGGCGGAGGGTGGGGTTGGAGCTGGAAGGAGGGGAGTTATGGGGGGGAAAAAAGAGGAACAAATGTAATAATCTGAACAATAAAGATTTAATTTAAAAAATATAAATAAATAAATAAAATCAATAAAACATTTTTAAAAGACTTATAGGCAGTTAATATATGACATACCCACACATCCTCACAGGCTAAGAATATTTTATCTGGCCCAAACCCTGAAAAGTCATTCTGATCAACAAAGAAAAGATTGATGAAGAGTAGAACACAGCCCTGTGCCTTGTGACAAGGAGAGGAGACCAGATCCAGCAGACTGCACAGGCACAGGCTCTGGTCTCCCTCTGCTTCCCCATCTTGGCCTCCACCACTCCCTCACACAAGCCCAGCCTCCTTCTAGAGCTTCTTCCCACTGCCTGTATAGTATTTCCACCTGGATAGTCCATAGGCATTTTATCTCAACATCCAAAACTGAATTTAGCATCCTTGGGCCCTTGAAGGGATGAAACAGGTTCTAGTGAGGAAGAGGGGGGAAATGCACAGCCAGGGCATTCCAGCTGTATGTAGGGCTTGAGTTTATCTAGTCCAGGGGTGGGCAAACTTTTTGACTCGAGTGACACAATGGGTTCTTAAACTGGACCGGAGGGCCGGAACAAAAGCATGGATGGAGTGTTTGTGTGAACTAATATAAATTCAAAGTAAACATCATTACATAAAAGGGTATGGTCTTTTTTTTTTTTAGTTTTATTCATTTCAAATGGGCCGGATCCGGCCCACGGGCCGTAGTTTGCCCACGGCTGATCTAGTCAAATCTCATTTGAAGCAGATAAGGCTACAGCCTAGAGAAACAAATCTACTAAGGGTCAGAGCTTAGTCACCAACACCAGGACCCAGGTCCCCTGGCCAACAACTCTGCTTTTTCTGCCAATAGACATAGAAGACTCTCCCAAGCTCAGTGAGATTCCCACAATCTTCCCCTTTCCCTGGACATAACTCAAGACCCCCTACCACACCCTACAAGCCTGCAGATTCCAAAGTGACCTGGAAGGAACAGAACAGGAAGTTGTGAGCTTTGGCACCAGTTCAACTCTTGGGACACAACACAAGGGCCTTTGACTATAGGGAAAAATAGGTTCATTGTCTTAGTGGGTGGAACAAAACCACAGCAGAAGCAAAGAAACCAGTTTTGTGCCAGAGATCAAGACGTGGCCCTAAAACATCAGGGTGGAGAGGGGGGGGAGGGAGAAAGGAACACATACTTTAAGAAAATAGAGGCAATTATAACAGTTCTTACTCACCACTGGGTTTGGATGTTTTGTTTCCCTCACATAGTGCTTTGTATAGCCTGTGACTCCCCCTGGATCTAGGAGGGCCAGGAAAAGGCGTGGCTCCGTAAAGGGTGGAGGAATTAAGATGAGATTTAGATGATTCCATTAGGAGACTGTTAGTAGAGAATGGAACCACTCTATCATTTCCCTAATTGGTGGGGAAAAAAAAAACTCAGAGCTACACATCCACCTCTCAACAAAGGAAACAAACCCCCCTCCTACAAAGTACAGGAAACTGGGTTTGGGGACTGGGACCTTGCCCACCTTAGTGTTGCAAGAAACAGGGAGGGAAAAAGCAGAAAAGGTTGGGCTTTCAACGACAAATTTCATGAGCACATTCTCCACAGCCTCAAAGTCAGAGCTACTCTATCTAATTCCGAATTGCCAGAAAGTTTATTGGTTCACCCCATAAAAGATCTCTAACCAGCCCTAGCTGGTTTGGCTCGGTGCATAGAGCATCGGTCTGTGGGCCGAAGGGTCCTGGGTTCAATTCCAGTTAAGGGCATGTATCTTGGTTGCAGGCTCCTCCCTGGCCTGGCCCTGATTGGGACTCATTCAGGAGACAACCAATCAATATTTCTCTCTCTTTCCCTCTCCCTTCTACTCTTTCAACAACAACAAAAAAATCTCTAACCATATTCCTTGATGCCTAGAGACTCGTTTCTTTGAGTTATTTGTATTTGGAGAGGTCAAAGTCTTTTTACATTCGCATAAAACTTATATACAGTTCCTTGTAACTTATACATGCCAGCCCCAATTCTGCCCTGTTAATTTATACATTCATTTTTCTTATTTCATCCTTCATCAGTCTTTCTCTTTACTCCTTATAAATAAGGATAGTACAGAGACAAAAGGAATGTCTGGGCCACAGTAGGGAATTCCGTTAGCAAGAATGCTATTTGCGGGAACTCTTTCCCCTCCCCACATGGGAGTCTGTGCTGTGGGACTCTTTCCCCCTCCCACGTGGGAGTCTATACTTGTTCCTAAATTTCCATCTTTGCTATACCCTCCCCCCCCCTCCCGAAAAAAAAAGAATGCTATTTGCAAGACAGCCCCTGAAGCTTGTTTCTAGGTTTGGCTTTCAGCAAAACCATTTAACTCTAGGACACATTCACAGACCCACAGGAATATAACTTGACAGAAGCTGCACACCCTCTGGTATTTCTGCTGTTAAATTAAGACATGTTGAATTTTCCAGAATATTGTACATGACTTAGTGCTACCTAATCCTTTCACTCCTGCAACTTAAGCCTTCCTCTATCATCTTCATCTCCAGCTGGCCTTCCAGGACCCTGGCTAGAAATGCCTCTCTACTCCAGATGACCAGGGTGGCACCTCTGCCTAGTCCCATAATTATAATAGTTCACACTTACTCAGCACTCACTATGTGCCAGGTACTATCCTAAGGGTTTTATATGTAGACTAGAGGCCTGATGCACGAAATTCATGCAAAAGTAGGCCTTCCTTCGGTTGATCTCTATGAGCATAACCAATGGACATAAGACACTGGGGGGTAGGGGAAGCCGGGGTATTGTCAAGGGCGGGGAAAAAAAGGACACATATGTAATACCCTTTGTAATGCTTTAAGCAATAAAAAATAAAATAAAATAAAATAAAATAAAATTTAAAAAAAGTAGGCCTTCCTTCCTCCAGCTGCTGGCACCAGCTTCCCTCTGGCAACCGGGACCTGGGCTTCCCCCACAGCCCCAGCTTCGTCCGGAGGGTCTTCCGGAAGGACATCCAGGCTAATTAGCATATTACACTTTTATTATTATAGATACAGTTTTCACACACCGACACACAATGCCATGAGTATTATCATTCTGTTTTAACACATTAAAAAACTGAGACAGAGAAATTAAGTAATTTATCTAACATTGCACAACTCCATCATTTAACGTCATCTCTCACCCAAATAAATGTTAATAATTTAATCTGGGCAGAGAACACACTAAGATTTCTGAGGTCTCTTGAATGAAATCCAGCTTTCATTTTCAGGATTTAAAAAACAGTCAGTACTTTGTTTTCTGTCTTGCCCTTCACTGTGCACCCATTCCCTAACACCAAACTCACAGTTACACATCCCATCACAAAAGCTTTTTTGAACCTCATAATTGTGTTTATAGGCCTCAATATCTTTTGAGAAGAAACAGGATCTGGTTCCCGGTCACCATGAAAAGTTATTTTCACTAAATTGTCAACTATTTGCACAGCCATTCTCTGGCCATAAAAGGATTGCACTAGGGAAAGAAAGCATCATGAAAAGGAAGCAGGAGGTGGGAGAGTCCCTGGAACAGTCACAAAGGGGAGGAGATTCCAAATCAGACACAGTCATAAAACATACCCAGCGTTTGTGGCCTTTGAACAATTGCAGCCCCACCTGTCTCTTTCCAGGCCTGTTGGCCTCTGACTTCCTTCTCAGTCTGCCCTTCCTGGTCTTGTGCTCTTAAACCAGTACTAGAGGCCCGAGACCTGGAGCCAAACCACTGTGTGCTGTGTGGGTGGAGGTAGCAGAAAGGGGAGTAAAGTGTTCAACTCAAAAGGGACCTGACTCACCTATGTACATACCGATTGGGCAAGAAATAAATTATTGGAGGGTTGCTATGCAGGACTCATGGTTTAAGGAGTTTTATTAAGGAGCCATACTTCCTCAAAGCCATCTGACTGAGAGCAAAGGGCTGGGTGTGGGAGGCATCACAGCTTTTTCCCTTTAGAAACCCATTGTGTCTTCAGTCTACCTCTATTGGGTTACCTTCCTCTACCCATGGGCCACTTATTTATTGAGTTAGGTACTAGGGGAAAAAGCTTAGTTGAAGTCCTTAAAGCCCCAAGCACTCAATTCAATTCAAGAGTGTCTAATTATGATGACCAAACACAAATATCTTTTAAAGGCTCTGCAGGAAATTTTGACAGAGCCTTTGGACCACCCACAATCCCTTTGGGGACCACTGAGCTACAAACAAGAGGGGGAAGAACATCCTGAATGTGGCACCTTTGTGTTTGCACCTCATCTAATGTGACCCTTTGAAGTAGGTACCATTATCCCTATTTTGCAAATGAGAAACCAAAACTCCAAGAAGTCAATTAACTTGTCACTTATCTAAGAAGCTTTCTTTAACATATATATACTTTTTAAAAATTGATTTCAGAGAGAAAGAGATAAGGATGGAGATAGAAACATCAATGATGAGAGAGAATCATTGATCGGCTGCCTCTGCATGTCCCACACTGGGAATCAAGTCCAAAACCTAGGTACGTGCCCTGACAAGGAATTGAACTGTGACCTCCTGGTTCATAGGTCAATGCTCAAACACTGAGTCATGCCAGACAGGCCAAGAAACTTTTTTAAACTACTAATGCCAGGATTGATTAAAGATGGAACCAGAATTCAAACTTACATATTTCTGAATCTAAAGTTCATGTTTTCATGCCACACTATCCTACCTACCAGATTTCAAAAGAAAAGATGACTGCCTCTAACAGAAATACTCACAAAAGATTCCAATAAAGAGACAGAATCTGAAATGGGCTTTAGAATGGAAAATAATTCAGGAGGCTGGGCAGGAAGGCAAGAGTATTATAGGAAGAAGGGAAATAATTATAATAAACTCATACATGAGAAAGTAAAATGCAGTTCAGGTCGCATCGACAAAGGGAGCAGATTGGGGCCATGCTTTGGGTTTTTTAATGGCAGCCTAAGGAATTTGAACATTATCCTACAGATAAGAGTCACTGAAACACTTTGAGAAAGTCGGAAATATGACAAAATAGCATTTCAAGAAGATTACTCTGACAATATTAGGCAAGATGACTTAGGGAAGTGGTTCTCAACTCTGGCAACTCATTAATTACCCAGAAGTTCCCTTTTCTCTTTTTTTAACTTTTCATTTTAACATAATTTTAGGCATTCAAAAATGTTCCAAAAATAGTCAAAGTTTCTATATATCCTTCATTCAACTTCCCCAAATATTAATGCTGTAGATAACCACGGAACAATTATCAAAATGAATAAATTAACATCAATGTAATATCATGAGCTAATCTACAGATCTTATTCAAATTCCTTTGACCTTCTCACTAACGTCCTTGTTCTAGACAAGGAGCCAATCTAGGCTCATACATTGCAGTTAGTTGTTTTGGCTTTTCAGTCTTCTTTAATCTGGGCCAGTTCCTCAGGATTTCTTTTTCCTTCATAACCTTAACATTTCTTTAAAATATTGGTCAGTTATTTTGTAGAACGACCCTCAGGTTGGGCTCCTCTGATATTTCCTCATGATTAAACTTAGGTTATGTACTTTCGGCAAGAATACCACAGAAGGGAGGCTGTGCTTTCTCAGTCTGTCATATCAGGAGGCCTGTGATATCAGTATCTCTCATTACTGGTCATGTTAACTTTGAGCATTTGGCTAAGGTTTCTCCACTGTAAAATGACTGTTTTACCTGGAAGCTTTTTTAAACTACCAACGCCTGGGCCACACCATAGGCCAATCAAATCAGGCTCTCTGGGGATAAGGCACAGGCCTTAAATGCCCGGCTGGTGACTCTAACCAGCATCCAAGGTTGGAAACCACCAGTTTAGACAATGGAGATTAAAATCCTGGAAAACTAAAAGGAACCCATTCCTTGGGCCTCCCTTAAAAAAAAAAAACAAACAAACAAAAAAAACAAGACAGTTTGTTCCAGGCACAGATAAATACATCTGGACTTTGGCATGAGCCCGTGGTCGGGAAATGGAAAGGCCAAAAATCCCCTGATTGAGAAGACTGTTGTCCAATAAAAAGAGAAGGCAGGACCCTAAGTAAAGTGTCCAGCCCTCCTGGTCTGTTTCCGCTCCAGGCCTCAGAGAAACCTTTGCTTCAGTGAAAGCACGCACCATATAATTTTATTGTCATAAGCCTGACATGAGCTCCTAATTGCCACTGAGGGAGGGAATTATGGATCATGTGATAAAATATATGCCACACATGCAAAGATAAACACTTCTGGGTACAGCCGAACGAGTAATTGACAGAATCTAGGTCAGAGGTATGTGATCTCCCTTAAATACTCTTTCCCTCCCCACTTAGTCTTTTTGCCCTTAATCTCTTCTGAAGTAAGAGAGTAAGGACCTTGCTATAAATGTTACAAAATAGGAAGGTGTACACATTTCCTGTCCAGGCTGATAATACTGTGCTCAGCTTCCTTAGTGTTATTAACTTGGGGTTTCCATAAAGAGAGTTCATCAACCCCTCCCGTGGAGGAGCCATGTGATAACACGCACACCAATTTAACCAAAATGTGGAGGCAGGAAGAAGCCTGACAAGAACTAGCCCTAAAGTATTCACCAACTACCAGGATCTGGGGTTGCTGGTGCAGGAGCTGCTGGGAGGCAGTAAGTGACAAAAGAGAAGGTAGATCTAACCCTCAGGGAGCACTAAAAAAACAATTAACTCCGTTATCCCTCAATTATTACACAGCCAATTATCCCTCAAGCCTCTCTAACGGTCTCACTGCGAGGGCTGACGCACACTAGTAATTAAACACTAATGCATGGGTGAAATAATTTATAGAAGAGTGGGACCAACAGGTCAGGAGTGGCTGGGAAAGGTTTCGAAAAAGAGACAGGATTCAGGTTAGGCCTTTGAAAGGTTAAGTTTCAGGGAAACAGAGACAAGGAGAAACACAAGCACAGGGAACCAGGTATCAGGCACCATTGTAGATGCTAATTTTGAAGGTGATTTCAGGAATGAGAGTGGGCCTGCATATGCCATTTATTCCTCTCAACCACTGTATGGGGTTATTTCAGAGGAGGACGCTGATCTTTAAGAAGATGAATTAACTTGCCAAGCTGGGTCGTGGACCTGATGAGATTAGAAAGTAGGTATGTCTAACTCCAGAATCCTTGCCAGTACCGTTACCACTGAGAGAAGCCTGAACACAGTATGTTTAGGAAACAGGAAATAATGGGGATAATTACAATGGAAGACAGGGCTAAGAAACAGGAAAGTTAGGTAACCTTTCTAAAGTGGCACCATTTGTTGCACAGTCATAGACATTTGAACTTGATCTGTGGTTATAGAAAAGCAACAGAAGGTTCTGGGTAACCAAAGTGACAGCTTGAGCAAAGACCAAAGAGGACGACGGTAAAAATGGGAATTCTGGGTTCCTAAGTTAAAAAGATACCAATAACAAGATTAAAGGAGGCCACATGATGTAGTGGAGTGAGAACTGGATTAAGTCAGAAGCTTGGGCTTAAATGCAAAAAGTTACACACTAAAGTCATGACTATGCCCTGACCAGTTTGGCTCAGTTGATAGAGTGTGAGCTTTTGGACTGAAGGGTCCCAAGTTCTATTCCAGCCAAGGCCACATGCCCAGGTTGAGGGCTCAATCCCCAGTAGGGGCCATGCAGGAGGCAGCCAATCAATGATTCTCTCTCATCATTGATGTTTCTATCTCTCTCTCCTTCTCCCTTCCTCCCTGAAATCAATGAAAAAAAAAAGTATGACTATGTTAGGCAAGTCACATTCTCCCTCTAGATTTCAGTTTTTCTTCATTCATTAATTGGGTGAAGTAAGAATTAATCTCTAAATGACCTCTAAACCTTTGCTATTCAAAGTGTGGCCCACCAACCAGCAGTGACAGCATCATCCAAAAGCTTATTAGAAATGCAAAACCTCAGACCCCCAAAGAAATCGGATTTGTGTTTAAACAAGATCCTCAGGTGATCCGTAAACACATCAAAGTTTGAGACACTTCTCTACAATGTCTTTCCGTTCTAAAACGCAATGGTTTCAGACTCATCTCAACTGTCATTTCACCAAGAAAGGCGGGGTGGGGGGGAGAAGGGGAGGACCTGTTCGTTTCATTTGTGCCATTTTTCTAATCTGAATTCCGGCTCTCAGATTTGCCCAAATCCAGGTAGCGTTCTTAGAAAATACCAGTGGGACAGCGCTGCCACCTTGTGGTTGTGATCAGTAAATGCACTTAATTTTCAAGTTCATACCAGTAAAGGAGAGTGGGGGAAGGTTGGCAGAGAGGGTGAAGTCCATGTTACCAATTCACAACCACCCGCAATGCCTGGAAGTAACTGTCAGCGTTCAGCCTGTATCCTGGAGTAATGTCACATTTCAAAGGGCAGTTCTTATAAAACCTAATGAAATGTAATATTAGTGGGAAACCAGGGTTCCAAACCAAGCTCTGCCCTTGTAACCTTCAAAACAAAAAATCACTGTGACTTATTTTCAGACATCCAGCCCCTGCCTGAACTCTGCCAGTAAACTTGTAATTTTCCACGTTTACAAGAACTGTGACAGTTCTTTCTCATCCTGAGCCAAAATGTGTCTGATGAATACTCACCAATCCTAGTCATACTCTCTGTAGGCACTGAAACAGGTCTGATACTTTTCATACAACAGACCTTCAAATATTTCTGAATAACCACCATGAGTCCCTCCCCTTTTCTCTTAGCCATTTCCCAAATGAAATATTCTAAAGTCCCTACACTCTCTGCCACTTTATTGTGGGGAAGTGAAGTGTGTCAACCACAGGAAACTCCGAATTCTAAGAGTCTTCTAACCACAGCAGCAGAGCCACAGGACTACCCATTTCCCCATTTGGAGTACTGCACTTATATTTAGAAAGCCTAATGCCATATCAGCTGATTTGAAGATACTGGTTTTTCCTACTGTGCTCAGTCCCATACCTGTGTAGATGTATACATTTTATTTTATTTCATTTTATTTTATTTTTTAAAATATTTTTTATTGGTTTCAGAGAGGAAGGGACAAGGAGAGAGATTAGAAACATTAATGATAAGAATTATTGAACAGCTTGCCTCCTGCACACCCCCACCGGGGATCGAGCCCGAAACACCGGCATGTGCCCTTGACTGGAATCAAACCTGGGACCCTTCAGTCTGCAGGCTGACACTCTATCCACTGAGCCAAACCAACTAGGGCCATTTTATTTTTTAAGAAATATATAGCTTGCCCTGACCGGTTTGGCTCAGTGGATAGAGTGTTGGCCTGGGGACTGAAGGGTCCCAGGTTCGATTCCGGTCAAGGACATGTACCTTGGTTGTGGGCACATCCCCAGTGGGGGGTGTGCAGGAGGCAGCTGATTGATGTTTCTCTCTCATCGATGTTTCTAACTCTCTATCCCTCTCCCTTCCTCTCTGTAAAAAAAAATCAATAAAAATATTTTTTAAAAAAGAAAAGAAATATATAGCTTGTACTGGAGAGACAAAGATGAATCAGACCTGTTTCCTGCCCTCACTAAGCTCTAGATCAGTGATGGCAAACCTTTTGAGCTCGGCGTGTCAGCATTTTGAAAAACCCTAACTTAACTCTGGTGCCGTGTCACATATAGAAATTTTTTGATATTTGAAACCATAGTAAAACAAAGACAAATATTTTTGATATTAATTTTATATATTTAAATGCCATTTAACAAAGAGAAATCAACCACAAAAATGAGTTTGCATGTCACCTCTGACACGCGTGTCATAGGTTCGCCATCACTGCTCTAGGTTATGGAGAGAACCAAATTCAAACCCAGACCATTATAGTTCAGTGAGAAACACCTTGATAGGGGTAAACACAGGCTCTTTGGCCCATCTGATAAACCTCTGTGAAAATGTCCATTTTGGATTTTCTGGGCTCACTTTTCCTCATTTCAAGCTCAAAGGGGAAAAAAGAATGCAAATTCCCCGATGGTGCTTTTTGCAGTCGTGGTTGGATTGGACGTTTCCTTCTGGCTCCTCCAAGGTGTTTGTGGGCTGCCACCTCATTCTGAATGTCCCCTCTCTCCTGTTCCACATTTGCACATGCAGCAGCCAGGCAGCTGCACACGAACAGAAATTCTAGCAAGTCAGGAAATGAGTTTGTCCTGTTGCTTTGAGGCTAACTGATGCTAGCCTGTGATATTGAACAAATCCTATCTTGTTCCCTATGGGGATCCCTGTTCGTGGCGTCAGATATGGGGGAAATGGCGTTCTCTCTTCTTGCGAGCAGCGCAGAGAGAGTCGATGAAATCTTGAATAAAACAAGACTGAGACAGAAATAGAGGAAAGCTGGGACCGGGTGTGGCGTCTGCTCTCTGATAGATGAACAGGGCCCAGAGCCAGCGCAGCAACTTTTATTTATAGCCAAATGCTAGGAAGTTTTACTAAGGGTGAATAGAAGGGGGAATGTGTGCATTCTTGTAGCTTCCTCCTAAATAGTCACCTCCGGGTGCGTCCGAATCACATTCATTCCTGGTGCTTGACTAGATTTAAATAAGAACCCATTTCCTGGCACCTGGCTTTGAAGGTCAACTGTGGCATTCCCACCTCTTGGTTAGATATGCCCCCAAGATAAGGCTCTGCCTTCATCATGGGTTCAGTTGACATGAATTTAAAAGAAAGCCAGCGCCTTCCCTGGCAGGGGGCCTTCCACAGTTCCCTGCACTTTAACTTCCATTTCTTTAAAATGGAGCTGTTGGATTAGCTATCCATGGGTGTATGTGTATCGTGAGAACTCCTCGGAGGCAGTATCACACCTTCTTCCTTTGGTAGCCACCACCTGAAAAGCACTGGGCACTCATGTTCCCTGAATGTATGTATGAATAAATGATTGTTACTAGAGCAACATGAGTAATGGACTCAATCAACAAATATTTCCAAATGTTTACTAAGTACACTGTGGAGGGGGAAAACCAAATAACCGTGGCAGAATGGTATTTTTTCCCCACTTTCCCCTTCTCTCCTTCCTGGAGGGAGGCCTTTGTAAATCAGACTGTGTTGACACAATGTTCTGGAGATGGGCTCTAAGTAGTTGTCAATATTAACAAGAGAACTTTGTCTTAGGTGTGTTTTATATTGTGAAACAAACAAGAAAAATACTTTGAATTCCATGTGTTAACGTAAAAAAACCACTGAAACCTGTAAATAATTTTTGTGAGTTTATTTGAGCCAAACTGTTGACATATGCCAGGAAACAGAACCTCAACGAATTGAGATAATGCTCCGGAGAATGGCGGGGGTACATTTGTATTTATAGATTTGCAATCAAAGGCGGGACATAGGTGGGTTACATGAAATTCATTGGTGATAGATTAAGGAGGAGGGATAAGCAAAGCAGGGAAACCCCTGGGATTGGATAAAAAGTAAAATGATGGACACATACTTAGGTGGGTGCAGGATCAATTAACATGATAATGAAGGAATTTGTGGTATCTGTCCTGGGGCCCAGCACATTTGGTGGTGCCCCAGGGGCTCCAGAAAAAGGGAAGTTACAAGTTACCCAGACATTTCAAGGGTATGTTATTATAGATGCAAAAAGACAGATAGGCTCAGTTAAGGTAAAGGTTGACCTTGTCAGTGAAGATACACGCCTAGGACGTAACTGCCCACCATAACTGCTTTTAGTTAAAGTTTAATTTCAGACCATCCTTTGTGGTTACTTTAGGTCTCTGAGTTTGCAAGACCACCATGCAGGCCTTCCCTGAGCTTGTCAGGTGAGCATGTGGCCCCTTTCGTCCACACATGGCTGAAAGTTTTTTATCTTATTTTAAAGAAAGGGTTTGCCATTGCTTGCAGGGAAGGAAGAAAAGGAGGAGAAAGAAGAAGAGGAAACTGGTCTTGAGCCATGGAATCTAAACCACCAGCAGGTAGTTTTAAAAAGACATCATGTCCATCCCTGAGTTCTGCAAGCATTTTTTTAATTGTTTTATTGCTTAAAGTATTACAAAGAGTATTATATATGTCTCCTTTTTTTTTTTCTCCCCTTAACCCTCCCCTAGCATTTTTATACACCAAGTAGGAAGGAGAAAGATGTAAGGATTTACATTAGCTATAGACAAAGGGAAGGACTAGTTCTCGGGTAGGCTCGGCAGAGTCTGCAGGAAAGAAATGTCTGGCCCTGGCTGGTTTGGCTTAGTGGGGGATAGAGTGTCGGCCTGCGGACTGAGGGGTCCCGGGTTGCGGGCTCGATCCCCACTGTGGGGGCGTGCAGGAGGCAGCCGATCCGTGATTCCCTCTCATCATTTATGTTTCTATCATTCTCTCCTTCTCCCTTCCTCTCTGAAATCAATAAAAATATATTTAAGAAAGAAAGAAATGTCTGCTCTTGTGGAGTGGCTCTGGGCAGCAGATTGAAAAATTCATATGCAAATAAGCAGAGGCCCTGGGGCTCTATGGTGCTGGCTATTCTCTCTTTTATATAATCTTAGAAATAGTCACCTGCAGATTAATCCCAAATTCCAATAGACGTACAGAAATGTGATCAGTCTTTTGTCAGAGCTGGTACACAGCTATTAACAGGCAAACTGTTAAGTCTCTCTCTCTCTTACTCTCTGGCTGCTGTAATTTTTATTTAGAACAGCGGTTCTCAACCTGTGGGTCGCGACCCCTTTGGCGGTCAAACGACCCTTTCACAGGGGTCGCCTAAGACCATCCTGCATATCAGATATTTACGATTCATAACAGTAGCAACATTACAGTTATGAAGTAGCAACGAAAATAATTTTATGGTTGGGTCACAACATGAGGAACTGTATTTAAAGGGCCAGAAGGTTGAGAACCACTGATTTAGAACATCTCAACATTGTTTTCTTGTCAATATCAATGGGCTTGAGGGATCTCAAGCCCCCTCCTGTGGAACATAGGACCATACATCCCATCCCAAGTCCATGGAGAGGGAAATCAGCCAGAGTGAACTGACTGGGAGCCAGGACATGGGGAAAGCAGAGAGGTAAACAGATTGAGGGGAAAGGGAGGAAGGTCTGAGGAGGAGCGCCCGGATCCTGCCGCTGCCTGGGAGTGGACTGATGGACAACTCAATGAGAAAGTAGAGAACCCCATCAGTTTCCTTGTGTATGCATAACCATTCATCACTAAAATTTTCTTCCTAGTAATGGATTGCACTTTCACATGCTTTTTAACATATCAGGCCTAGTTAAAGTGTTACAAAAATATCTCTCAATTCAACAAACATTTATAGAGTACTCCCAGTGTATCAGGCTCCATATAAGTTCAGCAAAACACACACACACACACACACACACACACACACACACACTATATATATATATATATATGGCACCCCTCCCTCAAAGACCCATATCCAATTAGCTTCACGTTTCTTCTCTGCACTGCCCTTCTCTGCCCTCCATCAACCCAAATCCTACCCCACCCTGTGAGACCCAGCTCCAGTTCCACCTGACCCAGGCCACAGTGAATTCCTGCCACTTCTGAAATTTGGTTTCACTTATATCTCAGGTTTTATGAAGTGAATGTCATCTCCCTGGTTAGGCTTGAGCCTCCTAAGGAGAGAGACCATTGTTAGAATTTTCCAGAGAGAAACCACATCAGCAGTTTATATCAGACCAAGCTCAGGCCAAGCCTTAACCTTCAACTGGAGGACAATCTCCACTGCCCGGCACAGTGCCTGGCCTCCTGCAGACAATTTATAAATTTTGTAGTAGCAAAGACTCTACAACTTGTCAGTAGGCAGGGATAATCTGAAAATTGAAAAGTTAAGGATGATCAAATAAAAATCAAAAAGGATTTGACTCATGCCTTGCCTCTTCCCTCCTCTTAGGTGAAATAAAGTCACACTACCTTTACTCCTGCCTGGAAGCTTCCTTGTTAACTTTCCCTGGGTCCCATAATTATCAACCAGCCTTCAAGCTTGGCCTCTCCTCTTTCTTTGAGCACATTTCCTAAAGTCTCTGGAATGGCTCAAGGTAAGTGCTAATGTTCTATAATCCTTAGTGTTTACTCTAAGTAGTAGTACCTTCTGGTTTTGCTTGTATTTCCAAACAAGGTCTGGAGCCAAGAGCTCCAGTGGTCTGGGCAAACACCTTCCCTCCTGTGGTTCTTGTTTCTCAAACCCTCTTGGACCTGAAGTCCTGAGGGTCTTCCATCAACCCAGCTCCCTCTCCTTTAGACTGGAGTAACTAAGCCACCTTCCTGACCAACAACAAGGAGGCCTGGTCTGACCCACTGCTCCAGGGTTTCTGGCAAGAGAGTATAGCCTCTCCTCCTTGATCATGTTTGCTTCCCACCTTATATAAATGGGAGGAAATTGTAAACCGAGTGAGGACAGGACAAGTTCCCAGGCAACAACACCACTATTGTGATATTGTGTGCCAAGGATGGCAGCGGGAACATGCAGAGGAGAAACAGATGATTGTCATCCTCTCTTCTGCCAACCCTGCATACTCACTTTCCTACCAGATATTAAGCTAGTAGAGTCTCTGAAAGGTATAAGGAAGTTCAAAGGAGCAAAAAGACTTAAGGAAGAAATCATAACACATTAAGAGGTATGGAGGTGGGAGGGAGAGGGGAGGGAACAAGTATAGTTGCCAAGTTATCAGTTACTTCTTAAATTCTTAAGAATGCTTCATGTCTTTTGTTTGGCCAGTTTTACCTCCCAGATTCCCGTAAAGCACATGGTCCAGCCTGTTACCTAACAAAGCCAGCGTCACTTACCTGTTCTCCTCCTCAAATGGGAACACTGGCCTAGGATTAAAGCACAAACCAACAAGCCAAGTACAGTGGCCTGAGTCATCCCAAGAAGTCCGGAGCCTCTAACTGGGAACCTTCCACCCTCTTCAAGCAATTTACAGCAGCACCAACGGTCACAATGAAAGTTCTAATCTCTTTTCTCCTGTTGCTGCCATTAGTGCTGATGTCCGTGGTCTCTAGCAACCCAAATCCAGGTAAATAACATTAATTTTCTATAAAAGGGGGGGGGGGGGGGGAAGAATGTGGCAACCAAAAAAAGAAAATTTGGCAAAAAACAACAACCTGCATTAAAATGTAGCTCCTTTTACCTACAGGATTTGAGGTAAGTTAGCCTATCTCAATACCTATTTCCTCATTTACAAAAGGGAGAAAACTGTACTTACATCCAAAGAGTGTTGTGAGAGTCAAATGAGATAGTGTATATGGAAATGTCTGAAACTGTAGCTGGCAAAGAAAAATTTTAAAAATTGGCTCAGCAAAGATCTGATCTCCTACATCTCCCCCAAATCTCTCTTCCAGCAAAATAATGAATTTCCCCACAGCCAATCTTGGTGGCAGTGGTGTAAAGGTGTTGAGGGCAGTTGTACATTTGTAGAAAATAAGGAAGTCCTTGCCTATATTCTTTAGAGTGCACTAGACAACCCACCAACAATTATAATGCGATTTAATGGCAAAGTAATAAACCAGAAAAATCATACCACCAGATAGTATCTATATTTGAAAAGCTAGCCATACCAACCCCTGTTCTGACAGCTCACCTTTTGAAGCAGCTCTTGATTAGGGTTATTTATTTATTTATTTATTTATTTTTAAATATATTTTTATTGATTTCAGAGAGGAAGAGGGAGGGAGAGATAGAAAAATCAATGATGAGAGAGGATCATTGATTGGCTGCCTCCTGCACGCCCCCTACTGGGGATCGAGCCTGCAACCAGGGCTTGTGCCCTTGACCAAAATGGATCCTGGGACCCTTCAGTCCAAAGGCCCATGATCTATCCACTGAGCCAAACCGGCTAGGTCTTGGTTAGGGTTTTTTAAACAGTTCCGGTCATTCAGCTCTTAGCAGAAAAACCATGCAGATGAGAGCTCATCCTCATGGATGCTTATACTTGAGAGAATCATCTCCCCAAGGGCTACTTTGAGTGAAATAGCTTTGTTACATACTCAGCATGAACTTGGTCCTAAAATCAAGAGTTCAACTCCAGCCCTGGCCAGTTTTGCTCAGTGGTTGGAGCCTCGGCCTACAGACCAAAGGGTCATGGTTTCAATTCCCAGTCAAGGTCAGGTACCTGGGTTGCTGGTTCCCCAGCCCCAGTAGGGGCAGGTGCAGGAGGCAGTGAATCGATGTGTCTCTCTCAAGTCGATGTTTCTCTCTCTCTTGCCCCCTCCTCCATCCCTTCCACTTTCTCTATAAATAAATTAATGGAAAAAATATCCTCCAGTGAGGATTAACAAAATAAGAGTCTGACTCCACCCCAATTTCTTCTTCCTTATAGAGAGGAGCTTTCTGGAGGCTACTGGGCCCCATGGCTTAGCCCACCATTCTGGAAGAGAAGGTTTTTCCATTACTATGGCAGGCATCAAGGTTAGAGTCCTCAACCTAGAGTCCTCAGCCTGGGTTCAAAGCTCCAGCCATGCCCTGGACAGTTTTGCTCAGTGGACAGAGCGTCAGCCTGAGGACTGAAGGGTCCTGGGTTCGATTCCAGTCAAGGGCACATGCCTGGATTGCAGGCTCGATCCTCAAGAGGGGGCGTGCAGAAGGCATCCAATCAATGATTCTCTCTCATCATTGATGTTTCTAAATCTCTCTCCTTCTCCCTTCCTCTCTGAAATCAATAAAAATATATTCAAAAAAGGAAAAATAATTACAAAGCTCTAGCCACAACCTGCCTTTCCAGTCCACCCCCTCCAACTCACTACCAAATGCTCTATGCTCCACCTAAACTAGACTTTGTTCCCTAAAAAGGTCTTGTGCTGCTCTAGCTGGTTTGGCTGAGTTGATAGAGCATTGGCCTGTGGACTGAAGGGTCCTGGGTTTGATTCCAGTCAAGGGCACATGCCTGGGGTTGTGGGCTCGATCCCCAGTAGGGGGCATGCAGGAGGCATCCAATCAATGATTCCCTCTCAAAATTGATCTTTCTATCTCTTTCCCTCTCCCTTCCTCTCTGAAATATATATATATATACTAGAGGCCTGGTGCACGGATTCATGCACCGGTGGGGTCCCTCAGCCTGGCCTGCGCCCTCTTGCAATCCGGGATCCCTTAGGGGATGTCGGACTGCTGGTTTGGGCCCAGTCTGCGGGGATGGGGCCCAAATCAGCAGTCCGACATCCCCCGAGGGATGTAGTAGTGCATGATGCCGCAGGCAGCTGGGGAGGAACCGGAGCCCAAGCCGGGCTCCCGCTCATCCTGGTCCCACTGCACCTGCCACCTCTGCTGCTCAGTAGTGCTGCCACGAAGGTGGGAGAGGCTCATGCCACCGCAGCAGCGCTCACCAGCTGTGAGCCTCATGTCTGTTGCCTGTTGGTCAGCTGAGCAGCGCTCCTGCTGTGGGAGCACAATGACCACCAGGGGGCAGCACCTGTGTTGAACGTATGCCCCCTGGTGGTCAGTGCACGTCATAGGTACCGGTCCACCAGTCACTTAGGCTTTTATATATAGAGATGCTAAGTGTCCTTCCCACCTTCCGACTGGTCACTATGATGCACACTGACCACCAGGGGGCAGATGTTCAATGCAGGAGCTGCCATGATATGCACAGAAAAAAACGGCACCTTGGACCTGGCGCCCAGAAAGCAACACTTGGCTTCCCCCAAGTGGGACACAGGCCCCACCATCACCCTGGAGCGACAGCCCACTAAATTGCAGCCGACACTGCCAAGATCCCATGGTGCAAAATGCAGCCCACAGCCCAGCCCAGCCTGGAAACAGTTGCTGTGGATGCTGGCTAATGATGTCATGTAGCAACACCTGGCTTCCTCTCCCTAGCGACTAGCCTCCTTGGAGTTCCAGGAACACAGGTGAAAACATTTTACCCTTCAACCAAATGTCTGTGAAGTGTTTTCCCATGCCTCATCTCATTTGATCCTCACAGAAGTCCTGGAGTAGGTAGACAGGAGACTCAGTAGAATTCTATTTTCTTTTCATTAGCTGGAAAATGGAGGGAGCTGAGGGAATGTCTGGCTGCATCATGCGCCTGCTGCCCCCCGCCCCCCCCAGCTGGGCTGAAAGGACTGTGGGACTCCGCTGCACCATGCGCCTGCCACCCCTTCAGCAGGGCTGAAAGGACTGGGGGACTCCGGCAGGGCTGAGGGGACTGGGCGCCACCATCTTGTGGCTATGGGTGCTGCCATCTTTGTGACAGTGTCATGGTCAATTTGCATATTACCTCTTTATTAGATAAGATACTAGTGGCCTGGTGCACGAATTTATGCACATTGAAAGGAAATTAATTAGAAGAAATATTTTAATATCACTATTTGCCCTTCTCTATAATAGAAGTGTCAACCAAATTCACGATTGACAATGACAGATGGAAACACACACGTGAGATTGGCACCAATGAGAGCTTTATATGTACAGTGGGGCCTTGACTTACGAGTTTAATTTGTTCCGAGACCGAGCTCGTTAAGGAGCTCGTTAAGGAGCTCGTTAAGTCAAATTACTCTGTCAACTCAATGCAAAAAATCAGCTGAGAGACAGCTGGTATCTCAAAAAACTCGTTAGTCGGGACACTCGTAAGTCAAGGCCCCACTGTACATATAAAGCTCTCATTGGTGCCAATCTCACGTGTGTGTTTCCATCTGTCATTGTCAATCGTGAATTTGGTTGACACTTCTATTATAGAGAAGGGCAAATAGTGATATTAAAATATTTCTTCTAATTAATTTCCTTTCAATGTGCATAAATTCGTGCACCAGGCCACTAGTATCTTATCTAATAAAGAGGTAATATGCAAATTGACCATGACACTGTCACAAAGATGGCAGCACCCATAGCCACAAGATGGTGGCGCCCAGTCCCCTCAGCCCTGCCGGAGTCCCCCAGTCCTTTCAGCCCTGCTGAAGGGGTGGCAGGCGCATGGTGCAGCGGAGTCCCACAGTCCTTTCAGCCCAGCTGGGGGGGGCGGGGGGCAGCAGGCGCATGATGCAGCCAGACATTCCCTCAGCTCCCAGCCACCCAGGGCTGGCCCGAGGCGCAGGCAAACCTTGGATGTCGGCTGCCCAGCTGCCCAGGGCAGGCCCAAGGCACAGGCAAGCCTCAGATGGCTCAGGTAACCAGGGCTGGTCAAGTCTTGCGCTGCCAACAGTGGCAGCAGCAGAGGTGTGATGCAGGCATCGCCTTCCCCTGATTGCCAGGTCACCTCCCGCCCCTGAGGGCTCCCGGACTGTGAGAGGGGGCTGGCCCAGCTGAGGGACTCCCTGTCCAGTGCATGAATTTTCTAGTCTACACTAATAAAAGACAAACATGCAAATTGACCATACCTTCGCTATGCCTTAAGTCACGCCCACCAGCCAATCAGAGTGACTATATGCAAATTAACCCAACCAAGATGGCGGCCGGCAGCCATGGAGCTGGAGCAAACAGGAGGCTTGGTTGACCCGGTGATGGAGGAAGCCAAGCTTCCCGCCTGCTCTGGCCAGCTGTGGCCTCCGCAAAAGGCAACAAAGTTTCAATTATAGAAGCTAAATAAATCCCAGATACCTGCTTCCAGCCAGCCTCCACTGGGAGCTTGGGTGGCTGGGGGCTGTGGCCAGCCTGCAAACAGCCATCAGCCCCTCACCCAGGCTGGCCAGGC
>NW_005371234.1:857436-866153 GCF_000412655.1 Myotis brandtii | reverse complement strand
AGGCCTCTATCCTATATAATAAAAGGGTAATATGCAAATTGACCCTAACAGCAGAGCGACTGGGAATCACTGGTCACTATGACACACACTGACCACCAGGGGGCAGACGCTCAGTGCAGAAGCTGCCCCCTGGTGGTCAGTGTGCTCCCACAGGGGGAGCTCTGCTCAGCCACAAGCCTGGCGGACGGCTGCCAGTACAGCGGTGGTGGTGGGAGCCTCTCATACCTGCCTCCTCAGCAGCGCTAAGGATGTCCGACTGCAGCTAGGCCTGCTCCCCGCTTGCAAGTGGACATCCCCCGAGGGCTCCCGGGCTGCCAGAGGGATGTCTGACTGCCAGCTTAGGCACAACCCCCTGGGGAGCGGGCCTAAGCCAGCAGGTGGTCATTCCCCAAGGGATCCCAGACTGCGAGAGGGCACAGACCGGGCTGAGGGACCCTCCCGAGTGCACAAATTTTTGTGCACCGGGCCTCTAGTATATATATAAAGATCTTGACTTTTCCACCAGCTCAATTTTGCTCATACACCCAACTTCAAAACCACCTCCTCTCTATAGCCTCCCTTGATTCCTCCCATGACTAGAAGTGAGTTCTACCTCCTGTGTACATGCTTAGCCCTCAGTTGACTCTCTTTGCACTTATCATATTCTACCTTACACTAAAGGTGTTGATCTGCCTCTCATACCTTTATCTCCTCCCCTTCTAGACTATAATCTCCTTGTAATCTAGTGTATTATTTCCATATCCCTCAGTAAATATTTGCTAAGTGAAAGAATAAATTCCCAGGTGCCCTTGAACACACTACCCTAAGGTTTGATAGCAACTCTATTTAACATTTGGAACTGGATAATTCTTTGTTGTAAGGGACTATTCTCTGCATTGTAAGATGTTTAGAAGCATCCTTGTGACCTCTACCCACTAGATGCCAATAGCAGCCTCTCCACCCCTTAAGATAGCCAAAAATATCTCTAGACATTGCCCTGGCCCATGGAGGGTGAATTCACTCCCCAGTTGAGAACCACTTCTCTATACAAATAGTTCTCAAGCCTGTTCCACGTTTAGACTTTTTTTTTTAACTGTCCTTAATCTTTTTTTTAAATTAAATCTTTATTGTTCAGATTATTACAGTTGTTCCTCTTTTTTCCCCCCATAGCTCCCCTCCACCCGGTTCTCCTCCCACCCTCTGCCCTCACCCCCCCACACACACACTGTCCTCATCCATAGGTGCACGATTTTTGTCCAGTCTCTTCCCGCATCCCCCACACCCCTTTCCCCCCCGCCCAAGAATAGTCAGTCCACTCCCTTTCTATGCCCCTGATTCTATTATAATCACCAGTTTATTCTGTTCATCAGATTATTTATTCACTTGATTTTTAGATTCACTTGTTGATAGATGTGTATTTGTTGTTCATAATTTGTATCTTTACCTTTTTCTTCTTCTTCCTCTTCTTAAAGGATACCTTTCAGCATTTCATATAATACTGGTTTGGTGGTGATGAACTCCTTTAGCTTTTCCTTATCTGTGAAGCTCTTTATCTGACCTTCAATTCTGAATGATAGCTTTGCTGGATAAAGTAATCTTGGTTGTAGGTTCTTGCTATTCATCACTTTGAATATTTCTTGCCACTCCCTTCTGGCCTGCAAAGTTTCTGTTGAGAAATCAGCTGACAGTCGTATGGGTACTCCCTTATAGGTAACTGACTTTTTTTCTCTTGCTGCTTTTAAGATTCTCTCTTTGTCTTTTGCTCTTGGCATTTTAATTATGATGTGTCTTGGTGTGGTCCTCTTTGGATTCCTTTTGTTTGGGGTTCTCTGCGCTTCCTGGACTTGTAAGTCTATTTCTTTCACCAGGTAGGGGAAGTTTTCTGTCATTATTTCTTCAAATAGGTTTTCAATATCTTGCTCTCTCTCTTCTTCTGGCACCCCTATAATTCGGATGTTGGTACGCTTGAAGTATGCTTCGCTGTGTCAATAGAGTGGCTTTCTGTGCTAAGTGTCCTATAGGGCCCAGTGGCTCAGCCTTCCCAATTACCTGAGGTAGACACTCTTGGTGCACCCCCTTGTGGGCTTTGTGCACAGTCTTGTTGTAGTTAAGCCTTGATTGTTGTAGGTAACACTGGGAGGGGTTGACCTCCACGCCAATTGGCTGTGAGAATCAGCTGTTTCTGCAGTGGGAGAACTTCTGTGCTAGAGACACCACTCCGGGACAAGACTTGCTTCAGTGGGGCTTTGGTGCTCACTGAGTCTGCCCCCTGAGTGTATCCTTTATGGATCCGAGGAGCTGCAATCTGGATGGTCCCACTCTGACCACCAGGCACACTGGCTCCTGGATCTCTAAGGAGGTGCTAATCTAGCCTCTTCCTGAGGCTACCCAGCAGGAGCCAGCTGTGAAGCAATGCAAGTTGCCGTGGGGCCTTGGGCCAGCTGCAGTTTGTTAAGTAATCAGCAGATTGCAAAGGGCCGGGCTTTTCATATGCAAAAGCCTCCGTGCACGGCTTGGGCGGGGTGGGGTTCCAGGGGATCAACGCGGAGCGAGGAGCAGTTATGGCTGCTCTCAGTCCTGCCCTCAGAGGCCCTGCTTCTCAGTGTCCCGGCAATCACTGCGAGCACCTCCGAGAGAAAGCTGCCCTCGAGTTCTGACCGATGCCAGACAGTCCCGTTTCTCCAGTATGAGTCTGCATCCCCAGAGACTCGCCTGGAACTGGAGCTCAGAGCTTGAGACTCCCTCCCGATTGGAAAAGACAACCGTGTCCTCAGCCACCAGCCCTCTCCGCATGCACCTCCGCACCTTTTTATTTTACTTCTGCACCGCACCTCCTCTGAGTCTCGGTATGCTTTTCTCTTTCCTTCTAGTTGTAGAATTTCCACTCAGCTAGCCTTCCTGTGGTTCTGGGTGATGTCCGTTCCATCTTTTAGTTGTATTTTTGAAGTGGTTGTGCGAGGCAGCAATCTCCGGTGTTTACCTATGCCGCCATCTTGGTTTCTCCCTCCACGTTTAGACTTACCTACACTTCAGCCTTGAAGCCAGGGGAATCTAGATCCAAATCCTGGCTCTTCCACTTACTTTGCAACCCTGGACAAGTTGCTTCACTCTTTTGAGTTTCAGTTTTATTATATTAAAATGAATAAAAATGATGATAGTTAGCACATAGAATTTTTGTGAAGATTAAATAATCTATAATGTGTACCTAGAAAAAAGTGAATAAATGGATTGAGTAAAATTTCTAGCCCAGTCAGTGTGGCTCAGTGGTTGAGTGTCAACCCGTGAACCAAGAGGTCCCAGTTAGATTCCAGGTCAGATTCTGGTCAGGGCACATGCCCAAGTTGTGGACTTGATCCCCAGTAGCAGGGGCATGCAGGAGGCAGCCAATCGATGTCTTTCTCTCATCAATGTTTCTATCTCTCTATCTCTCTCCTTTCCTCTCTCTCTAAAATCAATAAAAACTTTTTTTGTTTAATTTATAAAGTAGCTCCTAAAGCACAAGGGCAATGAATCAAGAAAGCTCACTGTACTGCCAAGTGACGCTATTAAAAACCTTATTAAATCAGTGGATGCCAGGCTCAAGGCTTGTTTCCCAGCCAAGCATAGTATTGCCAGAGCAGGCTAACTCTGGCTAGAGAAAATGATGCTCCACCATCGCCCCCCAAAAGAATTCTCAAAATAAAATTTCATACTTTATCTCTTAAAATAACCACATACATGCAAAATATGCTTTTCACAGGAGGGGGTAAGATAAGTGAGAATATAGAGAATGTTAGGGAATAAATTACTTATTATAACAGTTTACTCATTATTTATAAAATTACTTATCTATAATAATAAAAGCGTAATATGCTAATTAGACCAGATAGCTGAACGACCTTCCTGACGTCATTCCGGATGAAGCCACAGCAACAGGGGCTGAGGCAGAGGCAGTTAGGGGCAATCAGGCAGGCAGGCAAGTGGTTAAGGGAGATCAGGCAGGCAGGCAAGTGGTTAAGGGAGATCAGGCAGGCAGGCAGAGTGGTTAGGGGCAGTCAGGCAGACAGGCAGGTGAGCAGTTAGGAGTCAGTGGTCCAGTATTGCAAGAGGGATGTCTGACTGCCAGTTCAGGCCCGATCCACCAGCAGTCAGACACCTCCCAAGGGGTCCCGGATTGCGAGAGGGTGCAGACTGGGCTAAGGGACGCCCCCCCACCCCACAACCCCGTGCATGAATTTCATGCACTGGGCCTCTAGTTAATTATAAAATTACTTATAATATTAGCTGACACTCTTATATGCCAGGCATAACCTATTTTGTAAATTCTTAACTTTTCACATTTCAGATTTTCAAAAATGTTGTAAAACTAATCAGAGTATATCCATCCAGTTTTTTTCAAATAACATCTTACATAACCGTAATATGTTGACACAACACTATTAACTAATGTACAAATATTTAAAATTTTCTAATCATCCCATTAATGTCCTTTTCCTAGTCCAGAATCCACTCCAGGAGCCAACACTGAATAAAGTTATCATGTCTCCTTGGTCTCCTCTAATCTAGAGTTTTTTCAGCTTTCCTTGTCTTTCATGACCTTGACACTTTTAAAGACTACTAATCAGATATTTTGAAGAACTTCCCTCAGTTTGGGTTTGTCTGATGTTTCTTCATGATTAAGTTCAGATTATGCATTTTTAGCAAGAACACCACAAAAGTGATGTGTGCCTTCTCAGTACACCACATCTGAAGGCCCATGATATCAATATCTCTCATTACTGGTGATGTTTACTTTGAACACTTGGTTAAGGTGGTGTCTGCCAGATTGCTCTACTGTGAAGTTACTATTTTTGCCATTGTATCTTGTAAAGAGATACTTTGAGACTCTAAATAGCCTGTTCCTTTTCATCATACTTTTGACCATTAATTTTTTTTAATATTCAAGAAATATTTGTCTTTTGTTTTTTTTATTGCTTAAATTATTACAGAGTATTACATATGTCTCCTTCTCCCCGCCCTTGACATTCCCCCGGCCTCCCCTACCCTGCAGTGTCTTATGTCCATTTGACCATTAATTTTTAAAATTCATTGATGATTCCTGCCTACAACAAGTATTTCTATGCCATTAGTCAAATGGTGGTTTTCTATTTCCATCATTCCTTCTACATTTATTAATTGGAATTCTATAAGGAAGAACTTTTCCTTCTCTCCCATTTATTTATTCAATTATTTATTAATATAAGTAAAGATTCATGAATATTTATGGTTATATAATCCATTACTATCATTCTTTATCATGTTGTTCATATTGTCCCAAAACTAGCCATTGAGAGCTCCTATAAATTGGTTTCTATGTCTTTTTATTTTTTTACTAGAGGCCCGATGCACGAAATTTGTGTAAGAGTAGGCCTTCCTTCCCCCAACTGCTGGCACCGGCTTCCCTCTGGCACCCGGGACCCAGGCTTCCCTGGCAACCCCAGCTTCGTCTAGAAGGTCATCCAGTCTAATTAGCATATTACACTTTTATTATTATAGATATATTTTTATTAATTTTAGAGAGAGAAGAAGGAAGAGGGATAGCTAGATGGAAACATTGATGAGAGAAACATCATCATAGATCAGCTGTTTCCTGCACGCCCCCTACTGGGGATGGAGCCCGCAACCAGGGCATGTGCCATGACAGGGAATCGAACCAGTGACCTCTTGGTTCATGGGTCGCCACTGAGCCACACAGGCTGGGCTGTCTTTTTAACATGCCATTTTTTAGCAGTCCTGACACCACAAGATGTTTCAGGCTTATCTTATATTTACCTGCCCCAGGTCAGGAATCAGCCATTTCTCCAAGGAGCCCTGATTTCTTTCATAGGAGAATTGTCCATTGCTTCTAGGTGCTATTGCTTCCAGGCTCTCTAGTAGATAGAGCCAGGAAATAAGTGTATCCATATACACACTAATGCTCTACTAGTCCCATTCTACAAATCCAGTACAGAAAAGTTAAGCAACTTGTCCAAAATTACAAAGCTAATATGTGGTGGAACTAAGGAATTAAAATAATGATAGATTTACCATGAGTCCTAACAAGTGGAATAGCTTCTTTACACATATAAGTCAGCAAAAAGTAACAAGCCTAATATTCCAGCATAGACCCTCTCTTTGGGCATTAACTAGAAGTCAGCAATTACAACCACAATAAAAACTATTGCCCTGGCCAGTTCCAGTTTTTCTCAGTGTTTAGAATGTCAGCCTTCAGACAGAAGGGTCTCAGATTCAATTCTGGTCAAGATTGCAGGTTGCAGGTTCCCCAGCCCCAGTAGGGGCATGTGAGGGAGGCAACCACGGAGACAACCAATCTCTCTCTCTCCCAATCTCCCTCTCTCCCTCTCCCAATCTCTCTCTCTCTCTCTCTCCCATCCCACCTCCCTCCCTCCCTCCTTCCTCCCTCCATTTCACTCTTTCTAGAAATCAACGAAAAAATATCCTCAGGTGAGGACTTAAAAAAACAAACTACCATGTACTGAACTCCTGCTTGAGCACTGGGCACTCACAGTATCTCATTTATTCATTTTCCAAATCAGAAAACCAACAATCAAAGAAGCTAAGTGACTTGTCCAAGACTACATAGTTAAGTGGCAGAGCAAGCAGTTAACCCCAGATCCAACTGGATATAAAGTCCATGCTTATTCCACTGTGTCAGTAATTTTCAAAACTAATTTTAGATTAAGCATAAAGTGGCTTTTATTTTAGTAGTTATGTTTAATTTAATGCATGTTAGAAAAAACCTAAGCACGTAATCAAACCCATAACCTCATAATTAATATTCCATAGTATAAGGTTGTTTTTAAATAAATTAAAGAAAAAGTATGAAGTAAACAGTAGAGGTGGTACAAGCTATAGCAAAAATCATAAAGGTAGTCCATAAATGCTATAGCAAACATACGGTTTCATTTTTAGTCACACCATGATGTTACGGTCAAATAGGGCTGCAGAAAGTACAACTCTTGGACCCGAATTTTAGCTCTAGATGTGTCTCCATTACCTTTATGAATGTGGCCCTTTCGTTTGCTCTCTCTGGGCCTCTGAAAAATGAGAGATAGTGATTTCATTAGCAATTTGGGGCCCTTGCCGGGTAGCTCTGTTGGTTGGAGCATCACCCTGATACACCAAGGTTGCGAATTTGATCCCAAGTCAAGGCACATAAAAGAATCAACCACTCTAGCCAGTTTTGCCCAGTGGATAAAGCATTGGCCTGCAGACCAAAGGGTCCCAGATTCAATTCTAGTCAAGGGTATGTACCTCAGTTGCAGGCTCCTCCCTGGCTGGGGCTTGTGCAAGAGGCAACCAATCAATGTGCTTCTCTCACATTGATATTTCTCTCTGTCTTTCCCTCTCTCTTCCACTCTCTCTAAAAATCAATAGAAAAATATCCTTGGGTGAGGATTTAAAAAAATAATAATCTATAATAATAAAAGTGTAATATACAAATCAACCGAACAGCAGAACGACCATCCAGATGACCTTCTGGACAACCACGCTATGACATGCACTGGCGCCAGGCCAGCCAAGGCAGGTGCGATGCGATTGGTCAGGGGGCCCCGCCATCACCCCATGATTGCCCGGGAGGCCCAGGTCACCCTCTCCGGAACGATTGATGAGGGAGCTCCGCGATCAATCACCCCGCAGAGGGAGGCCCAGGGCACAAGCTAGCGGGGCGATCGATGGAGGAGGGGGGACTCCGCAATTGCCCCAAAGAGGGAGGCCCAGGCCACTCTCGGCACAGCAATCCATTGTGGAACCAGTTGGGCGGGCCTCCCTCTGCTATGACAGGAGGGTGGGGCTTCCCTCTGCAGAACGATCAATCTGGGGGGCTCCCCCACGATGGATCACCCCACAGAGGGAGACCCAGGCCACCAGCCAGTGATGCTGTGGCAGGTGTGCGGGGCCAGCCAGTGATTGCCCCGCAGAGGGAGGCCCAAGCCAGCCAAGCAATCGCACCCCACACCTGTTGCCTACAGAGGGAGGCAACTGGTGGGGAGGGAGGGGGGACAGTGCCACACAGATGGCAAGTAGTGGCAACGGCAGGGGCAGAGCCAGCTTCTGGCAGCTGGAGGAAGGAAAGCCCCGATAGGTCTGATCGCTGGCCAGGCCTAGGGACCCTACCCGAGGGCTCCCGGATTGTGAGAGGGTGCAGGCCGGACCCTGCACAAATTTCGTGCACTAGGCCTCTACAATAATGTATAAATGTATTTATACATTTACACAATAAATGTATAAATAAGTAGAACAATAGATATATGTATGTTTCTCTCTCCCCTCTCTCTTAAAATCAATCAATTTAAAAAAAAATAAAAGCAATTTAGTAATGATACCAAGAAACATAGATCTGTTCTTAACTTTTGATCCAGAAATTCCATTTTAGGAAATTTTGCCCAAGACAATAATACAAAATTTAGAAAATAGTTACAAGCACACAAATTTATCAATATCCAAAAATAAAGCAATCTAAATATTCTGCAATGGAAGAACAGTTAAATAAGTTGGAGCACATATACTTGTTGGGAGTGTTATGCCATCATTAAAAACAAAGATATCATCCTAGCCAGTTGCTCAGTAGTTAGAGCATCGGCCCAAGGACCGAAAGGTTGTGGGTTTGATTCCTGGTTAAGGGCACAAACCTGGATTGCAGGCTTGATCCCCATCCCCAGTCAAGGCACATGAGTGAGGCAGCCAATTGATGTGTCTCTCTCGCATTGGTGTTTCTC
>NW_005371234.1:857133-857408 GCF_000412655.1 Myotis brandtii | reverse complement strand
CCCTCCACTCTCTCTAAAAACAAAAACAAAAAAATCAATTAAAAAATATCCTCAGGTGACATTGCAACATGCTTACAAAGTAAACAAAAAAAAAATTTGTTCACATAACGGTACTATGGTTATCACTATATAAAGAAAATTATATGCAAGAAACATACCAAAATACCAACAGTTGGTAAGAATAAAGATTTCTTTATTTGTACTTTCCAAATTTTCTCTAATGTAGTTATATTACATTTAGAATGAAAAAACAAAAAACTTTTCTTTTTTTTTTT
>NW_005371234.1:820625-855792 GCF_000412655.1 Myotis brandtii | reverse complement strand
GGCGGAGGGAGCGGTTATGGCTGCCCTCAGTCCCGTTCCCCGAGGCTCTGCTTCTCAGAACCCCCGGAACCGCTGCAAACCTCGGAGGGAAAGCTGCCTTCCAACTGATGCCAGACACTCCCGCTTCTCCCGTTTGGGTCCGAGTCCCCAGCGATTCGCCCGTATCTGGAGCTCAGAGTCTGAGACTCCCCCCTGACCGAAAACGACAACCGCGCTCTCAGCCACCAGCCCGCTTTGCGCGCGCACCTCCGCACCTGAGTTTTTTCCACACTGCGCCTCCTCTGAGCCTCGGTGTGCTGTTATTTTTCCTTCTAGTTGAAGAGTCTCTCCTCAGCCAGCCTTCCTGTGGTTCTGGGTGATGTCCGTTCCGTCTTTTAGTTGTATTTTTGAAGTGGTTGTTTGCGGCAGCAGTCTCTGGTGTTTACCTATGCCGCCATCTTGGTCTCTCCCCCAAAAAACTTTTCAACGAAGAGATCCAAACAAGATTCCTCTGGCTCTAATATTCGGGGGCTTTTCCCTGGAACTAGGAGAAGTCAGGAGAGAATAAAGTGTTAGAAAAGTTTACATGGCAGGGGCTATGTCTGTTTAAATTACTTTTAACAGCACATAAAAACATTTAAAAACCAGCACTTGAGGAAATGATGCAACACCCTCCATCTTGGTGGTAGAAAGGGCACAAGTCTGGGAAACAGGAGACCTGAACTGAACCAGATGATCTCTAAGGGCCCTCTCTAAACAACTTATCCACTCACTATTGAACAAATATTTACCAAGTGCCTACCATGTGTCAGGAACATGCAACTGAATGACTACTTAGCTACCGGTTCAGAGTCTAGAAGGGAAAAAGATTTTTAGTTTGCTAGGGCTGCCGTAGCAAAATACTGTCTCACAGTTCTAGAAGCTAGGAGTTGGTTTGGTTTCTTATGAAGCCTCTCTCCTAGGCTTGCAAATGGACCTCTTCTTGGTCATTCCTCTGTACACATACATCCATAGTGTTTCTTTATGTGTTCAGATATCTTCTTGTAAGGACTCCAGTCAGATTGGATTAGGGCCCACCGAAACAACTTCATTTTTACTCAATCCCCTCTTTAATGGCCCTATCTCCAAATACAGTCATTCTGAGATATTGAGGATTAGGGTTTCAACAAGAATTTTGAAAGGGACACAATTCAATTCACAACAGATTTCAAACAAAAAACTATAATGGTGCAAAAATAGAACTGCACTCAAATATGATGGTGAACCATGTGAAGGAATAATTATTTCTGACAGGAATAGCCAAAACTACTATACAGAGGATAATCACCTCGGCCTGGTTCTAGCTCCAGAACCTCAAGTCTATATATAAATCATCATCCTTTGATTATCATGATAATATTTTAGTTATCACAAAATGGGAATAAAAAAGCATCAGGTGATAAGACATACCTGAATAGAGGCCAAAAGAGGAATGGCTTTTGTTCCAGGGGAGCAAAGGTAAATATCATATTTTTATAGTTGGACTGGGATTAGGGATTCAAATACAGCAAACTTAGAGGCCAGGTGAAGATCCTGATGGGTTTATGGAATAATCTGCTTGTTCCTTAAGTTATGAGGATTTTATTGTGTGTGTTGGGGGGGGGGTCTTGATTAAGCCCCATCTCTGTCCTCTCTTCCATCCAGAAGACATTCTTTCTCTACTTACCTCCAGCTAAACTTTTCTCTAGACTGGATTTTCAACCTCAATTCCTTATCCATTTAAAATACTCTTCAGTACTTGAGTTAAAATACTCCTAGATCCCTAAGTAAAAAAAATGGAAAAGAAATGGAACTGAGCTAAACTAGGTAGCACAATGCTGGGGGATCATTTCTGTTGGCCCTTTTCCTTTCCAGTGTCTGGAAGTGACCTGTTTACTTTCAATAGGAGTCGCCAGAGGCCACAAGGACAAACGCCAGGCTTCTGGGAGGTGGCTCCAGGAAGGTGGCCAAGAATGTGAGTGCAAAGGTCAGTAACTCAGTCTCAACAACAGTGATACACCATTGATACCCCGATCCTCTCCCTTGAGTCCCTGAGACCAGTGCAGAAGTTAGCTGAGCTGACTTACCCATTCCTATCTGCACCAGCCCACCACATGCAGCAACACTTGTTTTCTTCTGGAGTCTCCTAAGAAGGCCTGACTCCTCCAAGGTCTAAATCTCTGCCTGCCAACTCCCCCTTATCTTTTCCCTAAGAACCCAGGGCCACCTTCCAAAAGCTTCCTGGATCTTATTCTCAACCTTATTTTACTCACAGGTAAGACTGAAATCAGGCAAAATGGCTTGCTCCAGGTAAAGCAGCTACTGGAAGGCTGACACCTATGTCTTATTCTTCATTTTTTAGTCTCCCTAATGATATCCTGCTGCCTTCTCCACACCTGCCACTAAATTCTTGCTAACACAGATCAGGAAAAAAATGCTCAGAAATCCTATATAATAAAAGCTTAATATGCAAAGCCTAATATGCCAGGAGTTCGACCGAGAACTCGACTGGAGGGAGCGGGGGCAGAGCAGGGCCAGCTGACCAACCACCCGAGGCCCCTCCCCCCGGCCAGCCCTGTCCCTGATCACCCCCCACACACACACACACCCTGATCAGGGGCAGGACCAGCCAGCCAACCTCCCGCATCCCCTCCCCCCTCTCCCCCTCCGCCAGCCTGGCCCAATCAGCCCCAATCGGGGCGGGCCTGCCAGACCCCACCCATGCACAAATTCATGCACTGGGCCACTAGTATATTTATAACTGGATACCTCCACTGTTCCATGTTGACCCTTTTCCCCATCCTATTGCAGTATAAAAAAAAAGCAAAGATAGCAAGTAAAGCCCTACCTTACTCCCTACTCTCAAACATGCTAATCCTCCCATCTAAGCAGCAACCCTGTTATTTCAGATTGGTTCCTGAGAGCTCCTAAAAGAAAACTCATGGCAGTGCCCAGGCTTCCAAAAAAGCAGTGTCCCTGTGATCATTTGAAGGGCAACATGAAGAAAACCAGTAAGTTTCAAAAGAATGAAACTTCTTAAACCAGAGTCACTCAGTGTAATCAACTAGGAATGAAGCAGGGGCTGAGAACAGACAATAGAGGTGAAATGAAGACCAGGATAAACATCTCAGTGCTTTCTACTTGTGTCAACTTGTGGGGAAACAGGAAGAGGAAGAAAAGCAGGATACAATTCTACTAATACTAGAGAGGTTTAACCAAGTCTTAGATTTTAGAACCCCATTGCTTATCAAAGTGGAGGGAGATTGGGGACCTGATCATTGATCTCTGAAAACGACACCGGTGTCACCCAACCAGTATGGCTTAGTGGTTGAATGTTGACCTATGTGCCAGAAGGTCACAGTTGGATTCCCTGTTAATGCCCGGGTTGCCGGCTCAATCCCCATTAGGAGGGCGTGTAGGAGGCAGCCAATTAATGATTCTCATCATTGATGTTTCTATCTCTCTCTCCCTCTCTCTTCCTTTCTGAAATCAATTAAAAGTATATTTTAAAATAGGCAAAATTAAACTAAATTATTTAGGAATATATATATATATATCTTCCTAAATAATTTATTGAGGAAAATTTCACATTCAGGGAAACACCAATGTGAGAGAGACACATAGATTGGTTGCCTCCCACATGCGCCCCTACCTGACACTCTATCCACTGAGCCAAACTGGCTAGGGCTCATTTTTATTTTTTAAAGTAAACTTAATAGTTTACATACAAAAAGATATGGGAAACTATATAGTAAGATATTAACAGTAGTTTGTTCTTGGGAATGGGGAGTGGAATTGGGGGAGAGTTGTCCTTTTACATTTTTTACTGCATATATTTTTTTATTTTAATTATTTTCCACTGGATGAGTCTTACTTTTATAATTTTAAAAGCTCTCATAAAAAATAAATTTAAAAATTTTTTAACACTAGTGTCTCCCCTTTATTTTCACCCTAGGGCACCAAAGGCACCACAGGAAGCCAAACAAGCACTCCAGAGCCTGCCAGCAATTTATCAAACGCTGTCAGCTAGCAAGCTTTACTCTGCCTCTATAGGAACTCTGAGAGCCTGCTCTCCCAATGAAACATTCTTAGTCAAAAGAGAATGTTCTTCTCCCACCTCAACTCCCTCTCCTTGTCCCCACTCTCTAAATCATTCCAGGGTTCTCAAAAAGCATTTTTCCCAAGATTATTTTGATTATTGTTCCCTCTAGTGCTTTTTCTTGTGAGTCTTTTCCTGTACCCTCTCATTACTCAGGCTTCATTTAAACTTAATTACCTGAAAGAAACCAGGAATCCTGGCTCCCTAGCTGGTTTCATCTGACCTTAAATACAACCAGGCAAGTAGCAAACATAAGTCAATAAATATTTTTAGATGTAATAGGGCCCAGCGAATGTGACTCATGGTTGAGGGTCAACCTATGTATGAACCAGGAGGTCATGGTTCGATCCGGGTCAGGGCACATGACCAGGTTCCAGGCTAGATCCCCAGTGGGGGGCATGCAGGAGTCAGCCGATCAATGATTCTCTGTCATCATTGATGTTTCTCTCTCTCCCCTCCCTTCCTCTCTGAAATCAATAAAAATATATTTTGAAAAGAGTGTAATAGGCCAAAATCATTTCTTTCAAAAGGGGTCTAGCAACTCGCATTCAATCCAGATGACCCACTTTTCCCTGTTCACTACAAATTCAACCCAGATTCTACATCTACACATACTTCTTCACACCAAATAGCGCTGTGTGTGTGTGTCTTTCCTGTCAAATTTTTTATTCTTTTACTCTTTCAACCAACCTTTCTAAGGTAAGAGATAAGTGGGACAAAGAAAACAGGTATACCAATGAATCAGACACGGTCTTATCTATAATAATAAAAGTGTAATATGCTAATTAGACCGGACAGCCGAACGACCTGGACGTCATTCCGGATGAAGCGGCGGGGGCTGAGGCAGAGGTGGTTAGGGGAGATCAGGCAGGCAAGCAGTTAGGGGCGATCAGGCAAACAGGCAGGTAAGCAGTTAGGAGCCAGCAGTCCCAGATTGCGAGAGGGTGCAGGCCAGGCTGAGGGACCCCTATGCCCCCGTGCATGAATTTCGTGCACCAGGCCTCTAGTTAAAGATAATATAGGTCTAAAAAACTATATACTAGGTAATTTCCTAGTATATAGAACACTTTTAGGATTTGTGGTTGTTATCATCATCATCATCTTCATCAAGGGTCATTGTACTCTGTGAGTTTCCAAACTAGTACAGAAGACATATATGCAGAACCATAGATTCAGAGCTAGAGAGATAGTGTGGAAGATCTCAAATACCATTGAAAAGGGCTTCAACCTGTACAAATGAGAGGCCATCATTCATTTTTTTAACATGGGAGTGAAATTATAGAGTAATAATATAAGGAAATTAAACTGGCAACCATTTGAAAGTATAAATAAAGAGGAAAAGATTATTACTGCAGTACAGAGACAGCTTCCCCCTCTGATCCTTTCCTCAAACATCAGAAGGGAAGAAAAAAAAAAAAGGAACACTCATCCAGAATCTGGCTTCTGTCATCCCAGAGGACTAAGTTGGATGCTGCCTTATAAGAAAACAAAAACAAAAGCATTTTAACTGAGTGGTGAGTAGGGTGGGGCCCTATTTATGACACAAGAGGGCAAGCCCCTCCCCTCTGGTAGAAGAGTGGTGATTAACCAGCCTCCTCCTGTTTCTAATCCACATCCACAGGACTTGGGGCCAGCAGTGGTCAGCCCACTTGCCAACTGCCTAAAAAAGACCAGAAATGCCAGGATAAAGGAGTGGAACCCAAAGAGAGGTGTCATCATGAGGAATCAATGAGGCATCTGTAACAAAGGAGGCCTGGTGGGGGCCAGAAGGATGAAGCCTGGGAGAGCAACATCTCCCATGAGGGAATTAACAACAGTGGACCCAGGTTCTAAGTCAGCATCTAGTCCTGACTGGGAACCTGAGCCACACCAGATACCTATCACCCAGCCAGAGCCTGGCCCAGAAAAGACACCCACAGCACAGCCAGCATCTACGACTCAGCAGGGACCCAATACCCAACAGGAGCCTGCTTCCCTGCAAAGACCCCTCACTCAGCAGGAGTCCCTTGCCCAACGTGAAGCTGAATCCCAGCAAGAAACTAGAGCCCAACAAAAATCCGCTTTACAGCAGGAACTCCTTGCCCCACAGGAGCCTTCACCACAGCAATCACCTCCCATCCCAAGGGTGCCCTTCACTCCAGAGGGAGCTGCCTCACAGCAAGGACCTGGGACAGAAAAAGAATCTAGAACTCAACAGGAGCCAGAAGTGGAAGAGGAACACGTGGCTCAGCCAGGACCTGGCCCAGTAGAGCCACCTCTAGCTCAGCAAGAAGCTGGATCAACACCTCCTTCCCAAACTGAACCTATGTCCCAAGAGAAAGCAGGACAGTCAGACCCTAATGGCCAGCAAACAGCCCCAGACAAGTCCCAGCGGGGATCTTTGAGCGAGTGGGGATTTCTATCAAAACTTCACGAACTATCCATACAGCGGCCTGCCTCGGAGTGGAAGACATTTCTTGAGTGGATCACAGATTTTGACTCAGAATCAGATCCGGGGTATCCGTTCGAGATGGACTCATCAGCCACGAAGGATGGAACCATGGCCCAGGGGATGAAGCTGGACCTCAAGGAGAAGCCTGGCGATGAAGAGATGTCAGGCTCTGGTGGAACATCAGCCCAAGAGACGAAAACCAGCAACCAGAACCACAGACACTCCTGGGACACGGGTGAGTTGTGCTTGGAGGAACGGGGTCTCCCAGGGATGGTTATTCATTCATCATGAAGTACTGAGACCCTCCATCCCGGGAGCAAGCCAGTGCCTCTCCCTCCCCTGGTCCCCTCCCCGGGCACGTCACCATTAGCTTCCTCACTCCCAAGCTCCACGCGTCCTTCCTTTACCCTTTAACTTAAAATAGAAGAAGTACCGAGAGCTGCCTCTCTCAGGTCAGCTCAGGTGATCCCTTAAAGGTTCTGTGAAACAAAGATCAACAGCCCCATTTGATAGATGAGGAAGCCGAGGCCTTGAGATGTAAAGGATCTGACACGAGGGGGGCAGTGGGAAGTGGCCCGCCCAGGATTCAAAGCCAACGAGGCTGCCTTCCTTCGAAGGATTTGGGGTAAATCGAAGTGTGAAAAGTTCTGAGCCAGGGGCCAGAACAACAGGGAAGCCTGGTGTATTCATCCATCCCTCCCCAAACCCACTGAAGCGAAATTTGGCAGCAGACGCTGGAGTGTGCTCCAGAGACACAGGCTGAAGGGGGCCCCTTACTAACCTCAGGGAGTGTCCATCCCACTCGGCCCATGTCTGTGCCTTAGCCATCCTTGAGCTGCCCGGTCTTCCCTCCGCAGCAGGACACTTGCTCTCCTCCCAGGCTGGCCCCCCAGAGAAGTCCCAGTCCAGCCAGGCCTGAAGGCCTTATGGGGTGTGTTCTGGAAGGGAGAGCCTAGGAGAGGAGCTGGGGGTCTGCCAAGTCCCAGACAAGGGCGGGGCTAGAGGAAGGCAGAGCTGGGGGGAGTGGGAGGGGGAGTGATGGCTGCCTGCCCTCCCTCCCCTCCTCTGAAGCAGTGCGGGGAGGGGGCGGTCTAGCTCCCATCCCCATTCTCTAGGCTCCAAAGCCCTGCCAGGCAGAAGCAGGCATCAAGTGTTCTCCCGGGAATGAGGGGTTGCTTGTTGAAGTAGCTGGAAGGGGGGAAGCTTGCAGCTCCACTCCAGAAGCCGAGGGCCGGCACCGGCACCGGCACCGCTGACCCAGCCCAGAGGCCTCCCCGCCGAAGGGGCTGGCCCGACCCTCTCAGGGATGAGAAGGTCATTGGTGTCGGTGCCAAGGCTGGCGGTAGGCCTGGCGGGAGGAGGGGGAGGGGACGGAGGGGTGGATGGAAAGAGAGGGAGAGAGGGTGCCAGGCGTTTTTCCGGTGCTGAGGGTGAAGGGTTGTGTCTCTAGGCCCCCAAACCGCCGGAGCGACCAGGCCGCCGCTCCTGAAGCGCCCAAGCGCCGTTGAACGTGTGCGCATGCGCGAGCCTCGAGCCTCCACCGTTTCCCGCCTTTTCCCGGGCGCGCGCCTCTCCCTGCCCCTGGCCAGCGTCTTGGGGCTACTACGCAGGCGCCTAGTATTCTCCTTGCCTCTCCCTGTCATTCTTGAGGGAGAAGGTAGAGAAAGGAACCGCGAGAAACCGAGCAATGAGAGAACTAGCAGACAGGGGGCGGGGAGAAGGGCTTCCTCCTCCAATGGCTCGCAGGCAGAGCCCGCCTCCAGCGCTGGCGCCCGCCCCGACTTTGAATCGCCCGAGGACCTGGCCCGCCCCCTGTCCTCAAGGGGAGGCTCCGTGGCGCCTCGCTCTCCCCGCCAGCGTGCGGGCCGGGTGGCGTTCTAAGGGATCCCCACATGGGAAGGTGAGTGGGCGGACAAGGCTGAGAACCAGCATGTGATCCGACCGAGGCTTCCGCGCTAGGGAGAAACCGTGCGACTCCCCACTAGTCCCGACTGAAGAAGGACGCTCTGCGCCGCCTCCAGGGCTGCATTTTTTGTCGGTCGCGGGTCCTTGATGCGTATGAGGGGGCGGGGCCAGTCCTTAGGTCCCGGCAGCTGGGGGCGGGGCCCGGCGGTGGGGTGAGGCCGGGATAGTCCAGGGGGCGGGACCCCGAGCGGAGCAAGGCCAGGATTGGGTGGTATGGGGGCCCGGCGGTGTTGTGTTAACAGGATTGGCACTCGGGGCGGGGCGTGGGGCTTGGAATTGGTCCCCGTGGGGAACTGAGGAGAATTGATGGAGTCAGCCGGGAAAGAGGGACCCGCCGGGGCCCCTGGGGACCGGGCCTCGAAGAAAGACAAAGAGAGATCCAAGAGGCAAAGCCGCCGGCGATGGCGAAAAATCAAGGCCAAAGGTGAGCACGCGGGGGCCGGCAACAGCCCGGAAGGAACCTTGGACATCCTGCGGGGCACTGGGGACTGAGTGGACTGACCCACCGGCTCGAGAAGTAGGGGAGTCCATGGACTGGCCCATTGCCGCTCTGCGGGGGAACGCGGCGATGCTGGGAGCGGACTGTACCCCCAGCGTAGAGACTGCCGGACGCTCCGCTGCTGTCATGGGAGGAGAGTCCTGAATGCGAGTCTTCTGGGCCAGAGTTCCCGCTCTGGCTCCGCACTCGCTGTGTGGCCGTGGGCAACTCCTGCCCTCAGTGTTTCCCACCTGGGAAATGGTCGGAGCGCCCGGTTCTCAGGTCTCGGGCACTCCTGAGAGGATAGTAAGGAAGAAGTTTATAAGCTGTTGCCCAAAGAGGAAGTTGAAGAGTGAGTCAGAGAAAGGTAGGAGGAAAGGTGCCCCAGAGAGGGCAATGCCAGACCGGTACTCCCAGCCTTCATTCAGCCCCTCCATTTCTTGTCAGGTCACCTGCTTGCTTCAGCCCCCGTTCCCTGGGGCCTGACTTCCGGGACCCCACTCCTTCTAGGACGAGGGGTTCCTGGGTTGGTTTCTGACTGCCACGCTCTCCCTCAGGAGAAGGGAGGTCTGTCGCCCGGGTTCCTAGGGTGCCACATTACTAACTGAAAGGCAGTCCAACGGAGATGGGCAGGGGCTGGCAGTAATTCCTTGCTCAGTTTTGAATATTTGTCAATCCAAATGAGGGCCTGTGGAAAGTTCTTGTGCAGACAAGAAACTGGCTTAGCCCCTGGGCCCCAGAGACCCCAAACTCTGCATTGCACATCCCTGTCAAGAATAGAACTGGAATTGGCTCCAGCTGCACATGCAGGCTCAGACAGGCTCAGACTGTTGCCCGAGGGCATTGACTGTCACATAGCAAAACAGCATCACAAGCAGGACAGAGTGCCCAGAGGCAGTCAGTACAGACCTTGGTTAAGTACATGGGCACTGGAGACCTGGTTCTTCAGGCTATAACCTGTGGTACACTGGGCAACAGGCTCCTTCCTTCCCTGCCTCAACTTTTTGAGTGATAAAATGGATATGATAAGAGTGCCTGACTTGTAGGGCTGTTGTGAGGTTTGAATGAATACAGTTACCCCCCATTAGACAGCAGGCTCCCTAAGAGTGGGGTTGTGTCTGCCTTGTTTACCCTGCATTTCCAGAGCCTGCTATGCCAGGCACATAGACACTTAAATATTTATTGAATTAATAAGTAAAGGAATGCGTGAACTGTAACACTGGGACAATAATCATCGTGTTGCACTTGGGATTGTCATGAGGAGTCAGAATCCTCTTGGGCAGGACTTCCTGCTCAGGGCTGAGCCAGTCCTCACAAATCCATGGGCCCGCCTACTCACCAAGGTTCATTCCCCCAAGCTCTGAGATTTGCCTCTCATTTCCTGAGGTCCTGCCCTGGTGCCAGGTCTCAGTTGGGTGAATCATTTCCCCACCCCTTGCCCCAAGGGCATCCAGGCTGGCTGGTGCAGTCCTAGTCATCAATTTGATCTTGCCAGTAACCTGATGACAATAGTGTCATTATGATCACCTTATTTCCCAAATGATGACACTGAGACTCTGAGGGAACAAGGTCACCTGGGTTTTCTTACCTGGCCAGTGAGGGCAAAGAGATAGCTGCCCCCAGCCTCCTGAGGGCAGGGAGTGTGTGAGCTCAAAATTGCTGTGTGTCCCAACCTTAATTCACACAAATTTGTTCATCAGACATTCACTGAACACTTATTTAGGCCAGGGCTGGGCTCTTGGTGGCAAGGACAGACACATTGGAGCTGTAGATGCAGACATTAATCAAATAATCTCACAAACCAGATATAATTATAAACTACGATGTATACAAGAGGGAAATTCCTGAGATAATGTAAGAGGAAGGCTTCCCAAGAAGGTGGCTTTGGACCCATGGATGGCTGCTTGGGCAAGGGGGGCAGGGAGGACAGAGGGGACAGAATGGGCAGAAACCCTGAGGCCCAAGAAAGCAGCACATTACAGCACAGAGGTCGCTCATCGAGGGAGGGGAAGAAGAAAGGCTGGGCGGACATGGGTCCCAGAGGGTCTCTAATTTAGGAGACCATGTCCAAGATGTGGGGCTTTTTCCTGAGAGGAGGGGTTGGGCTATTGAGAGTTGGGAGTGTGTTTTAGAAAGAGCCTCTTGCTGCTATGTGGAGCAAAGATTGAAAGGGGCAAAATCAGAGACTGTAATGAGTTACAGTTATCCAGATATGGGAGCAGGGGGGTGGGAAAAGGATCGGGTTCCAGAGGTTTCTAGGGGGCAGAGTGGACAGGACTTCATGATGGATTAGATGGGGAGAGGAGATGGCCAGGATGATTCCCTGGGTTCTGGCTTGAGCAAATGGGGAGTGATGCTTACACCACACACACACACACGGATATGCACAAATATCTATATATATCCATACTCATACATACACATGCCCACACAGTCTCTCTCACAGGCTGAGAAAAACACACGCAGACTGTGACACATGCATAAAAACATGCCTTCAAATATGCCAAGAAACAAAAACGCACAGATTGAGAAAAAATGTCAACACACCCACCCACAAATATAATGGAGAAGAAAGGCTGGGCGGACATGGGTCCCAGAGGGTCTCTAATTTAGGAGACCATGTCCAAGATGTGGGGCTTTTTCCTGAGAGGAGGGGTTGGGCTATTGAGAGTTGGGAGTGTGTTTTAGAAAGAGCCTCTTGCTGCTATGTGGAGCAAAGATTGAAAGGGGCAAAATCAGAGACTGTAATGAGTTACAGTTATCCAGATATGGGAGCAGGGGGGTGGGAAAAGGATCGGGTTCCAGAGGTTTCTAGGGGGCAGAGTGGACAGGACTTCATGATGGATTAGATGGGGAGAGGAGATGGCCAGGATGATTCCCTGGGTTCTGGCTTGAGCAAATGGGGAGTGATGCTTACACCACACACACACACACAGATATGCACAAATATCTATATATATCCATACTCATACATACACATGCCCACACAGTCTCTCTCACAGGCTGAGAAAAACACACGCAGACTGTGACACATGCATAAAAACATGCCTTCAAATATGCCAAGAAACAAAACGCACAGATTGAGAAAAAATGTCAACACACCCACCCACAAACACATATAATGGCCATGACCCGAACCTATGTATGTACATACATACATGTGAACCTCAGACACACTCACGCCTGACCACCCAGAAAGCACACAGCTGAGACATGACAGAGAAAAGGACAACACTCAGATCCACCATCCTTGCTGGTTCTGTGACCTTGGGCAGCACGTCACCTCTCTGGGTCTGGTTTCTCATCTGCCAAAAGGGGTGATAATAGTCCTTACCTCATGCATCCTGGGGAGGATAAATGAGTTACTTCACATAAAGCACATAAAGAGATCAGTGCCTGGCACACTACAGTCAGTCCTTAGAGTACAGTTTGCTCTGGTGGGAACACTCGGGGAACTGGCTACACTCACTGGCCCCCCTTCTTCACCTGTACCCAGGCATCTCCCGTGCAGAAGCCCTTACTCTTCCCAGGCCCCAGACCTCGCCCTTCCTCCATCCTCCCCCCAACTTCTTTCCCCCATTGCCCTGCTCAGTCCCCAGGGGCCAAAATCCAGGCCTGATTCAGCTGCCCAGTGGCTCTCTAGGGCAAAGGGCTGGTGCCCAGACAACGGGACCCTTCAGCCCTACCTCTGTCCCAGTCCTCGCCCATGGCCCTGGTGGGCCTGCCCCTGCCCCAGTGCCCTCTGCCTGGGATTCTTGGCGAGTTTCTGGCAATCTCAACATCCCTTCCTGCCAGCTCCACCCAGCCTAGCCCCCAGGGAGCTGCCTAGACCAGGGCGAAGGGCAGAGCCCTAGAATCATGAAGGCCTATTCCCCAATGCTTTGTGCAAGTCACTGTTCTGTCCAGTCTCCTCTGTCCTCATCTTCAATAAAGAGCCCTACCGCATGGAGGGCAGTAAATAACAGTGGTTTATAAAGTGGGAAACCACAGTCTATTAGGCAATAAATACCACATGCTGGCCATGCTCCAGGCACTGTGCAAGGGGTTCAGGTACAGCAATAAAACAAAGTCCCTGCCATCAGGGAGCCTATAAACTGATGAGGGAGACAAAAAGCAAACACATAAATAGTCAATTGATTAGTATGCTAGCATTTGGTACCACAGAGGAAAATGACCCAGTACACACCTTGGTGAGGCCACGTGTGAACCACCAAACAGACAGCTGTAGAAAAGGCTGCCCAGGGGCAGGCAGGATGGCCAAGTGCAGTTTCCAGATGAGGAAACCAGGCTCATCCAGGATCACCTGGTGAGTGGTTTGGGCCAGTGTTCCATTGTCACAGCCACCAAGCTTAGAGTTGCCTCCAGAGGCCTCTGTCTGTCCATCTTTTGTCTGCCCTGGGGAGGGGTGGTCATCTCCCAAACTCCCATCCAGCCCCTTCTCCATTCCACTGTGACTCTTCGGGCTTTTCTTCCTTCTTCAAATATTTGCTGGGCACCTACTATGTGTTAGGCCCCCTGATGGGCCTGCCCTCATGGGGATGGGTATTTAAGGGGGAGAGACAGGATTCACCTCCAGCCAAGCAAATGACACTGAGACTTCAGGGCCTCATTTGCACTATTCCCTTCCAAGATCCTGTAACTGATTTTGTATTTGTGATTTTATATTCCTTTTCCTAAATAGCCCCACTTCCACACATGGAAGCTTCATAGTTCTTATAAGCTTCACGGCTCTAAATCCCGGTTCTGCCCCTGGGGAGAGACAAATAATACACATGTAAACAAACAAATGTATAATTGCAAATGTGTAAGGTTCTAGGAAGAACAATTTAAGTATGTTGGCAGAAAATAGTGCTGGGTGGCATATCTCCTTTAGAGATGAGCAGTTAGGGAATGCTTCTTCAAGGAGATGACAAGCTCTTTCTTGAAGGGCAAGAAAGAAAGAGCTGGCCAGGCAAGGAGCATGTGTCCCTCAGCCTTGCTTTCCCCACATGTGAGGTAGACAGCACAGTCACAGCAGGATGTGCTGTGAAGGCTAATTGGCAGGTACACGATGCCAGTGTGAGAACACCACACAATAGGACCTGTGGCTCAGGCCCCTAGCTGGGCTTGGAAATACCTATAATCTGCTTTTGTCCTCCCTGGAGGGTCAGGCAGGGCTGGCTACCCTCTCTTTCCCCAGCAGCTGGGGCTGGCTCTGCCAGGGCCAGCCTGGGGGGATGGGAGTGGCAGGAGCTGAGATCATGGGGCCTTTGCTCCCTGAATCCACCCTGGAGAGGGAGGGCAGCCTGGCTGGGTGAGAGGGGACAGTTTGTTCAGGACTAGGGCTAAGACAACTGGGTCCAAAGGGGACTGGGGGCCTGGATTCCTGGTCTGAGGGCGGAGAGAGCTAGGGGCCTAGACTCCTGGGTCTGAAGGAGGAGGGGGGCTGGGTACTCCTAGAGGTTCTAAAGCAGAATTAAACTGGAGCTGGGAGCTGACAGGGGGGCAGGGAGTTGGGCTCCATGCTCTGTTTACAGCACGTGGTTCTCACTGTCCCTTGTGGGTTGGGAGGTGGATCGGTGGCCACACCCTGGGCAGGCTGGGCCCCTCCCCGGGTTTATCGCCCCAGGCTGCTACTGGCACAAGCCACAGTCCCACAGTCCAGCAGTCCTAGTCTCGGAGAAGCTCTGAAGAGGCCTAGAAGGGTGAGTGCACAGCCAGCTGAGAGAGAAATGGCCACTGGCAAACCCGAGGGCCTGGAAGGGAGAGGAGACACCTGGGAGGAGCAGGGGGCCATCAGCCCAGGAGCCAGGCAAGGTGCTGGGTGGGCTGCAGGAGGGAAGAGTCTCTGGAGTAGAGGGCATCCCCATCAAGGGGGACCCTCAATTGTGAGGAGGGTCAGTTTCTGCGGGCCAGAGCGAGAGGCCCAGCCTCCAGAGCACCGGGAGGGAGACATGGCTCTGGATCTGGGTTTGAATTCTGCTCCACCCCTTTTATGTATGTCTGTTTTTTGTTTGGTTGGTTGGGTTTTGTTTGTTTATTAGAAAGAAAGGAAGGGAGAGATAGAAATTCGATTTGTTGCTCACTTATTTATGCATTCATTGGTTGCTTCTTGTGTGTGCCCTGACCGGGGAATCGAACCTGCAATCGTGGCATATCGGGATGATGCTCTAAACCAGTGGTCGGCAAACTGCGGCTCGCGAGCCACATGCAGCTCTTTGGCCCCTTGAGTGTAGCTCTTTCACAAAATACCGACTTCTGCGCATGGGCCACGAAGTTTCAATCGCACTGTACGTGCGCACCCGCACGTGGTATTTTGTGGAAGAGCCACACTCAAGGGGCCAAAGAGCCGCATGTGGCTCGCAAGCCGCAGTTTGCCGACCACTGCTCTAAACCAACTGAGCTATCTGGCCAGGGTGCTCCACCATTTTTTTTTTCGTGTTAAAGACTGCTTTATTGGTTGCAGTTAGTACAAGTCAATAAATATTGATCCCTAAAGGAAAACTCAGTTATTTCTCAGCTTACTGAATGAAATTGAACCACCTGATTGCTGGGAGGATAACTAAAGTCAACGCCGCTTCTTGGGAAGTGAAGCCATAGCCAGCTGATATATGGCATAAGTTGTTCTGTAAGAATCATGGTAGCTCTATACAGGAAGGCATCAGCTACCCCATCCTTTAGATGCACTGGAATTCCATTGTCCTCCTGATATAGCTTTTGTTTCTCTGGAACTTTATTTTCAAACTGCCTGCGTGAAGCAGTTCTTATGGTCCTCTAAGTGCCCTTGACTGAGAATTGAACCCTGGACCCTCAGTCCACAAGCCAACACTCAAACCACTAAGTAAAACCGGCCAGGGATCTACCATTTTTTTTTAAATATATTTTTATTGGTTTCAGAGAGGAAGAGAGAGGAACATCAATGATGAGAGTGAATCATTGATTGGCTGCCTCCTGCACGCCCCCTACTGGGGATTGAGCCCGCAACTGGGACATGTGCCCTTGACCGGAATTGAACCCGGGACCCTTCAGTCTGCAGGCCGATGCTCTATCCATTGAGTCAAACCAGCTGGGGCTCTATCATTTTTAATGCAACCTTCAGCTCCTTAACACCTCTGAGCCTCAGTTTCCTCTCCTGTATAATGGGATGCTACCACTAATAGCTGAAACGTAAACTGAGGCTGTCTGTGTCTCAGAGAGTTAACAAGAGCAAATGAACAAAAACACACACAATGCTCTTAACACAGGATCTGGCACAGAGTGAACTCAAGGTCAATGATAGCGATGAGTGTGAGTACTATTATTCCAGGCAGAAGAGCAGAGCAGGCCCATTCAATCTAAGCGGAGTGGACAGGCCCAAAGGCCAGAGCGTCCAAGCTGGGAGAGGAGTGAGATGGAGTTTTGGAACTGCACAGAGGAACAGGAAGGGAGCTGGAGTTTGGAGGGGGTTCCACAGCCAGACTTAAGGGGCCAGGAAGGGGCAAGAATGACTCTTCAGTTTTAAGTAAGGCTAGAATGCTGAACTCCTTGGTTCAGGAAGAGAATTGGGCTTGGGACCAGAGTCCTGGAACACCACCAGGTGAATGGGAATGGGTGGGCTGAGAGAGAAACTCTCCAAAATACTGGTGGAGGGAAAGAGCCTGTGGGCAATGCCTTGGGCCTGAGGAGGTAGGACGAGGGCCTAAAATCTGGGTCCTGAGAGAGGACCAGCTGGAGTCCAGACAACCTAGAAGGAGTCCTGGGCCAAGAACAGTAAATGGAGACAGATGCCTGAACTCTTAGGTCCTTGAAAGAAAAAAAGGGGTAGGAAGGCTCTAGGGTGTAGGAGATACTGGAGCAAAGGAACCAATAGGAGAGAGCAGGGACACCTGAGGAAGGACTGGCTGAGGGTCTGCACTCCTGGCTTCTGAGGAGGAAAAGATCTGGGTACCTAGGCTCCACTGTTGGGCCTAAAGGAGGAGGTTGGATTCTGATGTGTGAATCTGAGGGAGGAAGGGGATAGATAGAGCCTGGACTCCTGGAACCCAGGGCCCAGCTGAGCAAGGTGTGATCCAACCCTGCTTAATGAGCCTCTCCACTGCCCCCAGCCTTGCAGCTCATACACAACATGGACTTACGCACGATGACACAGTCGCTGGTGACTCTGGCGGAGGACAACATGGCCTTCTTCTCCAGCCAGGGCCCTGGGGAAACAGCACGGCGGCTGTCAAGTGTCTTTGCAGGTGTTCGGGAGCAGGCGCTGGGGCTGGAGCCAGCCCTGGGCCGCCTGCTGGGTGTGGCACACCTCTTTGACCTGGATGCAGAAACACCGGCCAATGGGTACCGCAGCCTGGTGCACACAGCCCGCTGCTGCATGGCGCACCTGCTGCACAAATCACGCTACGTGGCCTCCAACCGCCGCAGCATCTTCTTCCGTACCAGCCACAACCTGGCTGAACTCGAGGCCTACCTGGCCGCCCTCACCCAGCTCCGAGCTCTGACCTACTACGCCCAGCGCCTGCTGGCCACCAACCGGCCAGGGGGACTCTTCTTCGAGGGCGACGAAGGACTCACCACAGACTTCCTGCGCGAGTATGTCACCCTGCACAAGGGCTGTTTCTACGGCCGCTGCCTGGGCTTCCAGGTGAGCCCCCTGCCCTACCCTGGACCCACAGTGAAGGCATCTGGTGGCCCCTCATCTGGCCCAATAGTGTAGAATAACCACAGGGGTCATGGGTTCAGAAAACTGCGGAAACAGAAAGGGAAGCTGTCTGGGCCTAGACAGAGCTACACCAGGACCTCAAACATGTGGCCCCCAGGCTGCATCCACCATGTCGCAAGAAATCTTTCATTTGCATAGCTTTTGCACCAGGTTCCCCACTGTTCTCCATGGTCCTATACTCAGGAGATCCATTCACTCTTTTATATTACCTCTTTGGCCCCCGAGATCATTTGAGACCCCCAAGAGGATAGTCAGTATTGTTCTCAAAGGCCCATTTGTAAGTGCATCACTGGATGCCTGGAAGGGAGGAGGAGGGGTGTGAGCCCCATTTTACAGAGGTTCAACTGTACCCAGGTCTGCCTGGACTTTTGGACTCACCTAAGGAGCTGTAAAATCGGGATTTTCAGGCTTAGGGTAGGGCCAAGGAGCAGATCTAAGTTGGTGACAGGAAAACCTGGTCTCAACCCCTCTCCTCCCTGAACTAGGACCTTGACTTCTGCCCGCTGCAGGCCTTCTACCCTCTGCTCACCCCAAACCACTCTCAGGGAGACACAGCTCATCTCAGCACTAAGAGGGAGGCAACAAGGAGGCCTTCCAATTCATAGGAAAAGTAGTTTGTGGACTCAGAGAATCGGGGGACCCTTGGGGCACCAGGCTCAGAGCAGAGACCCAATTGCCCCTCGCTGGGGTCAGTGCCAGATCCCCTAGTCCCCCAGCCACATCAGGGAACCTCACCAGGAGTATCTATAGTCCCTTTCAGACCCTCTCATGGCCTCCCCCCACTTAGATGATAGCTGAGGTTAGCAGCTTCTCAGCCTCTGTCCCACCCACCATTCCCCATTTCCCTGTGGGGCAGCCCGTCTTCAGTGACCCAGCCTGGGTGTTCCTGGAAACTCCCCCTCACCTAAGCTGAACCCACAAATATTGATCAGCCCAGCTGGGCCAGCCAGCTCCTCCCTATGTACTGGCCATGACCTTCAAGTCACGGGAGAGAGATCCTAGGGCCACTTGAGCCAGCAACCAGCCACAGTGGCCAGGCACCCCTGTGCTCTCTGGCCTACTGGGCCCCCGGCCAGGGGGAGGGCCAAGCCTGGCAGCTACTCTGACGGCCCAACTGTTGCAGGACAGCCTCCCCCTGTAAAATGTCAGCCCCAAGAGAGCAGAGGTCTCCCTTGTCTGGGTCTTGCTCAGCCCCTGCTCCAGCCCAGTGCCTAGCGCTCAGTATTTGCTGAATGAACAGAAGAACCCTGCTGGCCCTGTGCCCAACTCCTGTGGCTTTTTTCCCTCTGATCTTGTCTCCCCATCCTCTGTCTTCCCTAAGCTGCCTGGCTTCTCTCTCAGGTACTGTCTCCCCTTTGGCTGTCTTTCTGCCTCAAGATCTCTGGCCCTATCTTTGACCATCTCCCATCTGTCTTCCTGTTGACCTGTAACTAATCCCCATTGCTGTCCACACCTCATCTCTGTCCTCGCTGACTTTCAGGAAATCCCTACATCACCTTACTCCCAGCTCACAATTCTCCAGTGATTCCACCCCACATCTGGAATAAATCTAAATTTCTCAGGCCCTATGTGAACCCACTTTGCTTCTCTGACCTCACCCTGGCCCTCCCCACCCCCAGTCACCCTGCTCCAGCCACAATGGCCCCAGGTTTCCTTATCCACGCTGAGCAAGGCCCGCCTCAAAGCCTTTGCACTCTCCGTGCTCTCTGCAAGGAACAGCCTTCCCTCACTTCATTTGGGTCCCTCCTCAAGTCCCCTCCTGGAGACCATCTAAGTAGCCTAACCCCTAGTCATCATTCTATGTCCCCTCCACCTATTGTCTTTAAAAGCATTAGTCATTACTTGACTTTATATGGCATGTGCCTAGAGCAGTGCCTGGCACACAGTAGGAGCTCAGTAAATGTTTGTTGAATGACTGTCTGCCCCTCACTCCTGCCTGCCCTAGTCCCTCTCCTGGGCAGTGGGTGACAGCAACATCTCTCCACAGTTCACGCCCGCCATCAGGCCATTCCTGCAAACCCTCTCCATCGGGCTGGTGTCCTTTGGGGAGCACTACAAACGCAACGAAACCGGCCTCAGTGAGTCCTGGCCAGCCGGGCCCTGCCTGCACCACCCCTGCCCTCCCGTCCCCCTCCCTGTCCCTGCCCCTACAGCCTGACCTGCCTGGGCCTCCTGACACCCTCCCGACCCCCAGGTGTGGCCGCCAGCTCCCTCTTCACCGGTGGCCGCTTTGCTATCGACCCAGAGCTGCGTGGGGCTGAGTTTGAGCGAATCACTCAGAACCTGGACGTGCATTTCTGGAAAGCCTTTTGGAATATCACTGAGATCGAGGTGCTATCGGTGAGCATGGGGCCTGATAGGGCCCTAACCTGTTACAAAAAGGGGACACAGGGGCCCAGAGACCACATCAGGTCTCTGCAGGGCTCCAGGCCCAGGGATGGCACATAAGGGAATAACTGGGGGCTCAAGCTGCCCATCCCCAGTGCCCTTTCTGTTTCCTCCCACCAGTCTCTAGCAAACATGGCATCAGCCACCGTGAGGGTAAGCCGCCTGCTCAGCCTGCCACCGGAGGCCTTTGAAATGCCACTGACCACTGACCCCAAACTTACAGTCACCATCCCACCCCCCTTGGCCCACATGGGCCCTGCACCAGTCCTCGTCAGGCTCATCTCCTATGACCTTCGTGAAGGACAGGTAGGGCCCCTGCCTCAGCCAGGAACAGGTACAGAGCAAGGGGCACCCTCACCCAGGTGCCCTTCTTTTTTCCCTCCATGCTGTCTCAACTCTCAGTGCTCACACCTGCTCCCCTCCTGTCTCTCTGAGTACATCCCCTTGGTGGGGGGAGGCCTAGGCAGACTGCCCCAGCTTCACCCTCCTCCTCCTCCCTCACCCCCAGGACAGTGAGGAGCTCAGCAGCCTGGTGAAGTCTGAGGGTCCTCGGACCCTGGAGCTTTGGCCACGCCCACAGCAGGCACCCCGCTCTCGGTACCTGGTCGTGCATATCCATGGTGGTGGCTTTGTGGCCCAGACTTCCAAGTCCCACGAGCCCTACCTCAAGACCTGGGCCCAGGAGCTGGGCGTCCCCATCCTCTCCATCGACTACTCCCTGGCCCCAGAGGCCCCCTTCCCCCGCGCGCTGGAGGAGTGCTTCTACGCCTACTGCTGGGCCATCAAGAACTGCGCCCTGCTCGGTGAGCCCAGCCCTCACTGCCACCCACTCTGTTCCTGCCCCAGCCCACACTGCAGGGGAGTGAGCCATCTTGTTTCTCAAGCCTCAATCTTTACCCCCTGCCTCCCCTTCCATCTCTGCCACCTGGCCGCCCGCCACTGCCCACTCCTCCATCTCTGCCTCAGCGCTTTCCCATTGCCCCACTGCTCACCCAACTTTCCATCAACCACTTCCTCCTCCCCACTCCAGCCCTGACACTCCATCCCCCCAGCTCCCCCGTGGTTATCTCCTCCGACCTTTTCTTTCCTGTTTCCCCATGTCTCCAGCCCATTGTTCCAGCTCCTCTGACATTCCACTTCCGACATTTTGGGAGGCACAGAGCAGGATGGGACTGTGCCCATGCCACAGAGCCCATGGCCCCTTGTCAGCCTGAACCCTGGCTTCCATTTCCTGGCCTCAGATGCCCCTCCCTCCCTCTCCTCTCACTCCCACCCACACCTTGCTTCCAGCCTCCCAAGCTTCCTCACAGCCTCCTGATCTCCAGGCCTCTCCATGTCCTGAGTCAGCCTGATTCTCTGGTCACTATCCTCCAAATAGGTCCAAATCTCTGCCTCTGTTTACCAGTCTCTGACCTTAGGGTTGCACAGCCCCGCTCTGAGAGCCCAATGCTCCTGGACCAGAGCTGTATTCCTCCCTGCCAGGCTTGACCAAGCCCCTCTCCAAACCAGGCTCAACAGGCGAGCGGATATGCCTCGCAGGGGACAGTGCAGGCGGGAACCTCTGCTTCACCGTCTCCCTTCGGGCAGCAGCCTACGGGGTGCGGGTGCCAGACGGCATCATGGCAGCCTATCCAGCCACAATGCTGCAGCCCACCGCCTCTCCCTCCCGCCTTCTGAGCCTCATGGACCCCCTGCTGCCCCTCAGCGTGCTTTCCAAGTGTGTCAGTGCCTATGCTGGTAAGGCCCAGCGCTGGGACCTGGGGGTCAGGATGCCCAGGGCCTACAGGGGCAGGGGCTAGAGCCCGGTCTCCTGGGTCTGAGGAGGGGCTGAGGACAAAAATCTAAGACTCCTACTGAAGCCATCAGCTATTCCTGTGTTCCCGGGGGCATAGATTCCTGAAGCTCTGGGGTTGAGACTGGGTCCAGAAAGAGAAGAGACCAACCCAGCCCCCACATACACTCCGCAGGTGGGGAGACAGAGGACCCCTCCAACTCAGACCAGAAGGCACTGGGCATGATGGGGCTGGTTCAGCGGGACACAGCCTTGCTCTTCCGGGACCTCCGCCTGGGAGCTTCCTCGTGGCTCAACTCCTTCCTGGAGCTGAGTGGGCGCAAGTCCCCCCGAGACTCAGTGCCCATAGCAGGTAAATGAAGCCCTCCCCACACACCCATCCAGCATGCCCAGGAGGGACAGCCTGGCACACCACAAGATCTGAGGGTGGAAGAGGCTGTGCCCTGAGGCCCTCAGGAAGCAGAGATCACCTTCCTGGTTCTGCCCTGTATCTGTCCTGGTCCCTACCACAAAGCCTTGATTTTCCACAACAGTCCACAGCCTGGGAATTCAAGGATTTCTGGCCCCAGGTCATCTCAGTCCCAGGAACTATATGGTTTAACTTTCCAAACAGCCTTTCCCAGAAAGGGCCCTCAGTAAATGCTCAGAAGGCATGTCCCAGGAGGGCCCTCAGGTGGAGGTCAGCCCTCTTAGATTCTTTCCAGACTTTAAACAGAGGCACGTGGGGGCAATATCCCTGCTGCAGAAGCTAACCTGGGAGGCTAGGGCAGGGAGATCAGCAAACTGGATGGACCTCGGGAAGAGGAGGAGATTCCCAGCCTTGGGTGGGTGGCAGGACACTCAGGCAGCCCAAAGTCACTTCCATCCAGGAATCCATTTTGTCTCACCTTTAACATGTTAAGGATTTTAAAGCATAACCAACTCAACTTATTTTCTATCTCTCATAAATCAACTATTTTCTGGGTAATAGGAATGCATATCAAAAGTATATGAATACTCAGAAAATTATTCCAGTTAGTTGTTTTATTTTAAATTAAGTTTTGGTTTTTAGGATAGTCAAATGGATGCAAATAAATATACACAAAACCAAAAGGGATTTGCATTTTAGGCACATGGACCATTGAGCACTGGAGTTTTTCTTATAGGATAAAGGTAACAGGTACAGCCCCTAGAGCCCCCTGCAGACACCACCAGTCTAACTCCCTACTATACCAGGTACTTGCTGGGTGATGTGAGCCTTGCTTTGTTCCTTGTGAAATGACTACAGTAGAAGTGCCTGCCTCATAAGGACTGCATGCACCATTCATTCCAAGCACCCAGCAAAATACCTACTGGTACACAGTAGGTGCTCTTAGAGCAGCGGTTCTCAACCTGTGGGTCGAGACCCCTTTGGGGGTCAAACGACCCTTTCACAGGGGTCGCCTAAGACCATCGGAAAACACATATATAATTACATATTGTTTTTGTGATTAATCACTATGCTTTAATTATGTTCAATTTGTAACAATGAAAATACATCCTGCATATCAGATATTTACATTACGATTCATAACAGTAGCAAAATTACAGTTATGAAGTAGCAACAAAAATAATTTTATGGTTGGGGGTCACCACAACATGAGGAACTGTATTAAAGGGTCGCAGCATTAGGAAGGTTGAGAACCACTGTCTTAGAGGATGCAAGCACCCCTGACTAGCTGGACTCTATGACTCTAGTCAATAGTTCTGTTCCAGTGACCCTTGGGTCACAGAGCACTTAATGCAGTTATTTTTATATCTTGCATTTTGCCTCCATGGATTTATAAAGACTGAAAAATATAGGTCTTGGCCCTAGTGATAAATAGCATCCTGGGTCTGATAAAATTAAGGGACCTGAGGCCAAGGTGGGCACACAAGATAGGCCAGGGGCACATCTGTAGTATCATTTGGGTACTTGTTGCATGGTCACTCAAAGGCAAGGGATAAAACTGAAGAACATAATGGACATTTTGGCAGTAGATCTATGTGGCTACAGGTGTGGGATCCCTGGGAATCTAATATGCCCCAAGACTCTTTTTTTTTAAAAATATATTTTATTGATTTTTTACAGAGAGGAAGGGAGAGGGATAGAGAGTTAGAAACATCGATGAGAGAGAAACATCGGATCAGCTGCCTCCTGCACACTCCCCACTGGGTATGTGCCTGCAACCAAGGTACATGCCCTTGGCCAGAATCAAACCTGGGACCCTTGAGTCCACAGGCCAACGCTCTATCCACTGAGCCAAACCGGTTAGGGCCCAAGACTCTTTTTAGCTCCCTCTTTAGCCTCCTTTAAAGCCATGTGGACCTGCGGGCCTTATTCCACTTTGCTCCATTCATACCCTCAGTGTCAAACAGCCATAAAAAGACTGCTGGGCCAGGAGGCTGCTGGAACAGGGTGTCAGGCCTGGTAATAAAACAGGACTTAATCCAATATCTTATCCCACTGAATCCTCAGCACCTCCTATGAGGTAAAGATTATTTTTATCCACTTTGTACAAATGAAACTGAAACTCCCGGAGGTAAAGGTGAGGTAAAGATTATTTTTATCCACTTTGTACAAATGAGGAAACTGAAACTCCCAGAGGTAAAGTGACTTGCTCTTAACCTTCCCAGTCACCACACACACACACCCCTCCACTAGAACAAGGCTCCACTTCCAGGACCACACAACTCTTTCTGCCTCTCCCTTGAAGTTGCAGCCTGGGCACCTGAGTTCCCACTCCCCACCCCAAGGAGGGTGTTTGGGGGAACACTCCAGGTCTCCACAGCCCTAGGATGCAACTGCTCCTCCAGAGGTCTCTGCCTTTCCTGTGACCTTCCCTGCCAGCCTCCCACACACCCAACCAACACAGCTGGCCAACCTGCAGCCCCAGCTGGCCCTGACCCTGCTCCTCCTGCAGAGTCTATGCGGCGCAGTGTGTCTGAAGCAGCGCTGGACCAGCCTGAGGACCCACAGGGCACGGACTCCCTCAAGAACCTGACACTGCATGACCTGAGTCTCAAGAGCAGCTCCGAGACATCAGGCACCTCTGAGCTGTCCCTGTCAGCGGAGACACTTGGTCCCTCCAAGTCCTCAGACGTCAACTTCTTACTCCAGCGTGAGGATACATCAGAGGAGGCTGAGGCCCAAGATGAGCTGAGCCCCGAGGACAGAGGCCGGGGAATTCGTGCCACTTTCCCTAAGGGCTTCCGCCCGAGGCGCTCCAGCCAAGGCCCCACTCAGATGCCCATCTACTCATCGCCCATCGCCAAGAACCCCTTCATGTCACCACTGCTGGCACCTGAGAGCATGCTGCAGACCCTACCGCCTGTACACATCGTGGTGAGTGCCAGACAGGGAGCAGCGAGGAGGGTGGGTGGGATGAGAGCTCCCGGGAGGGGGGAGGTCAGTAGCCTGGCCCCAAGGGACAGCTATGCCCCCAGGAAGGAACGCCTGGCAATGGAAGAATGGAAGGGAGTCAGGGCTGCAGTTTTCTTTTGCAATCTGGCTAGGCACCATGGGACCGTGGGGCAGCCACAGGGCTTGGAGCGTCAGGGGAAGAAGGGAACAGTGGGTCCTGGGGGAAGGAGAAGCCGGCAGAGGTCAGGGAGCCCAGTTAAACTCATTCTGCAACTCCCCACCATCCCTCCACCTCTCCCTCCTCTGGCCTCCCATGTCTCCCTCCTCTGTCTGTCCCCTTGTCCACGTGTTTCACACACACACACACCCTTGGTTCACGCACGCGTCCCTGTCCCTCACCCCCACTGTCCCGCAGGCATGTGCGCTGGACCCCATGCTAGACGACTCCGTCATGTTCGCGCGGCGGCTGCGCAGCCTGGGCAAGCCTGTGACGCTGCGCGTGGTGGAGGACCTGCCGCACGGCTTCCTGAGCCTGGCGGCGCTGTGCCGGGAGACGCGGCAGGCCGCCGCGCTGTGTGTGGAGCGTATCCGCCTGGTCCTCACTCCGCCCGGCACCACCGCGCCCGCCGCACCGGTCTGAGCCTCGGACCAGCCAGGCCGCGCGGTACAGGGGGGCGGGGAGTGGGGGGCGGCACTAAAGGCCTCTTGTTCCCACCTGCCTCGGCAGCCTCTTCGTGAATACTGTACTGCATCTGCCCCGGAGGAGGGCCGCGGGACGGGGTGGGCTGTGCCTTAAGTCGGACGGTGCGGGAGGCCCGGGAGTGAAACCCTGGCCTGGAGGAAGGGGCGCACGCAGACCAGTCACAGCTGGACCTGTACTCCACCACTGCCTTCCACTGCGGCTGCAACCGGTGCTGGGGCGGGGCCTGGCCCTACCTGCGGGTGGGTTTGTTTTTGTTTGTAAATAAAAGTACTTAATTAGTTTGGCCTCTTGCAAATGGGGGCGGGGTTGTCCATCAGGGGGCAGCATCGGACTCAGCTGCTGGGAATGAGAAACCTAGGACTGGAGAGTTGAAGCGTGAGGGACCAACTTCTGGATTCTGAAGGAGGAGGGCCTGTGGGCCTGGATTCTCGGGTGCAGAGAGATCCACCGCCCCACAGATTTGATCCAGGTAGAGCGCCGGAGGACTCTGGGTTCTTAGCTACTTCCCTTTCTCAACCCCACCCCAGCGCCCACCAGGAGAAGGAAACCCACACCCCAGAGAGAAGTGGAACAAAGCTAACAAGACACCAGACACAAAATGGTCACCCAAAATTCTGGAGGCCCCAGCTCTGCCCAGCTGTGACAGTCACTCAGTCCCTCAGCCAAGACTCTGTGACCTCACCCTTTTGAAGGCTCTGGGTTTGGAGCAGGGATGGTTTCAATCCACAGCCTACACTCAAGGGACTCAGGGAGGATGGAGGATGGAGAATGGATGCAAACACAGGCTGTCACAGCCCCCATCAAGGACTCCACCTGTAGTAGTCAGGGAGGGCTTCACAGAGGAGGTGATCCATGATTGGCCTTAAAGGATGAACACAAGTTTGTTTGTTTTTAATACATTTTTATTGATTTCAGAGAGGAAGGGATAGAGATAGATAGAAATACCAATGATGAGAGAGAATCATTGATCAGCTGCCTCCTGCACGCCCCCTTCTGGGGATCGAGCCCACAACCAGGCATGTGCCCTTACTGGAATCAAACCTGGGACCCTTCAGTCCTCAGGCCAATGCTCTATTCTCTGAGCCAAACCAGCTAGGGCAGTACAAGTTTGCTAAGCAGATGAAACATGCAAGGTTGTCAGAGCCAGTGGACAGTGATCAAGGCCTCTGCCCGACAGAAGGTCTGGTGCAAAGTGGGGAGTGGCCTGAGGGACATGGCATGGTCAACAGGAGCAATCCTGAAGGACCTGGCGTGCAATTTGGACTATAACCGGAGGGCAGTGAGAGGCTTTGAGCAGGGGAGGACGGGATCAGCTTGTGGCACTGAAAAGGGCAAGAATGGAGCCCTGGAGGCAAAGGAGGATGGAGCCAGGGAAGACAAGACCTGAGAAGGGGCAGAGGGTATGGAGGGTAGGGCGTGGGAGTAGGGGTGGAGCAGATACCAGAGCCAGCCGTAACTTAGGTTGGATGAACAAAACTTAAGTGTAGAACAGAGGTGACAGGAGAATAAGGGGACTACAATGAAACTCAGGTCTGGCCAGAGCAGTAGGTGGACAGTTAGGCTGTCTCTACTGGGAGGAGGCTCATGTGTGTGAGGGGGTTGGAGGGAGTGGAGGGCTATTTTGCACACAGAAAGATCAAAAAGGTCTTAATGAGCCAAGCCAGTAGCTCAGTGATTGAGCATCAACCCATGAACCAGGAGGTCATGGTTCAATTCCCTGTCAGGGCACAGGCCCAGGTTTTGGGCTCCATGCCCAGTGGGCGTGGGGGCATGCAGGAAGCAGCCAATCAATGATTCTCATCATTGATGTTTCTATCTTTTCCTCTCCCTTCCTCTCTGAAGTCAATAAAAATAAATAATTAATTAAAATGTTGGGTTTTTTAAAAAGAGAAGATAAGGAATAAAAGTGGGGAATGTCTTTTTTAAAAAGTCTTAATGAGACTATCCAGAGGGACATGCAGGAGAGTAGGCTGGCTACTCACTTCTGACTGAAGCTGAGGGACTGGAACCTTTCTAGGAAGAAGGGGCAGGTGGGATGAGCAGAGGCTGGAACAGACAGACAGAGCCCTGAGGACCATGGCCCTCAGTAAAGGGCAGCCTGGGGGGCTCTAAGTAGCTGGAGAGGGAAGAAGCTGACCAGGAAAGAAGAGGATATAGAGCAAAGGGGATGTTGGGGGGGTGTCTATGTCAGATGAGAACCCAAATGTTACCCTCAGGCCTCAGCAATGAGTGGTGGTCCTTGATGACCTTGTACAGAGCTGCTGCAGGGCCATGGGAGGTGGGCAGCCAGATGTGGAGGGGTGAGGATGGAGTAGAAGGTAAGATATTGAGCTGGTGGGTACAAGTCTTTAGCTATAAAAGGGATGAAAGCTAATTCATGGTGTGTGTGTGTGTGTGTTTAGAGGTGATGGAATATGTTTTCATGCTGCCAGGGAAGGGAGGGAGGGAGGGAGGGAAGATGCAGAAACACAAGAAAGCAGTTTCCTGAAGAGATGGGGAGAGGAGGACCCTCACATCACAGAGACCCTCATTCATCCAATGATTTCTGATTCAGGGGGAGGGAGCCATAGCCCAGAACTCTCCCTGCAGATCCAGACCCATTGGCCTGAGCCACAGATCCTCTTGTCCAGCTCATTGGACCCCTTGCTCATCTCTGCCCAGTCATCACCAACAACCTGCTCTTCTTTCCTGTCCCTATCTCATCCTCCCCCAGCCCACCAGGCCAGAGGACTGTTCTTGTCCTGGACAACCCCTCCACCCCATAGCCCATCAAGCCTCATCTATTCTTTCTGCCTCCTGCCTTTTCCCTTCAGCCTCTGGCCTAATCCAGGCTCCCTCCTCTCCCACCTGAGTCTCTCCACAATCCACCTTCTGGGCTACTGGCTTCCAGTCTTATTCCTCCAGTTCTGGCTCTAGCTCTGACTCAGTCCTCCCATGCTCTAAACCCTCCATGGCATCCTAATACCTGCTCCTGGCCCCCCAAACAAAGTCCAAGCTCCTCAGCATGGCCTCTGTCCACCTCTTCATCCTCTTCAGTCTGACTGGCCTTCTGCCTGGGCACCTACAGACAATAATGCTATATATATTGTATATTATTGATTTCAGAGAGGAAGGGAGAGGGAGAGAGAAACATCACTGATGAGAGAGAATCATTGATCAACTGCCTCCTGCACACCATCTACTGGGGTTTGAGCCTGCAACCCGAGCATGTACCCTGACCCAGAATCCAACCATGACCTCCTGGTTCATAGGTCCACGCTGAACCAATGAGCTACCGGCTGGGCCAGGCAGTAATACTCTTGCATGCCTCCCTGTCTTTGCTCATGCTGAGATGCCCTCTCCACAGGCTGTCCTGCACCCTTGCTTGGCACCTCCTGCTCCTCCAAGATCCAGCTGCAATGGCCCCTCTGGAAACCCTTTCCTGACTCACCAAACCCCAAAAGACCCTTACCTCTGCACATTCCTGCACATCACTGTGTGCGTCTGTTCTGCCATCTGACCCAGGCCTGACTCATCTTGGTCACCACCACTGCCCAGCATGAAGACTGGCACACTGGAAGCCTCCGGAAATATTTAAGTAATGGGTGGGTGAAAGTGTGAATGGGTGGTGTGGGGGTTATATGAGGAAATCAGTGAGAGAATCAATGAAGGTAGGAAGGACTGAACGGACCGGTGGGCAGGGCAGAGAGGTGCAGACAAGAAGAATCAGATTTAGGGTGGGAGAAATGGAATGGACGGAAGAATCTGAGATTCAGTTTCTCTAAGAAAGCAAAATGGGCGGGGCCCACCTAAACTCCACTTCAAGCCTCACCACGCCCACTGCTTCCCCCCGAGCTAAGTCCAGAATCCCAACACGGGCACCCGGCCGGACCCACAGAGCCTGCCCTCTCCACCGGCTCCAGTTCCCGCGGACTCCTCCAGTTCCCGCGGACTCCCCCCCTCCCCCCGGTGCCCCGCCGATTGGCAGACTGGCAGGACGCGCGGGGCCCCGCCCACTAAGGAACGCGCTCTGAGTGGCCCAGGCTAGTAGGAGACGAGTGTCTATCGGCTGGATAATAGTGAATGATGTCACGAGTAGCTTATCACAGCTGGGCTCCGTGTCAGACCCGCCTCTGGCAAAACAACCCGGGAGGTAGTTGAGAGCGTGTTTGACTGCAGAAGAGAGAAGTCAGTGGGGTTTCTGGCTGCAGGAACCTCGACTGTTCGCTGGCATGACCCTGGGTCCTAAGGAAGGATGGAGACTGAGAGCCCTCCCTCGCCCCCCGCCCCTCCGTGAGGAGGCTGGGGGCCAGAGGGAGGAGGGGATTGCGGAGGAGTAACTAGGGGCCTAGACTTCTGGGTCTGAGAGCCTGAACGCCTGGATTTTGAGGGAGGAGGGAACTGGGAACCTGAAAGGTTGGGGTCTAGGGATGGGGACTCCTTGGTCCCAAGAGTCACTGGCCTGCCCACGGATGACAGATTCGAAGTTCAGTATTTTATGTGGCTCCTTATGGGATTGGAGCCAGGCTTGTCCCCAGGCAAGTGTTCTGGGTTGTGAGGTGGGGCTTGACTAGAGATGATGTAGAGGCTTAGGAGAAGCTCTGACCTCAATATGCCCTTTCCTCGTCCCTAAAAGGGAAGTCAGGGGCAGGGTGCTGTCTGCGAAAGGAACCCACAGAGTGGGAGGAGACTTGAAACTCCCGTGGAGACGAAAAGAAAAGCATAGATAGGAATGGAGAGATTAAGATTTTGAAATTAATGATAGAGTTCTTGAATGGAGTTTACTGTGGCCCAGGTTCTGTGCTAAGCATTTTACACAATTATCTCATATCTTCCTCATAACAGATCTAAGAGATTGGATTATTATTATAATCCCCATTTTACAAGTGAGGAAATTGACACCCAGGGAGAGAGAATCAAGATGTAAAGAGACAGGAGAGACACAAAACACAGATGGTGATAAACAGATAAACACAGACCCAGAGAGGGAAGAAAAGATAAATAAGGGGGGGCAGGGGAGAAGAGCTGAGAGCCAGGACACTGCCGGGGCCTTGAGGGGACAAGACTCCTGGGTCCTGGAGGAGGAAAGACCAAGATGGGGACTCTGGGTATTTCCTACCCTGACTCCCACACACCATGCCGTCCAGCCCTTCTTGCTCTGGGCATTTGGCCTGGTTGGGGTCAAAAATAGTGATTACAGGGAGCAGCTGTGTCATTATCCTATTAGGAGATGATAAGAAAATGATTCATGGGGGTGCCCTGGGCCTGGGAGGAGTCTTTCCCTCACAGCCTCTTTGATCTGGACAGATCAGACCTCAGAGAGGACTGGGGAGGGGCAGGGCCCTCTCTGTCCCTCTCCATCGCTGAGTCTCCATCACTCAGAACTATTGCCAAGTCCCTCGTGGAGACAGATGAGGCACCCGGAGCAGCAACAACTTTGCTGGTGGGTCTTCACTCTCTGGGTCTCTCTACTTTCCCCCAGACCTTGACCCAGTGCCCACCAGAGTCCTGGCTCAGCCAGGGGCTCAGCCAGTGCTAATGGAGTGGATGGACAACATCCACATCGCTCTCTGCATCTCTTCTTCTGGCCCCAGCCTGCCATCTCTCGTGTCCCCAACATGTTTCACTCTTCAGCCGCCCCCTGGTCTCCCTCACCTCCTCCCACCTTCCCTTTCACCGGGTGTTTCTCGCAAAGCCATTGGACCCCCCAACCCACTGGGGAGAAACTGAGGCTCACGTTGGAAGGTGCCGACCTCGCAGGGCCCCAGATAAGACACAGTACTAGCACCTCAGAGTCAGAAATGCAAGAGCACACAGAACACGTGCCCTTACGACACGTGCCTGAGGTAATCTTGCATTTACACCCACACAATCAGAGATTCACACACACAGCACATGCAATCGCCTACCAACATAAACATAGGCACAAAATCACAGAATCCCTGCAGACAACACATCCAGAAATAGCCTATCCCACATGCAACACAGATACCCACACCATGCAGTTACATGCCGGTCACTGATGGACATCCAGCCAGTTCCTACGCGGACTGTGAACTAAGACTTGGTTTCATTTACTGTTGTATCCCCAGCAACTCGAACAGATCATCATCATCATCATCATCATCATCATCATCATCAGTACCGTGAACAAAAAGTATTTCCTATGTGCCAGGCACAAGTCTAGGCACTTTACATGAATTAACTCATTTAATCCTCTCAAAAACTCTACTTGTGACAACCCATTTTGCAGATGGAAATTGGAGGTCCAGGACAGGTTATTTATTTGCTCAACATTTCACAACCAGTAAGAGGCCATCAGGATTTAAACTCAGGTTTTTAGTCCATTGCGCAAGGCTACCACTCAATAAATAATGCCAGCCTTAATCCAGTCAGAATTACAGAACCTTGACAGCTGAGACCACACCCAAACTCAGGCGCACAGTGGGTAGTAGAATCAGAGAAGCCAATAGAAACACACAAATAGGAAAAACCCCTTCACACCCCAGAACACAGGGACACACACAAAGTGACACATACAGAGACAATCCCCACAGACACAGCACCCACAGAGGCACACACCACACCAAAACCTAGACACAGGGACCCACCCAGAGCTCCCTGTTCCTGGGCTGGCCCTCGAGGAAGCAGCAGGCTTAGGATGGAAAGGGGGCTGGCCACCTCACTTGCCCGCTCAGCCTGACTGGTTCCACCAGGCCATGGATGGCACCACCCGCCTTATGAAACCCTTGTTGGGCAACTGGACCCAGACCTGGCCTGGACGCCTAGATTCTGGGGAGAAGGGGCTGGGTGTCCCATTCATGGATTCTAGGGCGGAGCGGAGGGGGATTGGGACCTGGACTCTTGGGGCCTGAGGAGGGAGGGCTGGGGGCCAGAATCCTGGGTTCTGGGAAAAGAGGGGGCCAGGTACTTGGATTCTTCTGTCTTTGAAGGTAGGGCTCCATGTTTAGCAAATAAAAATACAGGATGCACAGTTAAATTTGTAAAAGGCAAAAGATTTATATGGTCTGAAGAGAAACCAGAGTATATATAGGATGACCAGTTAAATTTGAATTCAGATTAACAACAAATTTTTGTTAGTATAAGTATATCACAAATATTGTGTGGGACATGCTTATACTAAAACAGTATTTGCTGCCCTGGCTGGTTTGGCTCAGTGGATAGAGCGTCGGCCTATGGACTGAAGGGTCCCGGGTTCGATTCTGGTCAAGGGCACATGCCCAGGTTGTGTGCTCAATCCCCAGTAGGGGGGGTGCAAGAGGCAGCTGATCAATGATTCTCTCTTATCATTGATGTTTCTATCTCTCCCTCTCCCTTCCTCTCTGAAATCAATAAAAATATATTTAAAAAAATAAAAATAAAAACAATATTTGCTGTTTCTCCGAAATGCAAATTTAACTGGGCATCCTGCACTTTATCAGGCAACCCTATCTGAGGGGGAGGAGAGCAGATGCTAGAGACGCTGCCTGGTCACTCCAGCCCCCAGGCCTCTCCTCTTCCTGCCCCTCCCCCCCCCCCCCCCCCCCCCCCTCCCCCTCCCCCTCCCCCCTAAGCAGGCCACCTCACAACTTCCCCAGTCCCTATTTCCTCATCCACATGAGTTGCTGTATCTAATTGCTGCCCCAGGCGGTGTAAGAGTGGGGAGAGGAAACTGGAGGACAGCTCCGGTTGTCATACTGGAAGCCCCAGGGTCCTCAGAGATGACTGACCCTGAGTCACCTGCACCCCATGGTCTGACGGCTGGGGGAGGGGGAGGCTTGTGGCTGCCTCCACGGAGCAGGCTTGGAGAGGGGGAGATGCTGAGGTAGGAGGCCAAGACTGCAGAAGGGCAAGAGACATGGAGTTTGGTGGAGAGAGACTCAGAGGTGGGGGGACAGAGAACCAGAGAAATCTGGAAACATAGGCAGAGGTGCGAAAAGAAAGAGAAGAGACTCAGAGCTGGAGACAAAGATGCAGGGATGGGGGGACAGGGACACTGAAACAGAAGGAGAGAGAGCTCCACAGACATTCAGATTCCGGCTGAGTGATGGGCACACGCAGGCAAGATGCCGAGCGCTGCCCACAAGTCTGGGGCAAGGACAGCAGCCACCCGTGTGGGGCCGGGGACCAAGGCTTGGGACCTGCTGTGTTGAACCAGGGGGTTGGGGGAAAGCTGCGATCCCCGGGGAACAGGGTGCTCCACCTGCCATCACCCCATGCCCAGTGGGGTGACGACACCACCTTCTCTGCAGGTGACACCCCAATTTTCCAGTGCCTCCTACATTTTTGGGGTGACACCCGTCCTGGGAACCCCACCCGGCTCTAATGCTGCTTCCCTCACTGAGTCACCTCCAACCCCGCCAGGCTTGTTGGAGGGGAGACCATGGTGACTCAGGCATCCAGGCCCCCAGCTTCACCCCCAGGAACCTGCAGGTCTGAGTCCCAGGACCCTGCCCCACTGAGGGAGGCAGCGGCCTAACCCAAGAACCTGGACCCCAGCCCCTCCTCCCCCAGACCCAGGAGTCCAGGCCCCGGTCCTCTGCTCTGTTAGGACCAGGAGGCCTGGGCCACAGCCGCCTCCTTCAGGAACCAGACTTCTCAGTTCCCAGCCTCCTCCCTTCCCAATTTGGAGGTGGGGTGAGGTGTGTTTATTTACTTTGGTTCCAACATGAATTGCAGCCAAAACACACTGCCCCCCCCCCACGTGCCCCAGGACCCTGAATGGGAGGACAATGCCCCCTCTCCCAGGGAAATGGGGACCTCACTAAGGATGATGGGAGAGGCCTCAAAGGGAGCCCTCGCTGCACTCCCTCCGCACTGCAGGCCTTTCTTCTCTCCCCTCTCCCTTCCCTCCGAGTCCAGTGGTTCCCATTGCCTCCCCCTACCTGCCCCTCCACCTTCCCATCTCTCTTCTCTGAATGTGTCTCCCCTCCTTTCATTTCTCCCCAGACCTTTGTGCCTCTCTGTCTAGGCATCTATTTCTCCATCCCTCTCTGTCTTCTCATCTCCCTCCATATATCTAAAACTCTCTCTCTCTGACCTGGACCTCCCTTCTGTCTCTGTGTCCCCCTTCCCTCGCCATCTCTCTGTCTCTCCCTCTCTTATGGTCTCTGTCCTTTGACCCAGCTGTGCCCCTTGCACCTTGGCTCCGCCTTCCCTTCCCAGCACTGGGCCCACTCCCCTTTCTATCCCCACTCCAGCTCCTCATCCCTGGACCCTCCCCCACAATTTCCTGGTCTTCTGAAGTCCTGGAGGAGGGCAAGTGAGGGGAGGGGGAGGGGTGGAGAGGGAGGAGGG
>NW_005371234.1:819245-820520 GCF_000412655.1 Myotis brandtii | reverse complement strand
CTCCCTGGGCACCTCTGTCAGAGCCCCGCCCAGGCCTGTGGCCCGCCCAATATAAGCAGCTCCGAGCCTGAGCCTGAGAACTCAGTGCCCGTGTCACCCACACCTGTCTCCATCATCGCCATCGCATCGCCGCCCTCCTGCAGGTAGGCACCCCACCTCCCCTCCCCCAGCCCTCTGCTCTGAGGTCAGGCCTCTGCTCTGCTCTCCCCCGACACCGCTCCACTCACATCTCTCTGTCTTCTTGCAGATCTCTCTCTCTCTCTCTCTCTCTCTCTCTCTCTCTCTCTCTCTCGACATCCCTTTCTCAATGCTGCCTGTGCCCCTCCTCAACCTGAGTACCACTGGGTTGAGTCTGGAAATCCTAAGGCCTAGCACCCCCTCTACTAACCCCCTTGGCATCGGATGTGGGACATTTCTCTTCACCGTTCTCAGCCTCAGTGTTCCACCTGTGAAAGGGGCTCGCGGAGAAGTCAGTGCTGGGCAGGCATGAGCGTGACTGGTGGCATCTCTGTGGGCACCTGGTGCTGAGCTCTCCCTCCCGTATCTCCGACTCAGCCTGTCTCTGTCTCTTGGTCTCTCTCTCCAGCTCTACCTCTGGAAGGAGGAGGGTCCTCTGGGGTCTGTCGGGCAGCTCTACAGAGATGGGCGAGTTTCTCGCCCCCACCCCACACACCCCTACCCCCAGTCTCTTCTAGCCAGCAGGCTGACGTGGCCTATTTCTCCCCAGCACCCTTCCCCTGAGAACCCAGTGCCCCCGCCCTTGCCCTCCCCTCCCTCAGCATCCAGTGTCCCTAGGACAGACTCCGCTGCTGTCACCGCTGCCACCTCCGCCGTCCCCAACGCCACCTCCTCAGGGCCAGCAAGATGCAGTTTGAGATGCACGACAACGTGAAAGGCAAAGGTGGGATCACTGGATGGATCAGCAACCCCTCCAGTCCCTGGATCCTGGCTGCTTCCCTCCCCTGGGCGCCCTGGCTTCGAAGACAGACGGCGCCTGCCTGCTTGTACCCCAAAGGCCCCTGAAATGCAGGAACCCAGCACCCCAGGCCCAGACGTGGAGAAGGCGGCAGCACGTCTCAGCCCCGCCGGCGGGTGCGGGGACCCAGGAGCCCCTGCGAGGCTGCCCGCTGACCCCCGTCCCCACCTCCACAGCCATGTCCTACCCAGTGACCAGTCAGCCCCAGTGTGCCACCAGCTGCTACCAGACCCAGATCAGCGACTGGCACACCGGTCTCACGGACTGCTGCAACGACATGCCCCTCTGTGAGTGCCCGC
>NW_005371234.1:809240-809876 GCF_000412655.1 Myotis brandtii | reverse complement strand
CCCATACACCCCTACCCCCAGTCTCTTCTAGCCAGCAGGCTGACGTGGCCTATTTCTCCCCAGCACCCTTCCCCTGAGAACCCAGTGCCCCCGCCCTTGCCCTCCCCTCCCTCAGCATCCAGTGTCCCTAGGACAGACTCCGCTGCTGTCACCGCTGCCACCTCCGCCGTCCCCAACGCCACCTCCTCAGGGCCAGCAAGATGCAGTTTGAGATGCACGACAACGTGAAAGGCAAAGGTGGGATCACTGGATGGATCAGCAACCCCTCCAGTCCCTGGATCCTGGCTGCTTCCCTCCCCTGGGCGCCCTGGCTTCGAAGACAGACGGCGCCTGCCTGCTTGTACCCCAAAGGCCCCTGAAATGCAGGAACCCAGCACCCCAGGCCCAGACGTGGAGAAGGCGGCAGCACGTCTCAGCCCCGCCCACATGTGGCAGCACCCTTCCCAGACGTGCAGGAGCCCCACCCCCAGCTCAACCAGATGTGCAGGAGGCAGCGGCCTGGGGACAGGCCGGGGTGTCATGCCCAGATGTGGCAGAGGGAAGGGAGCTCAGTGGTGTCCCCTCAGTGGGCGGCCTGCTGGCCGCGCCCAGACTGCCCGGCAGAGGGAGGGGCGGCGGGGGCGGGGACCCAGGAGG
>NW_005371234.1:803237-809058 GCF_000412655.1 Myotis brandtii | reverse complement strand
CCTGCGCCCCACTGCCTCCACTCCCCTCTCCCCTCCTTGGACCCTGAATTCCCACTCTACCCCTCACGCCTTCCTCGGACCCCAAAACTTCCTGGGGTCCTGACCTCACACCTTCCACCTCCCCCACCACCTCATACCCTATTTCTCAACCACTAATCCTCCCCCCCCAACTGCCCCGGGACCTTCACCTCCCTGGCACTCAGTTCCCTCTGGGACCTTCAACTTGGCTCCAGGGACCCGGCAGGAGGTGGGGGGCAGGAGGGGGCCTCCCTGACCGCCCGCTCCCACCGCAGGTCTGTGTGGCACTTTCGCCCCCCTGTGCCTCGCCTGCCGCATCTCGGATGACTTCGGCGAGTGCTGCTGCACGCCCTACCTGCCCGGAGGCCTGCACTCCCTGCGCACCGGCATGCGGGAGCGCTATCGCATCCAGGTGCCAGGGGGCGGCGCCAGGGGGCCAGGGGTGGGGACTGGTCTCCTGGACCCGGCAGGGCTCCTAACCGCTCTCTCCCACCCTCTAGGGCTCCATCGGGCATGACTGGGCGGCCCTCACCTTTTGTTTGCCCTGCAGCCTCTGCCAGATGGCGAGGGAGCTGAAGATCCGAGAGTAAAGGGTCCCCCGCCCTCCTTCCCCTGGAATGCTGCCTCCTCTGCCCCTCCTGGGAGGGCCTGCCCCTCCGCCCATCCTGACACCAGAAATACACCCACAATAAAAACCTGAAAACCAGCTCCGCCTACATCTTCTGTCCCAGGGAAGGAATCTGGGTGGAGAAGGAGGTTTGGTGAGGAAGGTGGAGACACGGGGAAGATGCCTAGGTGTGGAAGGAGTTCGGGGTCAGATCTTTCACACACACACCTGCCGTGGATGACACTGGCCAGTCTCTTCCCTCTCTAGGCCAGGGTGTCCCCAATAACAAACCAAAACCACTCACCCCGTAGCTGCCTGTCGGAAGCTCTGCCCAGATTGTGAAAATAAGCAGACCCAGAGGCCATCTTGGTAGGATCCAGGCACTCAAGTTCAGAGAGAAGTTTTAGGACAGCCCCTGCTCCTTTACTACCTACAGATTCTTAGCCTACACACAACTCTAACTGTCAGGGGACCTTTGTTTCCTAACAGAGAACTGCCAGGTTTAGGGCTTTCTGGAGCAGGAAGGCATCCGATTGGATCCACTCTATCACAAAAGCAACTACAGATTAGAAAACATTCTGGTCTCAAAATTGGACAGACCCGGGATTCAATCTTGACTCTTGCCACGTACTGTCGTCAGTGAACTAATACACCTTTCCGAGCCCGTGTCCTCGGGGGGCAATCCCTATAGGTCATGTGGCTACTGGAGGCAAGAGATGGAACAGATGGGAAGGCCAAGCGTGAAAATAAATATTGTTGCTGGTTGTTAATATTATTTTATGTAGAGTACAGGATAACTATTCAAATGTTAATGTTATTTGTTGTAATTGTTCTCGATCTGTGGATCCAACCAGAGTGACAACTTCACTTGGAATATCCAATAGGCATCTCAAATTTAACATGTCCAACACTTCACTCGGTTTCCCTCCCAAACCCGCTCTTCCACAGTTAGAGAAGTAGCAGGCCCCAACCTTCCAGGCGCTCAGTCACTTTCTCGCCCAGCATCCAATCTGTAAACCAATTCTGCCTGTTCTTTAAAAATATACCCAGAATCTCATTTCTCCTCACTCGCGCCCCCACATTGTTCCAGCCACCCTCCTCTGCAGCCTGAATTAATGCAGGGCTCCCTGCCACCCCCCTTTAGTCTCTTCCCCACAGAGGAGCCCAGTGAACATCGGAGTCAGATCACATCCCTCCTGTGCTCAGAATCCTCTCATGTCTCCTCCCACACAGAGTAAAAGCCGAGTGCTCACCTGGGCCAAAGACCTGCACCATCTGTCCCTTGTTCCCTCTGTAACTTTGTCTTCTCCTTATTCTCACCACTCCAACCACACAATCTCTTTGTTGTTTCTCTAAAAGGCCAGGCACACTTCCACCTCGGGGCCTTTGCACTGACTGTTCCCTCAACTTGGAATTCTTTCCCCCTCAGGTGTCCCTTCACTTCTGCTCTCTTATGAGCGAGGCCTTCCCTTCCCACCTTACATTAAGTAGCAAGTATGAGCCTCCCTTGCCCTTCCGTCATTGCTGTTTTCCTGGTCATCTCCCAACATCCCCCATCATTTACTTGTTTATGATGGGGCTCCCCACTGGGTTGTCAGCTCCATGAGGGCAGGGACCATTCATTTGTGTCCCCAGCACCTTGGACAGTGTGTGGAGATAAGTGACCACAGGTGGGAGACACCGATTTAACAAAGGGAAGTGATTTTAGAGGTGATGGGGAGGGGCAGTGGAAACTCGGGCTGATGTCAGAATCTGGGCTCGCCTGTTAATTAGCCCTGAGGTCTTAGGCAAGGGACTCGGCTTCTGCACCCACAAGATGAGGGGACAAGCCTTTATCTCCCAGCAGGGGTGCTGGTACGACTACAAGTCGTGCCAAGCACCAGGCACAGTGCCTGGGGTGCCCTTGGAAACATTTCCCCCTTTTCCTGAGCGTTACCAATCCTTAGGGCATTGGTGGCCACACACAGGCTAGAATCAGGCCTCTCCCCTCCCTCACCCAGGTCTTCTCACACTCCAGACGCCTCTTGCATTCAGGAGTGTGACTACTAGGGAGTGGGGGCGGCCGAGGGGCTGACATGGAGGGAGGAGGGCGTTTGTAGACACCTGCAGGCCAGTGACAAGACTTGGAAGAAGGGTGGCTCTGCATCCGGAGAAAAGGCGCAGTGCCACGCTCGCCTCAGGAAGGCAAAGTCCCAGGTGACAGCGAGGAGAGGCCTTGCCTAAGGGTTCCCGCCTGGTCATGCAGAGTGACCTCTGCACTGGCCCTGAGACTCAGGCAGCAGCAGGTGGTGGCAGGCTCGGTTCCTGGTGAGGGCACATACCCAGGCTGTGGGTTCGATCCCTGTTCAGGAACGTACGGGAGGCAATCAATCAACGTTTCTGTCTCCCTTCCTCTCTCTGGAATTAATAACAATAAAATACAGACGAGCCTGGTGGTCAGGCATCTGAATTTGAGAGTCAGAAGGTCTGGGTTCAGATGACAGCTGTCACTCAACAGCTAAAAACCTGTTTCCTCATCTGCAAAAAAGGGGATGCATGGTACCTACCTCATACAGCTGATGGAAAGATCAAATGAAACCACAGCAGTTAACAAGCCACGCAAACTGTCTAGCACCGGGACTCAGTAAATACAAGTTCAGTCACATCTTGGAGGTAAGGTGCTACCATCAGCTCATGAAGGCAGAGAAATCCCTGAAAATCACAACGGCCAGAAAGTCTGAAAACACTCACATTCACGGACCACACTGGAAACCCATCCGCTCCCAGGTCCAAAACATCAGCACGTCCTGGCTAAATGTCAGGGGAAGCAGCCTGCTTGGGGCCTCGAGGCTGAGCTGCACAGAAAGGTACATTAACACTCGCAGCGAGGTGCCTGTGACGGAGGCCACCTCGGGCCGGAGGTCTGCGGCTCCCACTTCCCCTCGCCTCAGCGCTCCTGCTGCCGTGGGACTGGCAGATAAAGCTCCCAGGATGCTTTGGTTTGGGCTGTGAGAGTCTACTTGGATTAGAGAAAGCTCGTCATGCTAGGGCCTCTTTCAGTCTCCATGCCTGAACTCTTACGTCAGGGGCCAGAATTACACCTGGTCCTGGGACAAAGGCAAGTATGTTTTCCCTCCTAAAAGAGGTCTCCCTGCAACAGAGATCTGGGGAAGAGTCCAAGGCCTCACTGCCCTCATGTCCCTTGGTTTGTCCTTTCTGGGAACAAGAGCTTCTATGGTGGTACCACCCCAACTCCTGCCCAGGAGGGGCACAGAGGAGCCCGGGCTGTGTGGCTTAGAGAGGCACCAAGGGTCAGGGTCAGAGCCCAGGGGCCCGTCTCCTGCATGCAGAGCGCGTGGGACACCGGTCTTCCCACACTCTTTATTTGTTGATTTGATCAATCCCCATTCTCTCAGCCGGCCCCGGCAGACGGGAAGATGCAGCGCCCAACTCTCCAAGGTCCAAAAAGCAGCTGACGGATGAAGTCTCGGGAAAGGGGAGTCTCAACTTCAAGATGGCTAGGATTGGAGGTGGGTGTCTTCAAGGGGGAGAGGAGCTCAGAAGTCCAAGGTGATGGCCGAGGTGGGAACGGCCCCTGGGAGGACCAAAAAGTCTTCCAGGCAGCATCGTCTGGCGTGTTGAGGGCTCCACCAGTTTTACCTCCCACCTTGGTGTCCACCCCAACCCCCTCGCCACCATGCCTGGGGCACCTCAGACAGTGGCTTTGTCTCCTGGCTCCCTCTGAGCCTGTGACCCTAGTCCTGGGGTCAGGCAACACCGCCTGAGCCCTGTCCCTCCAGCCAAGGGGTGGCAGCAGCTGCTTCCTGTCCCTGGGCTGCCTCACTGTCCCGCCTCTGACTCTTCTCAGCCTTGCCCTCCACCAGCCCAGCCATCCCTGCATCCAATTCCTTCTGCTGAGATAGAGTGGCTTCTGTTCCCGTTTGGACCTGACTTGTCTAAAGGGCATTTTAGGCCCCAAACTAGGCTCCTGATCTGCCCCAAGCCCCAGTCTGCCCATGTTAATAAATGACCCAGTCCTGCCTGAGGTTCTCAGTGGTTAGAGCGTTGTCCAGCACACCAAAGTGTCTTGGGTTCAATTCCTGGTCAAGGGCACGTACCTGGGTTGCAGGTTCCCTCCCGCCCTTGGTTAGGGAGTTCAGGAGGCAACCAGTCAATGTTCTCTCTCTCTCTCCCTCCCTTCCACTCTCTCTGAAAAGAAAAACAATGGAAAAATATCCTCAGGTGAGGATTAACAAAAATAATAATAAACGACCCCACCATCCATGGGCCACAAAGTTAGGGCCTTTCTGGCTTCCTCCCTCCCTCATGCTGACACTCACACTACCCATACACCCTTCTACCCACATCCTGCTCTGTCCCCGACTCCCCCTCCCACGGCCACCACCCCCTGCTGTCTCGCTCAGCCCTTCCAATCCATTCTCCCTGCCACAGATGAGTGACCTCGTAAATAGGTACATCGGATCCTGTCATCCCCCCTCACAAAACTGTCCATCAGCTTCCCATTGCCCTGAGAACAAAACCCCAAACCCTATCTGGGGCCCACAGGCCCTGGGTGGTCCAGCCCCAGGGGCCTAACCCTGGCCCTGTCTCCTCTTCACTCAGTTGGGGTCACACTGGCCAGCTTTATGATCTTTCCACTAAAACAGCTGGTTTGCACATCAGGAACCTTGTTCCCTCTGCCTGAACACACTTCCCCCAGCCTTTCCTTCCGTTTTTATCTAGCTTCTCGGATGCCCAGTTGACTTTCCACATCAGTCCCACAAGACTAGGGACACTTCTGCCTCGGTTCCCCTTTGCCCGGTCCGGTGCCTTCAACAGTGCCTGGCACACAGTAGGAACTAAATAATTGTTGAATGCACAACGAAGGAGGCCTTGTCTGGGGACCCCCAGGGGAAGGAAAACCAGAGTCCTCTGAGGACAGTGTCCAGGGGCCCCCATGGGCACTTGGCTGCTGTGGCTGAGGGACCCAGCCTGTCAGAGGGACATGCTGGTGAGATTGTCCTGGCTCAAAAGTCCCTTCCGACCTACACCGGCCCCGTGACCACTGCCCCCAGCACCCCCACCACCCCCACAGTATTCATGCAGCCTGTGCCGCAGCGTGACCAGGGCCGAGCCCAGGCAGGCACCGTTGGGCACGTGGGGCCCGCCAGGCAGCTGGAGCAGCAGTGTGGCCACACCTGCCATGCCGTCTTCCGT
>NW_005371234.1:767817-793690 GCF_000412655.1 Myotis brandtii | reverse complement strand
CCCACGGGTCCCCAGGGCCCGCCAGCCCCTGCCAGCAGCAGGGGTGCCAAGAAAGGCTCAGAGCGGCGGAAGGTGGGTGGTGGGAGTATGGCCGGCTTCCAGGCAGGAACTGGGGCAGCAGGGTCGGGCGGGAAGCAGACGGTGACTTTGGCGAAGGGGCGGCTGGCCATCTTGGTCATCTCTTGCAGGTGCCGGCGCTGCTCCTGCCGCTGGTCCAGGGCCTGCTTGGCCTTCCAGAGGAGCACACAGAGTGAGAGGAAGAGGAAGAAGCAGGAGAAGAAGACGGAGAAGAAGACAAACAGGTCAATGTGGGCCTGGTCCTGCCGGAAGAAGAGCAGGCCCTGCGAGTCAGCCGAACCGTTCGCGCCAGGCCCACTGGGGTCTCCCACGCCCAGCAGGAGCAGGTAGAAGCGGCTGGACTTGAGGGCGTGGTGCTCGTGGGGGTAGGTGATGACCAGTCTGTCCCGCACACTATGAACCACCAGCACCGCTGATGGCTCCGTCACTGTTACGTAGGTGATCAGGCCCCGTGGCCACACCTCCCACACCCGTGGCTCCATTGGGGTGCCCGACCCACTCCCGGTCCCTGGTCCCCCCAGATCCCCAGCCCCACGGGGCCCGCCTTCCGCAGGGGGTGGGGGCGGTGGTGGGGGTGGGGGTGGCTGGATATGCACTGTGTGGACGCCCGTGTCGGGGGCCACGCGGACCACGAAGGTGTCGTAGGAGGTGGAGACATAGAGGTCCACGGCACCGAAGGTCACATCCAGCGTCAGGCGGATGTCCACGTTGGTGAACTTAGGCTGCACACCAAAGAGGACCGTGCGGCCAGGGCCCAGGGCCCGGCGCTTGGGCTCGTGGAAGCAGTTGGTCTGAGACGTCGGGTCCAGGCAGCACTCCTGCTCCACGGAGATGAGGCGGTAGCACTGCTGGCCTCCCAGTGGGCTTCCGTGGAAGGACTCCCGGCACTTGGCGCACTGTGGGTGGGTGGAGGCAGCCATCAGGCTGAGCTAGTGCCCAGCACTCCTCCAAGCAAAACTGGCTTCTGTACCTGTTGGTAGGTAGCAAGGCCCCAGTCCCCCCAGTGGCCCAGCTGCTTTCTGGGATCCCCCTGGGCCCCCTGGCACAGTGTGGATGCTGCCAGGACCCTAAACTCCAGCACTGCTATCCCTGGTGTCACCCAGTGACCACAGCATGAGGCCTCTGGAACTCTGAGCACAGCGATGAGGAACTCTGTTGAATCCTGGCTCCACCTCCTCACTAGCTGTGCAGCCTTGAACTAGTGACAGAACCTCACTAAACTTGAGGTTCTTCCTCTGTACGTAGGTAGTAAACATGGCTGGCTCACAGGACTGCTGAAACCAGCACAGGGTGGGCCAGTCTCACTGTTTCTGGACTGTGTGGATAGGTCCTACCTCAGGGCCTTTGCACTGGCTGATCCTCTACCTGGATCACTCTCCATCTGCCCTTGCCTTTCCCCCATGTCTGTGTGTCTGGCATCCTGACTTCCAACAGGTTTTTACTCAAGTGTCATCTTCTCACTGAGGCCTTCCTTGGCCTATTTACCATTTTCGCTTCCCAACACTTCTAGCCCTCCTTGCTGCTTAATTTCCCTCCTTACTGCTCATCACTACCACTCCGTGTATCTATCTGACTTGTTCAATTGTTTGTTGCTGGACGCCCCATGAGAATGTAAATTCCTTGAGAACAGATCATTGTGCCCGTTTTTGTTCCCTACTGTGCCCCAGCGCCTTGCACAGTGCCTGCCATATAGTAGGTGCTCAGTAAATGCGTGAATGAGTGGATGGATCACAGCTATTTTGTCCAGTGGAAACCACTCAGGCTCTAGGATCAGACCAGGATCAGTCCAGGCTCCAAACCCAACTGGCTGGCTGACCTGAAAGAGGACATGGCACGTCTCTGAGCCTCGTTTTCCTCTTATATCTACACCTCACCAAGGCCCAGCACAGCCCTGAAGAGCCTTCCACTTCTGTGCCATCTCCACTGTCTCCACAGCATAGCGCCCCTCGGTGACGGGCCTCCCACATCCATCCTCCCTACTGCTATCGTTACTAGAACCTAAAGAAACCGCTGTGTCATAGCTGTGGACAGAGCTGCTGGAGGAGGAGGGCTGAGTTAATCCCTGGGACTTCTTTTTGTGTGTTTTTAAGGCCAATGGGCCTCTGATTATTTATCAAGAAAGCAACAATTCTGGTCCAGGATGGAAATGTCAAGCGTCAGTAAGGCCTGCGAAGCTCCGCTGGCATTCTGGGTGAGTTGCATCTTTGTAGATATGATACTTCTGTAGATGGGTGGGGGTGACTGAGGCAAACAGGGATTTTTTCTCCCTTCTAAACTAGAGAGAGAAGTCGGGGGGGTGGGGGAGAGCTGTACTCCAAGGAGGGAGCATGGAATATCCATTCTGTGGGAGGCGAGCTTGCAACAGGCAGCCAACCTGGTGGCTAATGCAGGGGTTCCAGGAGCCCCCCTGGCCAAAGAAAGGAAATGGACTCAAGGAATTTGAATATGGGTGTCAGTAACGACATGAAGATCCCCTATCAGCTCAAGGTCATTATGTAGGAGCTGCCACTTGGAGGAAACCTGCCTGAGACAGAAACCAACAAGGAAAGCAGTCAGTGTGAAGGGAAGAGATACTCCTGACGGCGCTGTGTGAGCGCCTGGATCCAACCACTCCTGAGGGCAGACTCCAGACCCCAGTTTTGAGAGCCAATACTATTTCTTTTTCGTTTAAGCTACTACAAATGGGTTTCCTGGCATTTGCAACATTTAAGTCGTGACTATCTACAGTGGAGTCTGTCTCCTCACGAGCCTGAGTGATCCCCCAAGGGGCTCATTTCTGGGTCGCCCAGCCTCACTGCCCGGGGCCTGAAACTGACTGGGCCTCAGAAACAGTCGATCAAGCTGCCCTTGATCCCATGACCTCAGAGTTCAAAACCACAATGTCGGTCCTGCCTGGGCCAGGCTGCCTCCTCCCAGCTCTGATCCCTGGGGGCTGCGGGGCCCTGGGCCCGTGACTCGTGTCTCCAGCCACACCTGGTACTTGTAGCAGTCTCGGCGGTCACTGGGGGAGCTCCCCTGGCAGGTGCCCGTTTCTGTGTTGTTCTGACACGGGCAGCCGGTCCCGTCCTGCTCGTTACAGGTGTCCGCGTGGCCATTACACTGGCATCTGAGGAGGGGAGGAGACGGGGGTTATAGTGCTCTCATGACCTGCAGGGGCCCTGTTGGACGCTGCATATGTGAGCTCCAAACCAGCCCAGAAGAGAAAACAGGCTCAGAGGTCCAGCCCTCACCCAAGACCACAGAGCTGCTAAGTGGCAGGGTGAGGACCAGAGCCCAGCTTGAGCTGACCATTCAGAAGGAAGGCAGGCCGGGAGGGTATCTTGAGGCCTTTCCCTCAGCAGCCCTCTCTCTGCCCTCTAGTCTCCACCAGGGTTGCTCTGTAGCCTGCACCTCAGCACTGCCTCTGAGATTGGGGGTCTCCCATCTGAGTCCAGCTCCTTCCCCCCACACCTGGCCCGGGGGCTCCCTGGGGATTTCATCTTCTCCTGAGGACTGAGGAGGGGTCTGACTCCCAGAGCTCTGCCCAATGAATAGGGCAAAGGACCTAGGCCCGTCCACTTACTTGGTGCACTTCCCATCCAGGAGGAAGTAGCCGTGGAGGCAGCTCTCACATTTGTCCCCATAGCTGTTATTCTGGCAGTTTACACACACAGCCTCGTCTTCGCTGGGGCCCTCTGTCACCCAGTTTTCAATCTGGCCAAGGAAGGACAGTGTAATCACGAGAAGGCATGGACCAGCCCCCCTCCCTCAGACCCAGGAGTTCGACATCCCAGTCCCTTCACCTCCTCGGGATCCAGGGAGTACTTCTCTGGCTCCCTCCTAGCCATTTCAAGCTCCTTCCTGGAGATGCAGACGTGGCTGTTGCCACGACAGAAGGTGTGGCAGGGCCGGCAGGTCCCGCCCCCCACAGCAGAACCCACGAACAGCGGGAGGCACTGCTCACAGTGGCTGCCCTGGAAGCCAGGGACAATGTGGTCAGAAGGACTGGAGAATCATGGTGGGGCGCGGGGGTGGGGGGGGCACGACAGTGGGGAGGTTCTAGGTTCTGAGATTCCCACAAAAGGGCAGCAGGCTTGGCACTTGGCGTGGGCAATCCCAGCCTATCTGTTTCCCCCTGCCGCCCTCACTTACGCACCTCTAGTGGCAGGGGGTCGGTCCTTACAACCCAAAGTGCTGAGCTCAGAAAGCGCCTTCCCTAAACTATTCCAAATCATCCTCCACATAACCACCCTCCCTGGCCCAGCACCAACTGTCCACTATTCCAAGGCAGCCCCTCTGTGAATTCAACCTGAGCAGTGTCCCCAAAGCCTTCCCACACCTCTCTGGGACAGGGTAATGCCATCCCCAACCCCGTTTGAGGCTCAAGATGCCGGAACATGGGCTGAAAGCAAGGAAAGACCGGTCCGGGGTCAGGCCCGAGGCCTGGGCGGCCCACCTTGGTGTGGTTGTGGCAGAGCAGGCAGTGGTCACGGGCCCCCACGCCAGCACACTCGCTGTGGCGGTTGCAGCGACACTCCGTGGAGCAGTTGTGGCCGACAAAGCCAAAGTGGCAGCGGCAGTGGTCAGGCTCCACGCACGAGCCATTCACGCAGCCCTGGGCGCACACTGGGCGGCACAGCCCCGTGACACTGCAGGGACGGGGCGGGGTCAGGGCAGGGCAGTGGCCGAGCCCACCCTCACCGTCCTCACCCTGCTGTTCCATCTCCCCCCTCTGTAGGAGCCTGCCCACAGCCCCTCTTCCTGGGGTACCCCATCAAATTCATAACCTTGCCCTCCACGACCCAGCCCCCCTGGATCAATCCTACCACCATCACGCCTTGGACCGTTTTCTTTCACCCTGCTTTGGTCCATGCTCCATCCCTTACTGCTCCTTACACTCTCCTACTCCAGTCTGTCCGGACCCTCTCCCCTGGACCCTCTTCCCTGGACTCCACCCCAGGCCCCAGGCCGGCTGCAGCCTCACTTGTCCATGAGGTAGCCCGTCTTGCAGCTGCACTCATAACCGTGGGGCTGGTCATGGCAGTTCTGAGTCTCATTGCAGTCATGGTGCCCGTTCGCACACTCGTCCTCAGGAGGGCAGGACAGGAAGGCCCAGGAGGCCCCAGGACGCCCACACGTCAGCCCTAGCACAAGATGCAGGGCTTCACTGGGGCCTCTGTATCTCCCACCCAGCCACCCAGGCCCTTGCTCCTACTTCCCCTGAGCCCCACCTCTGAGACAGCCCCCAGCACCCCTCCATGCTCCCTGCCAGCCCCTCTCACCCCACCCCCGAGCCCCTCTCACCATCACGGGGGCCACTGAGTCCACCTTCCAGGCAGCGGCCACCCCCATTCTGGCCCGCCCAGGCACACCAGCCACAGTGGGGGCGCCGCAGACACAGGGCGCACTGGGTTGCCTGAGCACAGCCCAGGGAGCAGCTCTCGGGCCCTCGGAGCAGCCGCCCACAGCCTCCAGCCATGCATCGCAGGGGCAGGTATGAGGGGCTCAGACACTGTCCAGAGGAGGAGAAATGCAGATCCACTGGGTCAGATAAACACATCCTGGGTATCTTCCCAGCTACACCCTTTTCTCAGAGAGCTCACCCTCCCTGGCCACAGCTGGGTGGGCCAAAGTGGACACCACCTGGGTCATCATGGCACTCTCCCTCTCAAGCATCCATAACTGAGTCAGACTAGGGACACCCTTGAAACTAGAAGATTATGTAACCCGGGCTTCAGGGCCGTTTGAATGAGCAAATGACAGCAATGACGAGGAGAGGAAGAAGCAGGAAAAGAAAGCAAAGATAAGCACCACACCCCCAAACACCGATGGAGAGGCGGCTTTCCAGCTCCAGCTCCCGTCCCCAGGGACACCTGGCTGCACTCTCCACCAGGCTTCCCAGAGGTCCGCTGTGTTGGTGCAGTGAGTCCTCTTTACCCCCTTGGCTCAGGGCCCAGATGCTTCTTACAATGATCCCAGGTGGAGATAGACATGAGAATCAGGAGGACCTGGCTGCTGGGGCAACAGCTCCCGTCCTGGCCTGGGAAGCTGAGAAGTCCACCGTCAGCGGCTGAGCAGCAGCTCACATGCCATCGCTTATCACATCCTGAGACCCAGACAAGGTGCGTAATGAGGGTCAGGCTCTTGGGAGCGGACCTCAGTGAATAAGACCGTTTTATTTACTGCTCGGGCCTTAAGTAAAGTATAAGAGGAAAGAGATTCGTCTGGGCTGGTTGGCTGGCAGCACTTAGGAAAAACCAAAGCCAGCATGCAATCCTGAAATAGAAAACCCCGACTGCTGTGGCCGGAGCTTTGAGCCCATTGAGGGTTATGGCCAGCGGTGAGCTGAGCCTTGCTCAACTGCCAAATTCTCTACCAGGCTAGGCCTCTGGATCTAAATTTAGTGCACCCATCGGCAGACAGGAGAGCAATCTGCAAGTTGGTGGAGAGAAGCCTAAGGCTCCAGTCTGCACAGCGCCTTCTGCTATGACCTCCCTAATGGCCAAATGCGATGCTGCCCATCTGCATTGCCTGTGCTCCTGGCAGAGACATACGAATGTAAGTTCCGAGAGCAGGATCCAAGCTCATCTATGATGTGCCCACAGCCTAGCAAAGTGCCTGGGCATAAGGGAGGTGCTCAATAAAGAATGTGGTGGCCCTAGCCAGTTTTGCTCAGTGGATAGAGCAAACTGAAGGGTCCTGAGTTCGATTCCAGTCAAGGGCATGTACCTCGGTTACAGACTCCCAGCCCATGCGGGAGGCAACCAATCGATGTGTCTCTCTCACATTGGTATTTCTCTCTGTCTCTCCCTCTCCCTTCCACTCTCTCTAAAAATCAATTAAAAAAATGTCCTTGCACCCTAACCGGTTTGGCTCAGTGGATAGAGCGTCAGCCTGTGGACTCAAGGGTCCCAGGTTCGATTCCAGTCAAGGGCATGTACCTTGGTTGCGGGCACATCCCCAGTAGGGAGTGTGCAGGAGGCAGCTGATCGATGTTTCTCTCTCATCGATGTTTCTAACTCTCTATCCCTCACCCTTCCTCTCTGTAAAAAATCAATAAAATGTATTAAAAAAAAAAAAAAGATGTTGGCTAGAAAAAAAAAAAAGTCCTTGAGTTAGAATTAAAAAAAAAAAAAAAAGAAACTGGTGTAAAGGTTAAAGGGGTGGGGGGAAGGGAGACATCTGTAATACTGTCAACAATTATATATATTATTGCTGAAGGGAGAAAGGGAAGGAAAGAAGTCAGCCAGCCAGGGAAGAGAGCACTCTCTTGCCTGTGCCAGGCTCTGAGGCCAAAGCCATAAAGGAACATGCTGGATGGTTGAAATACAGCTGCCCCTGAGCCAGATCATAACAGCCCTGGCCTGCACACTCTTATGCTTGGTCTGTGCTGTGGTGGTTTTTAAAAACCTGAGCCAACACTTTAACCAGAAGATCTGGCGGAAGTCCTCTCACATTCGCAGGCAGAATCAACTTGGTGCTCTCCATCACTTCCCCTGCCTCAGGCCTGGAGCTGCCCTGAGAGCCTGGCAGGCCCACAGCGGCGGGGGGAGCAGCACGTGCTCTCTTTCTGGTCCCTGGAGCACCACAGAGACGAATGATGGCAATCTCAATAATATCTGGGAGACGTTCCATCACCAGATAGAGCCCAGGCTGGGGGAGGAGAGGCCTCCGCTTGTTCAGCACCGACACTGCAGGGTCACACTGAGAGCCCTCACAGGGACATCCACTCCCCACCCCATGCAGGGATCCTCCGGGTGTGTCCCAGAAAGTGGAGATTGGGAATCTTCCCGTGGGTGGAACCTGGGGCGTTGCTGAGTTTTTACTTAATGGCAGGCTCTGCTCCATGTTCTATCAACACATCCTCCCATTTAATTTGTACAACCTGCCTACAGGATGATGTGGTGCAACACAAAAAAATAATTTGGGTTTTGTCCGATTCCTGGCACAAAGCTACAATTCACCAGGAGCCCCTTTCTCCCATGAGTTTATGCTACTGAGGTGACTTGGAGAGGGTCACCAGAAAGAACAAATGATTAGAGGGGTATAACTTTTAGCCCCACCCACTGACCTGGTGATTGAGCTCTATAAAAACTCTTGAAAAACACAAGGTTCAGAGTTGGTATACACATCCACTGGGAGGCTAGTGTGCCCAGAGAGGGCATGGAAACTCTGTACACCCTCCTCCCCTGGCCCTATTAACCTCCTCACGTGGCTCTTCCTAAACCACATCCTTTGTAATACACTGGCATTAGTAAGGAAATGCTTCTCTGAGTTCTGTGAGCTGTTCTAGCAAATCAGCAAACCTGCAGTAGGGTTGCTGGGCACTGGGTTTATAGCTGGTGGGTCAGAAGCGCAGGAGGCCTGGACCTGTGACTGACGTCTGGAGCGGGGCAGTCTTCTGAGCTCTTTAACTTGTGGGATCTGGCACTGCTCCAGGTGGAGAGTGTCAGAAGTGTATTGAGTTGTTGGCTTCCAGGTTGTATCTGGAGAACTGGTGAATTGGTCACTGGTGTTGAAACACCTCAGATGGGGCCCGGCCAGTTTGGCTCAGTGGTTGAGCATCTACCTATGAACCCAGATATCATGGTTCGATTCCTGGTCAGGGCACATGCCCGGTTGCGGGCTCAATCCCTAGTGGGGGGCATGCAGGAGGCAGCGGATCAATGGTTCTCTCTCATCACTGATGTTTCTCACTTTTAGCCCCACCCACTGACCTGGTGATTGAGCTCTATAAAAACTCTTGAAAAACACAAGGTTCAGAGTTGGTATACACATCCACTGGGAGGCTAGTGTGCCCAGAGAGGGCATGGAAACTCTGTACACCCTCCTCCCCTGGCCCTATTAACCTCCTCACGTGGCTCTTCCTAAACCACATCCTTTGTAATACACTGGCATTAGTAAGGAAATGCTTCTCTGAGTTCTGTGAGCTGTTCTAGCAAATCAGCAAACCTGCAGTAGGGTTGCTGGGCACTGGGTTTATAGCTGGTGGGTCAGAAGCGCAGGAGGCCTGGACCTGTGACTGACGTCTGGAGCGGGGCAGTCTTCTGAGCTCTTTAACTTGTGGGATCTGGCACTGCTCCAGGTGGAGAGTGTCAGAAGTGTATTGAGTTGTTGGCTTCCAGGTTGTATCTGGAGAACTGGTGAATTGGTCACTGGTGTTGAAACACCTCAGATGGGGCCCGGCCAGTTTGGCTCAGTGGTTGAGCATCTACCTATGAACCCAGATATCATGGTTCGATTCCTGGTCAGGGCACATGCCCGGTTGCGGGCTCAATCCCTAGTGGGGGGCATGCAGGAGGCAGCGGATCAATGGTTCTCTCTCATCACTGATGTTTCTCTCTCTCCCTATCCCTTCCTCTCTGAAATCGATAAAAAAAAAAAAGAAACACCTTACACGGGGTCTGTTGATATCAGTCTTATTTTACCAAGGATTCGTGTAGACTCATGGGTTGAGATGGGGAGTCACACCTCGATTGGGTCTTACAACTGAAGATATGAATGGGCATGGACACTGGTGGGAACTGGAGACTCGGAACTCTGGCCCAGTGACCCTGCTTCCAGATATGACAGCAGGAGGTGAATCTTGTCTGCCGCTGGGAAGGGTGGGAGGATAAATGCTTTCAATGTCTGTCACTGGGACAGTAAAGCATGCTGGGCAGAGGCACCTTAAGAATGGGCTTTATGCCCTGGCCGGGTGGCTCAGTTGGTTGGCGCGTCATCCCATACACCAAAAGGGAGTTCAACCCCTGGTCAGAGCACACACCCAGGTTGCAGGTTTAATCCCATCAGGATGTGTGCGAGAGGTAACCAATCGATGTTTCTCTCTCCCTCCTTCCCTCATTCTCTCCCTCCCTTTACAAAATCAATAAAAAATTTTTTTAAAAGAATGGGCTTTATGAGAGAGTATGTACTGGGCAGTCAAGGGGCAGACTGTCACTGGCATATATAGTGCCTCCCCAGACCTTCCAGAATTATCTCTCCAGCCCACAGCCAGAGATGAGGGGCGGGTCTGAACCCTAAGTTAGAATCATGTGCTCCTACCCCTCTCTGGCTGTCCCCTTGGGCCAAGGCTGGACACCTAACTCCTCAGCTGAGCTGAAGTCCCTTTGAGAATGTCAGCGAACCAATGAACAGAGATGACTGTGGTCTCTAGAATTAGAACGTCACCTAGACTGAGGGTCAGGGCTGCTATTTAGCCATGTGTGTTATCACCGAGCTGAGAAACCGGAGGATGGAGACATGCAGAGAACAGCTGAGATCCGAGACCACATGGCCCAGGAACCATAGAGCAGCAGTATTTCCTGTCTACATCCCATCAAATACACCCAGTTCCTTATCATAAAACTAGCTCAAGTGGGTTTCTGTTTCTTAAAAGCAAAAGTTTCAAACGCAGAGAGAGAAAGAGATGGAGGAAGAAGTGGAAGGGTTTGGTAGGAAGAGGGATGGTTAGGAGTCATGGAAGGATGGCGGGGAGGGCTGAGTGCGTGAGGAAGAGCTGAGAGAGTGTGGCAAGAAGACACAGGGAGGCTCACGAGGCAAGGAGGGAAGACAGAGACGCTGGGAGGAGAGAAGAGAAAGGGAGTGAAGGTGAGACCCAGAGCGAGGAGATGGAGAGGAAGCAGGATAGAGAAGGAGGCAGCGGAGAGAGTCAGGGCAGGGCAGAGAGGAAAGAGCCCGGACCCTGGCAGAGTGCAGTACCTGTTGGAGACTGCTGCTCCAGATACAGTGCTGCCAGCCCCCGTCCGCACCCTTGGAGTCCAGACAGGAGGTGCAGTTGGACAGGAGGTGACAGGGAGTGGGGCAGGGCAATGGGGGTGATGATTCCACTGGCATCGGGGACACGTTCAGCAGAGAGTGGCTGAAGCATGTCCAGTCGTAGGTGGGCTGCACAGAGAGGATGCGGCGGGTCTCCCCTAGGGTTGGGGGCATAGTGATTAGAACTGGGATGCTGGGAGCCCCTCCTCCCTCAGACCAGGAGTCCAGGCCCCCAGACCCTCCACCCTCAGACCAGGAGTCCAGGCCCCCAGCCCCTCCTCCCTCAGACCAGGAGTCCAGGCCCCCAGACCCTCCACCCTCAGACCAGGAGTCCAGGCCCCCAGCCCCTCCTCCCTCAGACCAGGAGTCCAGGCCCCCAGTCCCTCCTCCCTCAGATCAGGAGTCCATATCTCCAGCCCCTCCTCCCTCAGAGACAGGAGTCCAGGCCCCCAAACTCTCCTTTCAGGGACCCAGCCTCGGTGCTCACCTGTCCTCTTGAACTGCCGTGTCCACATGCACTTGCCCTCCCTGGTACACTGCTCGCAGTCGGCAGCCCCACACGCAGCCTCTGAGCAGTTCCCTGCCCAGAAGACCTCTCGCTGATTGATCCGACAGTCATTCTCTGAGGTGCAGGACCCGTTGCGCCCGATGCAGGCACCCTCGGGACAATTGGTACACCACTTACAGCGGGGGACAGATGCCTGGTGGGGGAAGACAGACTCTATGAGGTCCTCGGGGTCCCCAGCATCCCTCCTGACCCAGATCCTCCCACCCAATCACAGCTGAAGAGCATGGTGGTTCCTGAGCCCCTCCACCCTCCCTCACACCACTCACCTCTCCATCTCCAGGCTTCAGGGTCCGGGGATGGCGGGCAAGGCACTCACTGCAGGTCCGGAGACGTCGGCATTCCTCAGGGGAATGAGGCATTGGGGAGCAAGCCGGTGCCCCACAGCCCAGTCTGGGAAGACACAAGGCCTTGGCTCATCACACCCAGCCAGGCCTCGTCCCTCCTCCTCCCATCCCCGCCTCCAGGCCCTCTTGTATGCCAAACTGCACTCAGCACAAGACTCAATCCTGCTCCTTCCCCATCCCACCTGCCAATGGTCCCATGTCCACCGGTCACCCAGGCCAGTGACACTAAACAACATGTTACATCCTCCTGCCCCTCCAGCACCAAGGCTTTCAGCCTCTTGAATTTCTCTGACTGTCCCCTCCTGCCCACCTCTGCAGACCTTTGCTCAGACCTCGTCCCCTTGCCCTGGCCTCCTGTCTCGTTTCTACCTGCAGCCTCCCCTGGTCACTCCCTCCCTCACAATAGCCCCAACCTCACTTTCTGCCCAGGGCTGCCCCTGCCACCTCCTGCACAAACCTTTGTGACTCCCTGTCATTCACAGTGGATGTCCATAACCCTTTACCCAAAATCTTTGAAAGCCCGTGTGCTTCAGAACTTTCCAGACTTCAGAAAAGCAGTGGATGTACGCATTCTTACATAACACCCCATAAATCCAACCCTCTACTACTGCTGTAGTAAAGATGGTGGCACATTTAATGGGACAAGTAGAGCCAAATGAGTCCGTGCTAAACCTACGACAGCGAGCTCAGCTTCCTGACGTGTTCAGCTTCCCAAACTACAGATGAGGAGGTCTGTGGACTGGATGGAGCCAGTGCCTCGGCCAAGCACTGGGGAAGTGCTTTCTGAGCCGACCCCATCCAACTTTCCAGTCTCATGTTCTCCAAACTCAGGTGGTCTTTCAAATACGCCAATCGCAGCCCCACCTCTGAAACTTTGCTGGTGTAAAGTCTCCTGGTCATTTAGGGCCCAGTTCAGACCCAGCTCCTTTAGGTGGTGCCTGAGCCCCATGGATAACGCTCCCACAAGCAGGACTGCCCCCTCGGAGTCGCCCAGCCCACCCTGCCTTGTGATGAGCTGCCCATATTCCCATGTGAGCCGGCATCCAGCCTGGCCCAGCACAGAACCCCCTCGGAGAGCACCAGCACCACCCTCCCCTGAGCTGCCAGTCAGCACCATTACCTGTGGGCCTGGTCCCCAGACAAGCAGACCCCATGGCACCAGGTGCAGGCCCCAGACTGGTTACAAGCTTCAGGTGACGGCAGCAGGCGACAGGGGTCGGGGGGCATGGTCAAGGCCAGCAGGCGGCCCAGGGCCACTCCCCCAAAGCCCCCTGAGATGTACAGGCGGCCCCCCACTGCTGCTACAGCATGGGCCACAGACTCCTCCATCGGTGGCCCCACATAGGCCTGGCCTGGGGAAAGAGAGAACAGGCAGGAGACCCCGGGAAGAGACCTACACAAAGATACCAGCCACAGAGGGACACGGAGCAAGCAGTGAGAGAAGCTCAGGAGAGGAAAGACAGTCGGGGCAGGACAAGGAACGACAGACAAGGCCTGACAGGCCAGGGAATCAGACACAGATAGCAAAACCAAAGAGAGGGAGAGAGACACAGAGAGAAAAAGAGGAGCAGCGAGTAAAATTAAGAATGAGACAAATGTTGCAGTACAGCCCTAACAGTTGTTGTTTTTCTTCTTGTAATGCAAGTGCCTGGCTGAGGCTCTGACTGCCAGACATCCTTTTCAAAGAGGCATCTGCTTCAAGGAAGGCTATCTGGAGTCACACGTTGCCACCCCAGGACCAGGTAGATAGAGCCGGGTGCCTCCCTGATGGGGGTGCCTCTGTTTTAGAGAACTTGGTTGATTTCAGTATGTGACTATTTGGGCTACTTGTTTGTTTTCTCTTCCCCGTGCTTTAAAATCCTCCTCTTAAAGTTTTAAATTCACCAAGAAATAGTGAGCCCACCAAACCCTAGGCCCTCACCCTCAACCTTGATATAAGCAGAACCCCAGACACTTCTCTCTCTCTTTATTTCCCTCTCTCTATCTGTGACCCCTATTTTTTAAATATATTTTTTTATTGCTTTTTTTACAGAGAGGAAGGGAGAGGGATAGACAGTTAGAAACATCGATGAGAGAGAAACATCAATCAGCTGCCTTCTGCACACCCCCAACTGGGGATGTGCCCGCAACCAAGGTACATGCCCTTGACCGGAATCGAACCCGGGACCTTTCAGTCCACAGGCCAACGCTCTATCCACGGAGCCAAACCGGTTAGGGCTCTTCCTGTGCTTTAAATTCTGCTCTTATGTATTAAATTCACCAATAATGAGTGAGCCAGTAGAAATCCTAGGCCCCCACCATAGACCCCAATAAAAGCAGCAAAATAAACTTTTCTAAGAAAAAAGAAAAAAAAAGGAAGGAAGGAGGGCATCCCCTTGGGTGTTTAGATACCATGGAGAGGACAGGAGCTTTGCCTGAGAGTCTGAGGGACCCAAGTGACTCCTAATGAGCAGGGGTCCCAGGCCGGGGGCTCGCAGGGACAGCAATGAACTTACGGGTGAGGTCAGGCAGCAGCCAGGAGTTGCAGTTGACCTGGTAGAGCAGCACATCGCTGCTGAACTCATCAGGGTCCGAGCGTCCCCCCAGGACCACCATGGTGTCCCCTAGCAGCGCTGAGGCGTGGAAAAGTCGGGGGCGGGGCTGTTGGGGAGACAGGTGGCCTGTCAGAGCCCACAGTCCTCTGCTCACTCTCTCAGCCCACTGGCCACGCTGATTCTCCCTACACCCCAGCACCTACCAGCCCACCCAGTGATCCTTCCTCAGATCTCACCTCCTTCCTCCAGGAAACCTCCCTCCTTCCTCAGCGGGCCCCAGAGCCACCTCCTGTTCCTGCACTCCCACACCCTGTGCTCTGTGAGCTCCGTTACCTGTGGGCCTGGTCCCTGGACAAGCAGACCCCTGGCACCAAGTGCAGGCCCTAGACTGGTTACAAGCTACTCCCCAGGAACTAGCCCAGACTGCTTAAAATGGACGTCACATTTTCATGTAACCTCACCAGCGGGGCTGGGGGCATCTGTGAAGGACTTGGAAATATGTCGGGTGGACGGAAAATGCAATTGTCTCTAACCAGCACATCCAAGGTTGCAAATTCTCCCACACCCCGCTCTTTTGGCCTTGAAGGCAGGAAGTGCAAGGAGCTTCAGAGCCCCAGTTCCAGATGGGGAGGCCAGGAAGGGGGAGGGGCCTGCCAGGGCTGCACCAAGAGCGGGGAGGAACAGAACCCAGGCCTCTGAACTCCTAGTCTAGGATTCCTTCTTCCAAGCCAGGGATGGAAGCAGGGGAGACTTGGGATGTCACAGTTCAGTTCAAGGGACTGTGAAGAAGGGGAAGTAGGAGTCCAGGTTAGAACTAGTCCTGGATCATTGGGATAGGGAGGCCCCCTCCCTTCCACCCACTACATCCATCTGTCAAGACCACCTTTCCTGACCTTTGCCCCCTGAGAAGGGGCCAGCAGGCTCCAGGTTCGGTCAGGACAGTGCAGGGAGTAGAGCTCGGAGGACGGGGCTGCCAGCTCCACATGGAAGCGGAAACCCCCAAACACGTAGAGAGAGTCGGTGGCCTCATGGTAGACGGCAGAATGACCATAGAGACCTGGGCGGTGGGGGGGGCGGGGGAGAGTGAGAACAGAGGCTGGGGAAGGCCTGGGGATCAGGAAGGCCCCCACCTTCCCGGGCTCCCCTTCTCATGACCACAACACCTTCCCAGGCCCTGAGGCCACAGACTCAGGAGCCCTTCCCAACCCCTCTCTCTCCCGTGAGCTCAAGGGATAACCATCAGAGGCTCTGGGGAAGGGAAGAGGGAGACGGGGTGGCCAGAATGTCCTGGGGACAGTGATCAAAGAATAGAAGGAGAGGAAGAGAAAGGAGACTATCTGAGGGATAGTGCTCTTGGGAGAGGAGATGGTGACCAGCATTATTGGACAGGAAGAGGCCAGCTTTTCATGGAGTCAAGGGGAGGGTGTTAGACAGAGAAACTGACTCCTCATTCTCAAGAGATGGTACCTGAGGATCTGGGTAGGGTCAGGGGAAGACAGGGAGGTAACAAGGTGTGAGGGGCAGCGGCCATAGAGCGTGGGGTGGATGAGAGACGCTGTGCTCTCCGGTCCCTAGCCCACCTGTGGGGGGTGTCCCACTCTGCGCTCCGGATACCCAGGTGCCAGTCGCCAGCTGGTACTCGAGCAGCTGCTGGTTGAAGCCATTTTCAGGAGAGTAACCGCCCACCAGGAGCAAAGACAGGCCTCTACGCACAGTGAGGGTGTGACCAGCGACAGCTGGGAGTTCCACAGTCTGAGGGGCCTGAGAGACAGAGGGCAGAGGTCATGGGAGGCCAGAGGTCAGGGGTCATCTTGAGGGTAGAAGTGAGACTCAAAACTCCCCACACTCCGCTTGAACTCGCTAAGGAGATAGTGAGCTGCCCGGGCTGATCAGACCACAGGCCCTCGGCCCGGCCCCGGTCCCAGCAGGTGTGCAGCAGGCCTCTTCCCATGCCTGCCTCTCAGCGTCACCTCTTCAGGCAGCAACAGCCTGTGCTCCTTTGGGAAGCCCTTGCCCCTCTGCTCTCGCTCTGGCTGCGTAGGCTGACTGTACCGCTCCACAGGCTGGCCCACCAGGGCATCAGACCCCTTGACCAGATCAGCTGGGGAACACAATGTGACCCAGACGGCCAATGAAACTCAATTCTGGGACTTGTGCTGGAGCCCAGGAGGAAGCCATGTCCTCTGGGGAAGAAGCTGGCAGGAGCTCCCTGGTCATCTTAGCCAGAGCCCGGTTTTAGGGCTTGGGGGTGGGGAGACATGCTCACCTTCTCCTGCCGCCACTGTAGGGTGGTGAGGTTGAGGACCCAGAAGTCTCGGGCGACGCCCCCAGCCGTGAGCCCCCCCATCAGGTACATGGCACCACGGCCAGCGGGCACATAGGCAGCTGCATGGAAGGATCGGGGTGAGGGGCCTGGGCCTCCGTCCTCAGCTCCTGCCAGCATCTGTGTCCACCTCCACTCACTCACTGAGTACCTGGAACCGACAAAAAAAAGCAGCCTCACTGTCCAGTCATCCCAGCATCCCCTGGGTGACCCCACACTTGGCAGATATCCCAGCAGCCCCTAGGGTGACCCTCCTATGACAGTCACCTTACGATCCCCCAGAGTAACACCACCCAAGTATCCATCCCTGAGGTGAACTTTCTGGGACAAGTGTCACAGTGTCCTTTGGAGTGTCCTCTTCTGCATCCCCGAGGGACTCTTATGTGACAGGTATCTCAGCATCGCTGAGGTGACCTTCTCTCTCTCATTTAGGTATCCCACCTCCCCAGGCAGTTCTCACCTGTACAGGTTTCCCAGCAGCCCCTGGGGGAGGCCCAGGCCCCCAAACATCCACAAGGTGGCATCAGGTCCCTCCACCATGGTGTGCCCCAGGCGGTGCAGGAAGCGGCTAGCAGTGTCCTGAGGGTGGGGGTGGGGACATGAGGGGTCAGGCTAAGGTCATGACAGTATCAGGCTGAATACAGGGTCTGGGGAGTGGTCCCAGGAGTGGAGGAGGGAGAATGATCCAGGCTGTGTGGAACCTCCCCAGAAACTGGGCTGCCACAACTCACAGCTGAGAGGCGGCTGTCCATGAGGGTCTCCCAGACCAGCTGTCCGCCGTCCAGCTTCGTGGCACAGTCGGGGCCCCCGAAGCCCTCAGCACAGATGCACACGCCCAGACTCTGGGGGACAGAAGGAGGAGGCTCGGCGGGAGCCCTGAGCACCACCCCTGTCCCACCTAACTCACCCCATCCCGCCTGTACCTGGTTACAGGTCCCTGCCCCGCTGTGGGCATTGCAGTTTTCAGGACACAGAGCCATGCGACAGTGTGGGCCAGCCCAGCCCTGGGGACAGCGGCAGAGACCAGCCCCTGCGGCCCCATCCTGGGGCACACACTCCTGGGGAACAGGGCAGCTCCCAGGGCCCCCTGACCCACAGCGGGCAGAGCCCACTGAAGCGTTGAAGCCCCAGGACGAGGAGCCGTTGGCCTCCCAGTGCAGCACGAGCAGCCCTGTTGGGAGAGAGGCCAGCGGCATGTAGCAAGGCCAAGGTCCAGGCGCGGCTCCATCCCCAGGTTTTGAGAAAAACCCATGTAATTGGGCAGGGAAGCCAGCCACCCGATCATCTATACTCACTGCACCCCTCTCCCTTGTCCAGCCCATTAAGTTCTATTGGTTTTAAAGCTTAAATTTCTCTCCTATTCAGCCACTGCTTGCCACTTCCTCAGTTGTCTGACCCCCCACTAGTCTCCCTGGCTCACCTACACTCTGCCCTTCAGTCATCCCACGTGATCCTTAAAAAACATGAATCTGAACCTGTCACTCGCAAGCTCCAAACCTTCCACAACTCCCTACTGTTCTTTCAAAGTCTCCTTAAAAAGATGTGGGGGGCAGAGGAGGAGGAAGGAGGCAGGGGAGACAGGAATTAATAATATGTAAAAAAATGAGTCAACATTATATTGGAAAAAAATAAAAAGGCCCTGAAGGCCCTCTGACGTCATCGCCTTCCCCTGGCCCTCTGGCTCCAGCACCAGGCCCGGCTCCTGCTTCTCAGGGCCCAGGCACCTGCTAATCCTCCCCTGAGGAGTCCCCCTTACCCACACCGCCCCCTTCAGGTCTCAAATGAGACTTCACCTCTGCACAGAAGCTCTCCAGGACTCCCCCCGACAGGCCAGGCACTCTCTTCCACTTCCTTCCATCCCTCACTATTCTGAGTGTACTTTGTTTGATGTCCTCCCCTCACACACGCACACACAGTGAACCATGGGCCGCACTTGTGCCCCTTGTTCACTGCTGCACCCTTAACCTCTAGCTCAGGCCTGGCTCACTGCAGGTGCTCAGTAAATACCTGGTGAGTGAAACGAAATGAGGGGCCCCTCGGTTCTTCACTCACTGTGAGGGGTCTGGATTGCCAGCTACAACTCTGCCTCTCTCTCCCAGCCTTGGAGCCACTCTGATTTGCAGTACGAAAGGAAGCATTTCCAGACATGGTAACAAATTATTTCTAGTGCATTTCCATCAGCCTGAGCTGGGCTTCCCTCAGCCCTGCTGAGCCTGGTTGTGGGGCTTTCCTGTGCACTGTAGGGTATAGAGCAGCACCTCTGGCCTCTACCCATGAGATACCAGTAGCACCCCCAATCATGACCGCCAGCCACATGCCCCGAGGACATCATCAGCCCGGGTAGGGAACCGAGGCTGAGGAGGTTTCAGGGTCCTCGCACCAGCCCTTCTGTGTGCCCCAAGACACATCCGCTTGGCCCTTCTCTCCAGAGGCAGCCCAGCAATACTCTATTTGCCTCTCAGCTGAAGACACGGAGACCCACAGGTGGCAAGGGGTTGCCTCACCCAGCAAGTCAGTGGCAGAGGTGGGTTGGGTCTTAAGCCCACCTTGGTCAGCAAGATGCAGGGGAGCGAGGGATACACAGCCCAGGACAGAGGCCCCACCTCCCAGGTCCCCATACCAGAGAGGGCCTGCACAGTGAGGGGCCTGTCCCGCCGCTGGCCGCAGAAGGCAGCAATGAGGCTACGGTCCGACTGCACAACGCCAGTGTCCAGGAAGCGTGGGAAGCCATCAAAGGCCAGCACGTAGCTCAGCTGGAGGGGTGCAGAGCGAGGATTATGAGGTGATGAGGATGAGAAAGAGGGATGCTTGGGGTCTGGGAGGAGGAGGAGAGGACAATCTGAGACAGGGAAATGGGCTGTTTGAACATACTGGGCAGACTGTCAAACTGTGGCATGGAGACCACCATTCCCCCTGTTGACAGCAGACATGGCTAATCAATCAGACACTCTCACCTGGTGCCTCTTTCTCAATACACAGCTCCTGGTGGCCACCACCAGCTGGTGAGAGCTAGCACACGCCGTATATTTACCATGCTGCACTGAGGAAGGCAGTTTGAGGATCTGGGGGTTGGAGACTTGGAGTCCAGGAAACAAGAGTGATCTGGTAAATGGGAAGGTCTTTGGGCTGGGGGTTGAAGGACTAGAGTTTGGAGTTTAAAGGATAAAAAAATGGGATGATGGGGGTCAGGGTCTATAAGGAGTCCAACTGGGTGGGGAAAACATGGGTCTGAACCCTAGTGCCCTCGGAGCTCACCGTGCAGGGGGTGCTGCTGTCGGGGGAGAAGGTGAGGGTGAGTGGGGGACAGAGGGTCCCAGGAGCACAGGGCTGTAGCACCTCAGTGGCCGAGACAACCCACACACAGTATGAAAGGCCTGGCCCGGCTCTCACTGCCCCACCACCTGGAGGCAGCAGCCCCCCAACCCGGCGTGAGCCCAGTGCCACTGAGGACACGTTGGTGAGGAGGGCGCGGCCCCCACACTCCCGGAAGCAGGAGCCACCGGCCCTGGGGAGATGGAGAAGAGCCAGTGTCAGACCAGTCCTACCCCATCCCACGTGTCCCTAACCCCTATCCCACCTGTCTGGCCCCTGGCTCACCGGGGGTCCCCATAGTAGCCAGGGATGCAGAGCTGGCAATGAGCACCTTCGGTGTGGTCCTGGCAGAAGCAGAGCCCACTGAGGTTGTCGCAGTGGCCACGGCGTGGGTCCCCATGCCCATTGCACTGGCAGGGTCGGCAGCCGCCTGAGCCCGTGGCGTTGCCAAAGCTGCCGGGCCGGCACCGTTCGCAGTGCTCCCCCCAGGTCCAGTCTGTGGAGGGCCCAGCAGGCAGGACAGAGAGTCAGGGACAAGGGTGGGAAGGGGCCTGCCCAACTGGCTCACCTGATCCCTGACCTCACCAGGCTGCTTCAAAGGAGGGTAACCAAGGCCCAGACTCGGGGGAATAGCAAGTCCTAAGAGTGGGGACTAAGGCCCCACCAATGAGATGAGTGCCACTGAAGCAGGTCAGGGGTCAGGAGCAGGTAGTGGGATGAGGGGACACTGAAGCCCACACCGAGAAAAGAAAACTGGAACCCCGAGGAGGCTCCCTTGAGGCCAGTCCAGGGGCGTCTGGGAGGAAGGCAGCTCACCCTGGCACTCATCGCAGAAGCCAGGCCCCCGCTTTCGGCAATGGCTGTGAAAGTTGCAGCCACAGTCTCTGGAGCAGCGGGGGCCGGGGGGTCCCGGGGCAGGCGTGGGCGGGGGCAGATCAGATATCCAGCCCAGGTCACACACACAGGTGAAGTCAGGGGGTCCACTGCACACACCATGGCCGCAGTCTTCCAGGCACCTGAGGGGCCATGACAGGGGTGGGGAAAGGGCTGGGCAGGCCCAGAGTGCCCAAGGCATCCCCTGCCATCCCATTCCATCCCATCATCTCCATGGCAACACCATCACAAGCTACTGCCCATTCCACTGGTCCTAGACTACGTGGGTGGCCTTGTCTCCAAGGTAATGCAATCACACGTGGGAACTCCTGTCTCTATAGTAACTATACATCACTACTAGTGATCTGTTCTCTATGAAAACCCCTTTCAACTTGGTTCTCCTCCATCTCCATGGCAACTCTGAAGACTACTAGTACATGGGTGACCTGCCTCCACAGTAAGGAGTGTTACACTGGGGACCCTGTCACTCTAATGAGGACCTAGTCTGCAAGGTAAAAACCTGGGGCTCACTGGGATGCTGGTTCCACAGCAGGGATTCCAGCACCATAATCACTTCCTCCCATCTCCACATGCCCCAGCCCCGGGGCAGCATCTCCATGGAAACCCATGCCCCACTCACGTGCGATTGCAGTATGTGATGCCATCACCCTGGTAACCTCGCTGGCAGTGACACTCGTAGCTGAGGGGCGTGTTCAGGCAGGTCGCCCGCAGGTGGCACCGTGCCAGGCCCAGGCGACACTCATCCACATCAGGACAGCGGGCATATGCCCAGCGGGCAGGGAGGGCCACGGGCAGCCCCAGGCCCTCCCCCACCCACAGGGAGCAGTTACCCCCACCCAGGGGCCCTGAGAAGTCCCCCTGGAGGCACCTGGAGGGTGGGAGATTGAAGAAGGTGGTGGAGTGGGAGATGATAAAGAAACAAGAGATGGAAATAGTTACAAGGAGAGAGAAAGCCAATCAGAGAGAGAGAGAAATATAAATATGGAGAGACAGAAAGAAGGAGAAATGGAAGCAACAGAGTAGTCAAACAAAAACGACAGTGAAAGACCCAAGCGAGATAGAGACAGGGACACAATGAAAGGAGACAGAAACAGGAGGTCAAGAAGAAGGAAGGACAATGAGAGAAAACAAGTCACAGAAGCAGGGACAGAGTGAAGAGGGAGAAAAGAGAAAAACTAAGAAAAGGGGGGAGGGAGAAAAACAGAGATGATGGTAAGGAAAAGGCAAAGAGGCAGAGAAACAGGCAGCCGTTAGAATTAGGGCCGTGGAGAGCTGCCCACCCCATCCTGCCCACCCACCTGCCCCACCGCCCAGGCCTCACCGCCCCAGTGTGGGGTTGTCCTCATTGCCACACCAGCCACACTCATGGCTCTGCAGACACTCGTGGCAGGTCAGGAAGCGGTCACAGCTCCGGCACCGGGGCTCTGAGTGCACGCTGCAGGGCAGCAGGTGTGAAGGGTGTCAGAGCCCAGCCACCTCCGCCTCTCCAACCTCCGCTCCATAAGCCCAGCTACCCACCCTGACCGCACCTGTCATCCCAGCCTCGGCAGCCCCCATATGGGTACCGGGCCAAGTAGGCAGCAAACAGAAAACAGGTGTGGGTGGACTGGCACCAGGCACACTGGCTTGAGTTGGCCAGGCAGTCGTCACAGGTCAGGCGCCTGGAGGTGAGGAGTGAAGACAGGGTCACGCCATGGCTGGTTTATACACACACACCCACACCTGCTTCCTGGGCCCAGTGGGGCTCACTGGCTGCAGAGCGGGGGACACTCCTCTGGGCTCTTCAGGGCACCCTGACCCCGGCCTCGCCGGCTGCATGCCGCATCCCCTTTGCGGTTGGTGCTCTGATGCCACTCACAGAAGGGGTCCTGGGGGGTTAGAGAAGTAAGAGCCCAGCTTAGCCCTCTCTCTTGGGCTCCCAGTGCCCTGCTTCCCTCACCTACCCAACCCCTAAGACCACCCCTCCAAGCCCCTGCCCTCTCCCCCTGCCTGCCCCTCCAGACTTTCCCCTTCAGCCAACAACATCCATGGCTTCTGCCTGCCCAGCAACCTCTCGCGTTTTGGGCACAAGAATCCCTTTGTATGGTCCAGGTGGGGCAAATGCAATCCTTGGGATCCAGAGGTAGGCAAGGGGCCATCCCCACCCCTGGCCACACTGACTGATCCTAGAGCTGGCACAAGACCCAACCAGAGGCAGTAAAATGTACTTCTGGGACCCCTGTGGACCTGGGGGGTGACAGTGGGGTGGGGACAGAAAGGTACTCTTTCCACTTGGCTGAGCGAGGGATGCAAGTCTGGAGCCCTGTGGCTCCCTTGCCATTCCCAAGGAAGGACCCTCCAGGGAAACCATGGTCTAGTGATGGCGAACCTTTTGAGCTCGGTGTGTCAGCAATTTTGAAAAACCCTAACTTAACTCTGGTGCCGTGTCACATATAGAAATTTTTTGATATTTGCAACCATAGTAAAACAAAGACTTATATTTTTGATATTTATTTTATATATTTAAATGCCATTTAACAAAGAAAAATCAACCAAAAAAATGAGTCCGCATGTCACCTCTGACACGCGTGTCATAGGTTCGCCATCACTGGTCTAAACCATCGGAGGTCACAGGCCCGAAGGCCTACCCGTGGACTCTGCAGCCCAAGCCGATAAATGCCCCTCTGGTGAAGAGGCGACGCATTGGATTTTCTGGCCCCTAAAGTCCTGACTGCCAGGAGCCCCCTCTCCAGTCCCTCTCCTCTGCTCCCCACCTGGCTCATGTCTACCTACAGCTCAAAGACAATGGCCCCAGCTATGCCCCCATACTGCCACCTTGGGGACCCTTGGCTGCCCATGTCCCTCTTCCCCAGTCCCCTGCTTTGGTTGCCTCCAACTTGAAACTGCCCCCTCAGTGGTCTGGCAGGCACCTGGGTGCAGGCGTGGCAGTCTCGATGTTCCTCACAGAGCGGGCAGAGGGCAGGCACCAGCACCAGCAAGGACCTGCGGGCCCCCCTGGCCATGCAGTGAGCCCCACTCTGGCGCAGGTGGCAGGTGGAGCTGGCCAGGCACCAGCCGCAGCCCTGGTCTGCCAGGCAGCCCAGGCAGGAGGAGTAGGAGGCGCAGGCCGTGGAGCGGTAGGGTTCCAGGAAGAAGAAGGAGATCTCCTGGGGGAGGAGGCATAGGAAGTCAGGGGCCCATGTTCCAACTTGAGGGTCAGGAGTCAAGGTGTGAAGTAGGGATCAGAGTTTGGAGCTAAAGACTAAGTGTTTAGAGATAAGATTGAGAAGTCAGGCATGTACCAAGTCAGAATTTAGGCCATTCGCAGACAAAAGGGGATCAGTATTTGAAACATTCTAGACATCAGAGGTCAAAGTATGGAGGGCAGAAGTCAGGGGCAGTGGGGTTAGGGAAGGAAGAGGTACAGATGTGGGCAGGGGTCAGAATGTCAGGTCAGGTCAGAGTCTGGGGGTCAGGAAGCGGAGCCTGGAGGGTGCAAGGTGAGTCCAGAGTTCAGAAGCCAAGGTTTGTGGCCTGGGGTTCAGAAATCCCAGAGGATCAGAGGCCTGGGTCTGGGTACTCACACTGCCACCTGGCACACCAGTCCGGTCCCACAGCAGGGTGAGCTCGCTGTGCCCAGGGCCCGCCGAGCCATTGAGCTGGCCCCGGATCTCCACCGCGTACTTGTGGGCCCGGCCAGGCAGTGGGAAGAGACGAGCAGACCCTGGGCGCTGTAGCCGCCTCGTCTCTTTCTCCTGCTGAGCCACCCAGCGCCCCACTTCCTCCTGCAGTAGGGTGAGGACAGACAGGGCCTCAGGACTTGCCACAGCCCCCATCTCTGAAACCTCTGAGAGCTTCAAACCCACCTAGCAGCCACCTCCTCCTGGGAAGAGGAGGGGCGCCTCAGGGTTCCTTAGACTCCAAGAACCTCCAAGTGCCCCCAAATCCACCAGGGACCCTCCTCCTCCTCAGGGGAATCTGACTTGGTAAGACAAACCTTCCCCACCCTCTTCACAATTTCCCAAACTGTGTTCACAACTGAACACTCCATGGCCCTCCCTCCACTAAGGATACATCTCCTGCCCAAGGATTTCTCCTAGTCTTCTCCGCACCACACATCCCCTCACCCGTATTGACCATAAACAACCCTCTGAGTGTCCCAGGCACCCTCACCATGTTCTCTGGGTCAGGGCCACGGGCCATCCGGGCCAGGACGTGTAGGCGCTGGGCTCGGGCCCACACAGCCACGTCCTCAGCCCCTGGCCCACCGGGCCCTCCCGGAAGCAGTGGGTGGATGAAGCCACGATAGACGAGTGATACTTCGGTCTCTGGGCTGGGTGTCAGGGTGATGGTTGTGCTGCGGACAATCAAGACCTGTGGCAGCCGGGGAAGGGGTATGAATGAGCGCCTCTCTGCGTGGCCCACGGTCCCCACACCCCTCAGGCCACATCAGAGCCAGAAAAGGTCAGGCAACTCAATCTCCTTCCCTGTTTCATGGAATGAGACCGAGGCTAGGGCAGGGGGGCTGCTCACCTGGGATAACTAAGAGTCAGGACGCCAACTCAGAAAACAAACAGGGTCCCAGCCCTGCTCATCCCCACTCTCATGAAACTTCAGGATCCTCTTCCCCAATGCCCCACCTTTCCACCTAAGCCCTCAGGAGTCTAGATAACAAAAAAATTTAAATTAAATCCCTTAACTACGGGTTATGGAAAACTTCCAGGCTAATGAATACACCTATGTGCCTGGAGGATGTCGCACCCAACTCCATGGGGACCTGTGCTCAGAACCTCTGGACCTCACCCTATGTATCATATCCTCTGTTATATAATCAACAAGTACACAAGGCTTTTTTTAAAAGGAGATTCCAGCCCTAATTGGTTTGACTCAGTGGGTGGAGTATTGGCCTGCGGACTAAAGGGTCCCAGGTTTGATTCTGGTTGGGGGCACGTGCCCAGGTTGCAGGCTCCATCCCTAGTAGGGGGCATGCAAGAGGCAGCCGATTAATGATTCTCTCTCATCATTAATGTTTCTATCTCTCTCTCCCTCTCCCTTCCTCTTTGAAATCAATAAAAATATATTTAAAAATAAGTAAATAAATAAA
>NW_005371234.1:752011-767657 GCF_000412655.1 Myotis brandtii | reverse complement strand
TTTCTAACTCTCTATCCCTCTCCCTTCCTCTCTGTAAAAAATCAATAAAATATATTTAAAAAAATAAATAAATAAATAAATAAATAAAATAAAAAAGGAGATTCCAGCCCTAGCCGGTGTGGATCAGTTGGTTGAGCACAAACTCAACCAAAGTTTATGGGTTCAAATCCCAGTCAGGGCATGTAAGGAAGGCAACCAATCAATGTTTCTCTCTCTCTCTCTCTCTCTCTCTCTCTCCCCCTCCCTCCCTCCCTCCCTCCCTCTGTCTCTCAGCATGTCATCAGGTGAGGATTAATAATAATAATAATAAATAAAAAGATTCCAGATAAAACATTCAAAGTGACAGACATGATTTTTTGCTAAGTATGTGTTTTTATAATTGCAAATGAATGGAATAGGCCAAGTGTTCATTATGGGAGACTGCTTAAATAAACAACAGTACTAGGTGTTAGAAAATAAATGGAGTATTATGCAGCTGTAAAGATAATAAGAATGTTTCCTAAGTTCTCTAATGGGATGTGTTAAGAAAAAAAGGATGTGGTGGTATAGTGTGGATAATATACTACTTTTTGTGCAAGAAAGAAAAATGATTAAAAGTCATATTTACTTGCCCTGACCAGTTTGGCTCAGTGGATAGAGCGTCGGCCTGTGGACTGAAAGGTCCCAGGTTCGATTCTGGTCAAGGGCATGTACCTTGGTTGCAGGCACATCCCCAGTAGGGGGTGTGCAGGAGGCAGCTGATCAATGTTTCTCTCTCATCGATGTTTCTAACTCTCTATCCCTCTCCCTTCCTCTCTGGAAAAAATCAATAAAATATATTAAAATAAAATAAAAAAGGTTTTAAAAAAAAGTTGTATGCCTTTAAAAAAAAAGTCACATTTACTTGTATTGAAATAAGTAGACTATGGAAAGATATCAAAGAAATACAAACAGATCTGGAGAGAGTTAGGTTGGTCTTGAGTTGTGGGGATAAGAAGGCCAACTTCCTACAATGAGAAGGTAGGGCGTGGGGTAGATGGGAGACTTTTCACTCAACAACTTTTTACATCGCTGTGAATTGTAAATGATGGGATTATATTACCTGCTTTAAAAATCAATAGGAACTTCTATAAAAAAAAAACAGTTTGGCAGATCTTCAATAAGTTAAACAAAGACCTAGCAATTCTGCCCCAAGATACAGACCCAAATAGGTGTTTAAACAAAAAATGTGTGCATGAATATTCATAGCAGCACTATTCACAGTATCAAAAAGGTGGAAACAACCCAAGTGTTCATCAACTGATGAATGGATGTGGCAGAGCCATACAATGGAAGAGTATCCATATATATAAAAGCCTAATATGCAAAGTGTCTCCTCGGGAGTTTGACCAACCCGGAGTTTGATCGCTTGCTATGACGTGCACTGACCACCAGGGGGCGGCACAGAACAAAAGAAGGCCCCGGCTGGCAGCCGGTAGCCACTAGGGACCCTACCGGTGCACGAATTTCATGCACTGGGCCTCTAGTTCAGCCATAAAAGGAATGAAGTTTTGATGCATGATGAGCCTCGAAAACATGCTAAGTGAAAGAAGCCAGTCACAAAAGGCCACATGTTACATGATTTCTTTGATATGACGTATCTACAGCTGGCAAATTCAGAGGCAGAAAACAGATTAGTGGTTGCTAAGGGCTAGGGGAGAAGGGAATGGAGAGTAATTACTTAATGAATCAGGGTTTCCTTTGGGGTGATGAAAATAGATAGTGGTGACAGTTGCAAATATTATGAATGTGCTAAATGTCACTAATGATAAATTCTATGTTATGTGTATTTTACCACAATTTTATTTTATTTTTTTAGATATATTTTATTTTAGAGAGGAAGTATAGAGGGAGAGAGAGATAGAAACATCAATGATGAGAGAGAATCATTGATCGGCTGCCTCCTGCATGTCCCACACTGGGGATCAAACCTGCAACCGGGGCATGTGTCCTGACTGCAAATCAAACCATGACCTCCTGGTTCATAGGTCAATGCTCTATGCCACGCCACTTGGGCTTTTTAAAATATGTTTTTATTGATTTTAGAGAGGAAGAGAGAGAGAGAAAAATATCGATGTGAGAGTGAAACATTGATCAGCTCTCCTGCACCTACTCTGATGGGGATGGAGCCCACAACCTGGGCCTGTGCCCTGACCGGGAATCGACCTGACAACCTTTTGGTGCATGGGACAATGTTCAGCCCACTGAGCCACATGGGCCAGGGCTATCACAATTTTAAAAACATTTTTAAAATGTTTTTAACTCAGTAAGGAAAATCAGACCCTTGAATGTAGAGACTTACAGGGTAAACATATAAGTGGTAAAGATCTATTTGGAAAACAAAAACCCTAGGACCAGCCTTCAACACTCCATCCCCAGCTCCCCACCTTGTCAGGTTGGGAGGCGTTGGGTGGCTGTTGGAAGGTGAGGAGGTGCAGGCCAGGCAGGAAGCTCTGGGTGACGCAGGCCTCCAGGGATGTGACGAAGACAGGTGCAGGCCCCCACCAGCCCACGGTGCCTGAGATCTGCTCTCCTCGGCAGTGGGCCTGCTCTATAAGGACAGGAGGGGGGGTCAGTGTGGGGTGCAGCAGTGCCCCCCCCCACACTTTCACTGGTCACTCACCAGGCCGAGGGAGGCAGCTCTCATTGTGCACACACCAGCCCAGGGCACCAGGTCCCCGGGGAGGAGCTGCAGGGCTGCTGAAGGCCAGGCAGGCCTGGCAGTCACTCAGGAGGCGCCCCAGGCCCAGGCAGCTGGCAGCCAGACACTGCAGGAAAGGAAGGGGACAGGGGTCCTTGTTCACCGGGGCTTATGAGATCTGGAAAGGGCTATGGATTTAGGAGTTTTGGAGTAGAATGGATCAGGGAATTGAAACTCAATTAGAATGGAGAAAGATGAAGAGGACAGGGCCTGGGGATATGGGTAGAGATAAGTTCAAAAGGATTGGGGAAAGGGTCAAAGTTTAGGGGTCAGCAATCAGGAATCGGGGACGCTGATCTTAGATGTGAAACAAATCTCCCGTGTGTGTGTATGGGGGGAGTCCTTCTTCACTTGGTTTCAGCAGAGGGAGACACTGAGGGATGGTCTCTGTGCGAGGGGCAGTGTGAGGACAGCTACTCACAGCCCCTGAGGGGGTCCCAGGAGGCAGTGCAGCTTGGCAGGACCCCTGACACCAACTGCATTCGGGGTCTCGAGAGCAGACACTGTGGTCCGTGTACATGGAGCAATAGTCCAAATGGTACTGTAGAGAGATGGCAGTGGAGGAAGGGGCTCCTCAGACGGGGGCCTGTTCCTAGATTCCCACTCACTTTGATCATCCCAGGGTACCTCAACTGCTCAGCACCTTGAGGATCCCTGTCCAATCCTCTTCCAGTGCCAGGAACCACTGCCCCTCTGCCTCCATCCCTCCTCCCCTGAACCTGGGAGCCAACATCCCTCCTCTCATGAACCTAGGGACTCCCACTGCTTATCCCAAGGACTCTCAACTTTCTCATCTGTGGGAATCACGCCGCCTCCTCCCCAGCCACCCTCTCCCTATCACCCCAATACTCACGTCTGGGGCAGGCGCCTGGAACACAAAGGGGGGCACCTTGTAGGCCATCAAATCCCCACGGGGCCGGCCACTGTACCCACCAGCCACCAACAGGACACTGCCACCAAGCACAGCTGCCACATGTGAATACCGACCACTGGGAGGCGCTGCTCGGCCTAGAAGAATACAGACCCCCAAGGACATGGGATCCCCAATACCCCTCCCTCCTTCGTGGCTTCCCTGCCCAGAGGACTACACTGGCTCTTCTAAGCCTCAGCTCAGTCTCCTAGCTCCTGCTTCAAACCACCTGCCCATGGAAACCCACCCAGCCTGCCTGGCCCTGCACCAGCTCGTCCTTTCTCTCCTCCGGCCTCCCATAACCCTACACAAGCCACCTGTCAGACAGAGTATGACCTCTAGGGTCAGAAAAACTTGGGTTCGCCCTAGCTGGTTTGGCTCAGTGGATAGAGCACTGGACTGAAGGGTCCCGGTTCAATTCGTCAAGGGCACATGCCTGGGTTGCGGGCTTGATCTCCAGTAGGGGGCGTACAGGAGGCAGCCGATCAATGATTATCTCTCATCATTGATGTTTCTATCTTTTTCTTCCTCTCCCTTCCTCTCTGAAATCAATAAAAATATATTTAAAAAAAAAGAAAAAAGAAAAAGAAAGACTTGGGTTCAAATCCTGGGTCTAACATTTACTTGGGTTTAAATCATGGATCAACTACTGGCTAGCAGGGTAGCCTTGGGCAAGAAACTCGAAGTCTCCGATTCTGTGTTCTCTGCCCTTAGGGAGCTGCCTGGCTCTCACCTGCTTTTCATCTGCCTGGCAATAGCCTCCCTTCTGGGGACAGCCTCTGATTTTCCCCTGGAAAACAACCTTCTCCCTCTCCCAGTCCACAAGGTTCAAGTCAAGCCATACCTGCTTCGGGCAAAAGTGGGGCTTTAGCCCAGGCTTATCAGTGTCAGTGATTAGTTCAGGATGAAACTCAATTCCTACAATTCTTGGGGGGGAAACACTCTCTTCCCTCTGAGAATTTTTTTAAAATATGTTTTTATTAATTTTAGAGGGAAAGGAAGAGAAAAGGAACAAGAGAGAAACATGGATGAGAAAGAAATATCGATTGGCTGCCTCCTGCATGGCCCCTACTGGGGATCTAGCCTGCAATCTGGGCATGTGCCCTGACTGGGAATCAAACCTCGACCTCTCGGTGCATGGGACAAACAGGCACACCGGCAGGGCCCCTCTGAGCATTTTAAAGGGGTAAAATATCGTCCAAGAGCTGCTGGTGACCATCTACAAAAGGAAAGCTGGCTGGAGACTGAAGTAAACTCAGCGAGAACTGGAGAGAGAAATGGCTAATGCCATCATGTGAGCACCTGGATCCAGCCCAACCTGAAGCTGGCCAGAGTTTCACTCAAGTTAGCCAAGAAATTCTCCCTTTTGCTTAAGCTGGTTGGGTTAGATTTCTGTCACTTTACAACCAAGAGTCCTGACCGACAGGTAAGTGGTCAGTGATTGGTGACTCCCCCACCCTCTTACTGAACCCAAATGCTCTGTAAGCACCTGGGTCTTGGTTCAGGGAATCACAAACTACAGAAGAGGAAGAGACTTCCAAAAATCTCACATTCTCGCCTGCCCAGTAAAGGAGCCTAAAAGAGGGAGAGGGACAGGCAGAGGAGTCCTGAATGGGAGATCTCAAATGTCAGGCCCAGACTTTATCCCTGATGGTCCACAAATCCTTGGGGACCTTCCCTCTAAGTGCCCACCCTTCCTCTGTCCTTGCTCTTCTGTTCAGTGGAGTGTGGAGAACAGACAGGCCTCTGGGAAGTCCATAGTCCCCTGAAATGATACGCCCCCTTTGTGAGGAAGGGACCTGATCTAATGAGTTTGAAAGGTTCTCCACACCCCCCTTAATTATGGCTTTTGCACAGGTAGTTCTTTGGGGCCAGCCATCCTGGTTTTGCCCTTGCCCACTGTGTGACCCTGAAAAAGTTACCTCTTCGTGGGCATTTCCCTATGGAAACTGGCAAACCTGAACTGGAACCTAGGTCTGATGCTGCTGTAACTGCCTCCCATCTCCATGACAACAATGCCCTAGTCCTGTCTGCAGTGCAGGCTTGCCCCCTGAGCAGGCTCAAATAGCATGTCTGGCTCACCCCGACAAGGACCGAGGTGGCTCTTGCCCAAAGCCCAGATTCACTGTAGGGGGAAGTGTGACCTTCAGGAGCCCCTCAGGAAAACAGAGGGGTCACTCACCCTCAGGAGTTCCTGGCGGGGCAAGCTCAGCCCCTGACACCCACTGATGGCAGCCCAGGTGGTAGAAGAAGATGCCATCTTCATAGCACTTTTCCTCCTGGTAATGGGTGTGCACATTGCCTCCTGGGAAAGAAGGAAAGGGGCACAGCTGGCAAGGCTAGGGGAGGTGGGGCACCCGCGCAAGCACCCTCAGCTCAGGGTTGCTTTGGACCCCCGGCAGGCAGACAGGCAGGCAGGAAGCCTCCTCACCATAGACCACCATGTAGTTGCCCAGGACACTGGCTGTGTGGAAGGCTCGCTCCCGTGGGCCCTGCAGCCCATCCCGGCCCTTCAGGGTTGTCCACACACGCCGATCCACATGGAAGAGCTCAGTGGAGTTCACCCGCACAGAGAACCTGTGGGGGAAGGCAGAAGGAAGGGCTCAGGGCACGAGGGGCCTCTGTCCCTCCTCTGGGCTGTTAAAGTTGTGTAATCACTCAGGGTGGAGACCGGCGGTAACTGGGCTTATGTCCCCTCAGAACTAGAAGTTCCTATGGACAGGACCCAGGCTAGACTTATAATCTAGCCAAAGCTGGACACCAAGGAGGGGCTGGTGGAATGGACGGACAGTGGGAGTGTGTGGGGAAGCAAGTAACCAAGAGATTGAGTGGGTGCGTGCATGAGTGAATAAATGAAGGAAGGAGTGACCGAATGCCTACAGGAGTCCATCGGTTGGCAAAGCCCACTAAAGACGAAGCCCAGGTATTGGGCCAGGCCTGGCCCTGCAGAGCAGAGGTTGTGGGCAGGTCACTCACCGGGCAGTGGAGGGCCGGTGTCCACCATGAACCAGCAGGGCTCGAGATGGGGCATGAAACACCATGGAGTGGCCGGTGGCGGCAGGGGGCCGCCCACCTGCCGGAATCACCTGCTCCCAGTAGCCCCCACTGGTGCTGTCAAGGCGGAAACGGAAGAGGCCGGAGGAGAAGAGGTCGTGCTGGGTGCGGCCACCAGACACATAGAGCCAGATGTTGTCCACCAAGGCAGCTGCATGACCTGCCAGGCCTGGCGGCCCCGAGGAACTAGAAGCAGGTGGTGCCAGTTGCTCCCAGTGGCCCCCGCCCAGAGGGCTGAAGGCCCACACGTCGCTAGTGAGGGAGCCATCAGCCAGCTCACCGCCCATCAACACCAGGGAGCCGGCCCAGGCCACAGCCACATGGGAGTGACGGGCAGCCTGTGAGGAAGAGACGAGGAGACAGAGATGGAGAGGAAAACAGATGGTGACACACAGAATGACAGAAAGAGCCAGACACAGACACAGAGATGCAGAGACAGAAGAGAGACAGACCCATACAGACAGACACATGTGAATACAAGCAGAGGAGAAACAAAGAAACACAATAAGGAAGGCAGAGCCAGGGAGACAGAAATAGAAGGAGAAATGACAGAGAAAAACAGAGAAGTAGAGATACAGTCCAGAGAGAAGGAGACACAAGGATCAAGGGTCAGAGAGATGGACCAAGAGCGAGACAAGACACACAGAAAGATGATGTAGAAAGGGATATAAAGAAAGACAAAAAAAATCAAGGAGACACAAGGATCAAGGGTCAGAGAGATGGACCAGGAGCAAGACAAGACACACAGAAAGATAAGATGTAGAAAGGGATATAAAGAAAGACAAAAAAAATCTGAGACAGAAAGCAGAAACAAAGGAGCAGGTGTTCCCCTATCAAGCTGCAGGCGGAGGGGCTATAGGTGAAGAGGTGGCTCTGGGAGGCCCTTACTGGGGCTGACAGAGTGGGCAGGCGCCTCCAAGCAGGGCAGAGGCGGGGTCCATACCGGAGCAGGACTCAGGTCCCAGCGCTCCCAGGTGTTGGCAGAGAAGTTATACAGCACGAGGTCACCCAAGGCGCTGTTGAGGTCCTGGCCTATGAAAGGTGGATGGTCTCAAGCCCTGGCCACAGGCTGCCAGGCCTCCAGACCCCAGACACACACCCATTTGCTCACCTCCAAAAACGGCCAACAGTCCTGGTGGGGACAGGAAGGCACCAGCTGCCCCGACACGAGCAGGGAAGGCAGGGTCCCCGGCACTCACATTGTGCCACCAGCCAGCCCCCTGGTTCTCCCACAGGTGCAGGTCACAGGCACGTCCCAGGAAGCCAGGCTCACAGCGGCACGGTCCTAGGGGCTAGGGGGAAGGGGACACAAAGGCAGGGGATAGAGAGAGACAGGGAGACAGGGGGAAGAGAGCCAGAGCCAGAGTGAGAGACGTGGAGCAGAAAGGGAGAAGGAGAGAGATGAACAGGGAAGGAGAGAATGGGGGGAAATAAAGAGACAGTTAAGCAAAGGGAGAGAGACAGATAAATAGTGGAAAAAAGGGACACAGAGACACAACCAGAGGAGGCAGAGAGGTGGAGAAAAGCAGACAGACAGAGAGACAAAGAGAAAGACCAGAGGGAAAAATGAAGACAGAAAGAAAACAGATTGGCAAACAAAGATGGTGAGGTCAATGTCTGAGCTAGAAGAGCTCAGATCTGGGGAGGTCAAGACAGGTAGGGCTCAAGGCGTGATCCAGTCCCAAAGATGGATATGCAAGTCTTGGGGCCAAAGTCAGTGGTTGCAAGTCAAAGTCATGGCTGGGGGAATAATGCCAGACTGCGTGGCTGGGTGGGGGGATGGAGTCAGGCCTGGCAAGAGGAAGCAAGGTGAGAGGTGAGTTGTAGATGAGAACAGGAGTGGGCTCGGGCAGACGAGGGGCCCCAGGCGAAGGTGGGGTGGGGTTGGAGTAGCAGGTAGGGCAGTGATGGCGAACCTATGACACGCGTGTCAGAGGTGACACGCGAACTCATTTTTTTGGTTGATTTTTCTTTGTTAAATGGCATTTAAATATATAAAATAAATATCAAAAATATAAATCTTTGTTTTACTATGGTTGCAAATATCAAAAAATTTCTATATGTGACACGGCACCAGAGTTAAGTTAGGGTTTTTCAAAATGCTGACACGCCGAGCTCAAAAGGTTCGCCATCACGGTGCTGTCCTCTCCTCTGTTTTTACTCTTTTTACTTATGCTCTCCCCTCTGTCTGAAGTGCCATGTCCCCTGCATGTCACCAGACTGACTCTTGCTCCTTTAAAAAGACTCAGCTCAGCCCCTACCCTCATTCCATCCCATCCCAGGCTAGGAGACTTCCCTGGAATCCCGAGTCCCTGCCTGAGTCACCGTCCCAGTACTTAACCCTTTGACTGGACTTGGTGATTTCTCCCACTACCAGGGGTGGGCAAACTTTTTGACTCGAGGGCCACAATGGGTTCTTAAACTGGACCGGAGGGGGCCCCACCAACCTTGCCAGAGGAAGCCTCGATGGGTGGGGGTCGGGTGCTCCCACTCAGACTGGCAAGCAGGGGCCCTCGGGGGGAGTCACCGTCATACACGAACAGGTAGTCATACGTGCACTCCGTGTCAAGGAAAAGGAAGTCCAGCAGGATCCGGTGCTGGGGACTCGGTGCTGGGCGGGGAAACAGAGGGGCCAGGCTCAGATGTGAACCCTCGCCCCACACCTCCGTGCAGACCACCCACAAACACCAGGCCCTGCTCTGCATGATGAGGTGACCCAAGTGAGTCTGATCTGGGCCCTGTCTTTGAGGCTCCTGGTCTCACAGCCCAGGGAGGCCAGAGCTCAGAGAAGGATTGCAGTCTCAGCCCTGGAAAGGACTCCTGAGGTCGGGATGACCACCCAAAGGATGGGCAATGGACCTGCTGAGAGAGGGAGCCCATCTCAGTGACCAGACAGAGCTGTTCCCATTTACTCTTCTTCTTTTTCTTCTTTTTTTTTTTTATTGATTTCAGACAGGAAGCTGTCTTTGAGGCTCCTGGTCTCACAGCCCAGGGAGGTCAGAGCTCAGAGAAGGATTGCAGTCTCAGCCCTGGAAAGGACTCCTGAGGTCGGGATGACCACCCAAAGGATGGGCAATGGACCTGCTGAGAGAGGAAGCCCATCTCAGTGACCAGACAGAGCTGTTCCCAATTACTCTTCTTTTTCTTCTTCTTTTTTTTTAATTGATTTCAGACAGGAAGTGCAGAGGGAGAGATAGAAACATCAATGATGAGAGAATAAGAAGCATAAGTGATGGATGTGGACAACAGGGGGTGAGGGTGAGGGCAGGATTGGGGGGATGAGGGGACATTGGGAGGATAACACATTTGTATATTCAATAAAGGGGGAATAAAGGGAAAAAAATGATGAGAGAATCATTGATCAGCTCATCAATGATTCTGGTTCATAGCTGACACTGAGCCATGCCAGCTGGGCTTTTTTAGATATGTTTTTATTGATTTTAGAGAGGAAGGGAGAGAGAGAAAAACATCGATGGGAGAGTGAAACATTGATCGGCTGCCTCCCACACCCACTCTGATGGGGACAGAACCCGCAACCCAGACGTGTGCCTTGACCGGGAATCGAACTGTGATCTGGTTCATAGGTCGATGCTTAACCACTGAGCCATGCAGGCCGGGCTCATTTATTTTTTTAATTAAAACTTGTTGAAAGTATTACATATGTCCTCTTTTCGCCCCCACTGATCCCTTCTAGCCTGTCCCAACCCCTGACTCCAGGCCTTCACCACCCTATTGTCTGTGTCCATGGGCTATGCATATATGCATACAAGTTCTTTGGTTGCTCTCTTCCTACCCACCCACCCTCCCCCACCTTCCCTCTGAGATTCCGCAGTCTGTTCTATGCTTCTATTTCTCTGGATCAGTTTATTTTGTTTATTAGATTCCACACTCATTTACTCTTGAGCTTCAGACACACCCAGGCCTGGGGAATGGGGCCCAGGCCCGAGCAGAGAGGCATATCTCAGATGGAAAAGGGCCTCTGTGAAAGTTCCCGGTTCCAGGCCGAATAGTGTTCCTAGGGAAGAGGCTGATTCCTTCCCTTGCACACAGGCTGAACCTTAGAGCACCACAGCTCTTCTCTGGCCCACCCAGGGTCTCACCTCTCTGTTATTGTGGTACCTAAGGGCATAGACTCTGGAGCCAGATTGCCAGGACTCAAACCCTGGCTCTGCCATGTATTAGTTACTAGCTATGTGACCTTGAGCACGTCACCTAACCTCTCTGGATAGGTTTCCTCATCTGTATAGTGAGGATATAATGGTACTGTGGTGGATTCACACCCTGGCCACTCCTCCCAGTGAGAGGGGAAGGCTGAGGCCCTGCCCTTTATATCTGGGAAGAGCCTCAGAGACTAGTTTGACCAACAGAGCAGCAGAAGTGGCATTCTGGGACTCCTGAGGCTAGATCAGAGGAAGCTCTGCAGCTTTTACCTGAGGGGTATAGAATGCTCCTTCTCAGAACATAGCTGTCATGCTATAAAAAGCCAAAGCCACATGCAGGGGCCACCTGTAGGCATCCGAGCTGACAGCCCCAGCTGAGTTTTCAGCTGACAGCCAGCATCAACTGCCAGCCCTGAGCAGGATTCTTGGATGCCCAGCCCAGGTGAGTGAGTGTTCAGATGACTGCAGCCCCAGCTGACACATGACTGTGCCTGCATGAGAGGCAATAATGCACATAAAGGGCTTAATGGGGCCTAGCAGTCCTAAGTGCTGCTACTTCGAGTACTGTCAAAATTCTTGCTCTCTGCCAGGTCCTGGTTCCAGAAGGCTCTCATCCCACATCTCACACTAAGAGCTCATGGAAGTCTTCTGGGCTAGGGCAACTAGACTTGGGTTCCAGCTCTGTTCCTGACCTGCTGAAGACCCTGGGCCAGCCCCTTCCGCCATGCCTGTGGGTAGAGTCATCTGCATACTAGAGATGTTCACAGAGTACTCACTAGCTGTGTGATCTTGGGCCAGTGCCATGGGCTCTGTGAGCCTCAGTTTCCTGCATGTAAAATGGGGATAAGTTTCCCCACCCACTAAGGCTAGAGTGGAGATTCGAGACGGTGACTCTAATGTGCCAGCCCAGGCCTTGTGCTCTCACCGGGACCACTGATCAGTCTTCCTCCTAGCCTCTCAGCCTTCCATCTTGCCCTGACATGGATCTCTGAGTGACCTTCCCAACTCAACATCTGGCCCTGGCCCTTCGCTGCTCAAAAGCACTCGGTGGCTCCCGCCATTCTCAGGAGAAAGTCCAGCTCTCTAACCTGACATCTGAAGTCTCACCTGGTCTCACATCACCCCACTGCTTGCAGCTCTACCAGGTGTTGGGCTTTTGCACATGCTCCTCCCTCTATCTGGAGCACATTCTCCCTGCCGGCCTGCAAGTTTCCCCATCTCCTCCAGGAAGCCTTCCCCCATACCCCCTGGCTGGATTAGGTACCCCTCTTAGGGGTTCTCACTTCCCATCATAACCTTCATTCTTCTGAGCCAGGACCATCTGTAGCCAGGTCTGTCTCCCCTGCAGCTGAGGAGGCCCACAGGGCAGGGCCTGGACCTAACTCATCTTGGGTTCCCTCCCTGACATTACCCAGCACAGAGCCTAGCACTGAGCAAGGGCTTGGGAAATGCTGGATGAAAGAATGAGGAAATGCACAAAAGACAAAATAATGAAGTTGGCAGCCCTCCCTCGGGCAATGACCACAGCCCCAGAGAACATCATAACAGACCCGAGCTATGGTCTGGGGAACGCAGAACCATTCAGCCAGACCAGACAAGAACTCCCAGTCTTACCAGCCTCAACCAAACTATAAAGCTCAAAACAAGTACACCTTTGTTAAGTGTACTTAACAAAGGCTCACCATCTGCCTTCCCCAAGTTCCTCCCTAAGTTCAAGGTCTCCTGTTTCCACCCAACATGGGCCCACCCCCATGCCATCCAGAATAGATCCAACCACAAAACCCCCTGCTCTTCAAAAGCAAAAGCCTCTTATTCATGAGGATATTATGAGGACTGCACAATAAAATGTGAACTTAGTACAAAAGTAAGTGGCTTATTTCTTTAATAGGTAGGGGAATATGTTGGTTTCAGAGGTGATAGGCTTTGGGAAGAATGGGAGATCAAAGGAGATCTGGAAGTCTCCCAGAATCCTCCCTACCCCAACATCCAGCCAGTTGGTCCCCAAGTCTCATTGGTGAAACTTCACAACATCTCTCAGTGCTCTCCCCGCCTCACCACCTCCTTAGTTCCTGCCCGAGTCAGAACTCATCCTCTCCTGCAGGACTAGCACACCAGGTTCCCAGTTTGCCCCCACCTGGCTTGAGAGCAAAGTCCCACTCCTACTCAAAATCCTTCTGTAGCTCCCCTTCAATCCCAAGAGCAAAGCCAAGCTGGTCTCAGTGCCATTCAAGGCCCTTCTTCCCCTGCTTCTGGTGCCCTCCCCACCTTTCAGCTAACAGTCCAGCCAGACCAGAAAAACCTATATGTGGCTCCTAAGACACCAACCTCTTCTGTCTTCATAGAGGCTGTTCCCTGTTCTTATCCAGTAAACTCCTATGTATGCTTCAGAACCCTGCTCCAGTGGCTTCTCCTCTGTGATCCCCAGCAGTGTCCTCTCACTCCCTTATAGGCTCCTCTACCCACCCTGTACCTCCTTCTGTCTCAGACCTGGGCTCACTGTGTCCACAAACAGACTGGGGCTCTTCAAGGCCAGGAGATACCACATACCCCCAAAACATACACATACTTCCCATTCTGTTCTCACCACCCCACAGACAGAAATAGCCCCCAAAGCTAGGGACAGACAGGCCCTAGCAGGTTTGGCTCAGTGGATAGGTGTAGGCTGTAGACTAAAGGGTCCTGGGTTCGATTCCGGTCAAGGGCACATGCCCAGGTTGTGAGCTCGATCCCCAGTCGGGGACGTGCAGGAGGCAGCCTATCAATGATTCTTTCTCATCATTGATATTTCTCTCTCCCTCTCCCTTTTCCTCTGAAATCAATAAAAATATTTTTTTTAAAAAAGAAAAGAAAACCCCCTCCATGACTTCCCAGTGCCCCAGGGTAAAGACCAAGCTCCACAGCCCACAGACGGAGGCCCTACACAATCCAGGCCCTAGCGCACCTCTGGCCGTTGCCCAGGACCTCCCCTGGGGGACCCCCACCTCTCCTTGGAGGCCAGCTCCTATATCCGTGCCAAGGTAAGCCTTCTTGGACTTCTCTTCCACCTCCCTATTGCCCTAAGGACACAGTTCAAAATCACAAGGTCCTACACCCTCTACCTCCCCTCAAGCCTCAGCTTCTGGCTCATGGTTTATCTTGTTGTATTCTGCATTCTACACACTGCATTTCTACTTCCTCAAAAGCAGCATACACTCCTGCAGCCAGGCCTTTGTACGGGCTGTTCTCCTTGCCTGGAATGCTCTTATGCTCCCTCCTACATATGCCTCTGGTCTCAGCTATTGCCCAAACTAAGTCATTTTCTCTGGGCTTCCCTCTCCTTGAGGGTAAGTGTGCTTCCCCCACTGGACTGGAAGCCCATGAGGATAGGGCTGGGGCCCTTGCACAGGCTGTTCCCTCTTCCTGGACTGCTCTTCCTCCTCCTCCTGACTGATTCCTATTGGTCCTTTAGTTCTCAGCTCAGACATCTCCTCTCGGAAGCCCTCTGCTCTCCCTGGTCCCCAGGCCAGGCACCTCCTCAAGGATCCCCCACACCTGTGGGGTTCCTCCATCACAGTACCAACTACTCTGGACTGACTATTAATGTGTTGTCTCCCCCACTGGATCCCAAGCCTCAAATCATCAGGGACTTCTGGGACTGCCTTGGTCTCTGCTATGTCTCAGTAGCAAATATAGTATCTGGCACATGAATGATTGAAAAAAATGCTTTTTATTAATACTTTAAAAATGACAACAGTAATAATCCTAATATCATGTACTGAGCATTTACCATTTGCCAGGCATGTTAAAAACCTGTTCTCATTTCATTCCAACAACCCTTTGAGGGAGCGGAGCAGTCCGAAGTACTATTATTATCCCCACTTGGGGGAGGGCAAGCTGAACCTCAGAAAAAGAAAGGCACCTTCCCAAATTTACAAAACTAGTTAGAAGTGGATCCGAAATTTGAAGCAGGATGGTTGGGCTCAGAGCCCGAGTTTCTAACAATTACTCAGAATACCCATATTGATGCCCTAGCTCTGGGTACAACTCCCCCACCAGACTTCAAGGCCTTGCAGGGCAGGGCTCAGGTGGGCTGCTTTTTAGAGCAAAGGGCCTGGCACAGAAAAGGACTCTGGGGATGTGGTGAAGGGATGAATGAGTTCGCAAATGAATGAATTAGCAAATGACTGGGTGTGTGACCCGCACTGCCCCACTCACCCTCGATGAGCCACTCGCAATTGCCATTGACGCTGTAGTTGCCCGCACCATCCGTCACGAAGCCTGGGGCCTCCCGCAGCACTTGCCGCTGCCCCTTGCAGTCCCCCGCCCGGGCCCCAGGGGACATCGGCCCCAGCATGGCCAAACACAGAGCCAGCACGGCGGCCAGAGCCCGGCCCAGGGCCATCGCCGCCTCCAGCACTGACCCTTACAGATGGCACGGACCCTCCACCGATGCTGAAAATGCGACCTCTATGGACGGGACATGGCCTGGTAGCCCGGGGAGGCCCAGGAGTCGCAGTCCCCGCGAAGGGACCTGCCTCTGTTGACGGGCTCTGGAAGTCGAAAGGTGGACCTTACAGACCCATGATAGGCCCTGTAAATGGGGTTGCTATGGACACGGCCGACCCCTAGGGACCGTGGGAGTCCCTTATAGACACAGGCCCCCATAGGCTGGCTGACCCCATACACGATGTCCAGCAATTACAGACGCGGACCGCTGCGGGCCAAACCGGACCTTAGAAATGGGTGGGTCCCCATGAGGCGAGGGGCCCTACAGCCGGACGAGGGCCTCCATAGAGGGTGCGGGCCGGGCCGGGCCGGGCCGGG
>NW_005371234.1:750804-751860 GCF_000412655.1 Myotis brandtii | reverse complement strand
GGGGCTGGAACGCAGGACTCACTCCCTGGCTCACCCACCCGCGCCTCCCTCCGGAGCCGGATAGGCCAGATCACAGAGACGAAGGGACTCTCGAGCCAGAGCGGCCCCGGGAAGACCGCGGGGTGGGCGAGGGGGCGGGGCCGAGCGGCCGCTGTGGGAGGACTGGGGACTGGGAGAGGAGGCGAGAAGTCGCGGAGCCTAAGGTCAGAGCGGCCATGGGAGGACTGCGGAACCCCAAACCCTACCCCTCCACAAAAGGGACTTCCGGAAACTTCCCCGCCCATTTGTACCCAGAAGCATGCGCAGCATCGATCGGCTTGGCCTGTGAAAAAGAGAGGATTGCACATGCGCAATGCTAAAATTGTAACCCAAGCTCGGGGTGCAGATGCCAGAGCAAAGTATCCGCCACTGGAGGGCGCCTCTATCTCTGACTGGGGAAGAGGTCAAACTAAGAGAGCGGTGCAGTACAAGGCCTAAATGATTCATATTTTCGGGTGCTCTCAGATTCTGGGTCAGGTTATGCAGGCCTCTCCCAAAAGGCCATTTCACAGATGGACACACTAAGGTCCCGAGTCTGGAACGGTTCTTGCTCAGCCGCGTCTCTGAGCATCATCAATGTAAATAAAAGAGGCCATCTTATAGATACAAACTCAACGAATCCTCTTTATTTTGGCAAGAAGGGGAAAAAGTCTTTCTACCGGGGACCTGAGGGAGGTCCCCCGGGATAGAGATGGGGTGACAGAGCACGGGTCCGAAGTCACAGATCCAAGGGAAGTTTTCAGAGTCACGGCCAGCTTCACAGTATCCGTCCCAGGAGCAGTGGCTGGGGGTTGCGGAGTCCTCCTGGCGCGTCCACGGGCTGGGTCCCGGCGATCCTCACTGGAGTTCCGGGTTCCGGCGGGGTCAAAGGTCTCGGAGGGGGCCAGGGGGCCGGAGGTCACGGAACAGCGGGAGCCCAGAATCCGGCGCTCGGGGCAGGGGCTGAGGGAGGGGACGGGGAGAGCGGCTCCCGCGGGACCGTTTGGCACAAGAGTCAGGGGGAGGGGAGGAGCGGGA
>NW_005371234.1:743068-749938 GCF_000412655.1 Myotis brandtii | reverse complement strand
CGGGGGCGCGGGGCTTACGGAGGAGGCGGGCGGGGGGATGGAGAAGAGCTCCGTGAAGTTGGGCACCGAGTCGCTGATGAACGTCACGTTCCCATAGACGTGCTGCGGGAAGGCCTTGTCTGCCGACTCGCTACCTCCGGGCCCCGGGGCACCGGCCGAAGCGATCTGCGATGTGCGCACGTGGTAGGGGAAGTTCTTGTTGGCCGCCGAGGGGCGTGTCATGATCTGGACGAGGGGCCAGGTGCAGGTTGAAGACGCACTCACTGTCCAGGCCTCAGGTTGTCTCCATAGACATGGAGCCCTAAGGATTCCCCTGCACTTGGAAACCCCCACGCTTCCCTGCAACCCTTCAAGCGGGATTAGGCGCCTCCTGTGGGCTCTCAAGTGCCCTGGGCTCTGACTTTTTCCTCCTCCACAACTCATTACTCTGCCAATGCTTCTTCCATCAGAGCCCTGATCGCTGAGTTAGTTATCACTAGTTAAGCTTCAGCGTCTTGCGTTGTGCAGTACCATAGCCACTAGCCACATGTGGCTATTTAAATTTAAGTTAATAAAAGTTAAACTAAATTTGTTGTTTCTTAGTCACACTAGCCATATTTAAGTGCTCAATGGCCACATATGGATAGTAGCTATCATATTGAACATCAAAAATTCATAGAATATTTTCATAAACACAGAAAATTCAATTGAACTAGCAGCTTCTAGAATGTTAGCTCCATGAGGGCAGGAACTTGACTGTTCTGTTCCCTGCTGAATCCCTTATATGTGCCAGGTAAGTACCTGGCACATATAAGCTCTCAATAATATTGGTTGAATGTAGAGATGTCTCCCCAATTAGTCTAGTACCATGGTCGGCAAGCTGCGGCTCGCGAGCCACATGCGGCTCTTTGGCCCCTTGAGTGTGGCTCTTCCTAAGCCTTAGGAGTACCCTAATTAAGTTAATAACAATGTACCTACCTATATAGTTTAAGTTTAAAAAATTTGGCTCTCAAAAGAAATTTCAATCGTCGTACTGTTGATATTTGGCTCTGTTGACTAATGAGTTTGCCGACCACTGGTCTAGTAGAAAGGCAGTGCCTGGGAATGAATCTAGTACTGCACCCAAGAAGCCAGCATGACCCCTCTAAGATTGTGCTGAATAAATTAATAAGAAGCTGAAGCCAATCAGCAGTGGAATGTCTGTGGTGGAGCTGGGCTGAGCTAATGTGAGCATTTTTAGGAATGAAACTGGCTGAAGGTGAAATACAGAAGGGGCACAGTGTTTGGTGTTTTGAGCCTGCACCCCACCTCTCAGCCCCACAGCTCACTAAGTGTAGGATCTGGGGCATGTTGATTAAACTCCCCACGCCTCACTGGGGAAAGGGATTGCAGTGCCTACTCAGAAAGATGAGAAAAGGGTGGAAATGAAAACTGGTGCAGAGCCTGGCCCATGGTGGGTTCTCATCACTTCTCTCTCTGCTCCTTTCTGACTTCCTGCAGAGCCTAAAGATGGACCATCCCAGGAAGGGGAGACTGTACTTGAGTGAGGCTTTGGAGTAGCAACTAGAGGACCTGGCCCCCTCCTTCAGCTGAGTACCTTTCCTACACAGCACATGGTAGACCCCTGGGGTCAGGAGCTGGAGCCCTCAGTGATGCCTATTTCCCTCTCATGCCAGCTCTTGTGGTCTGCCGGAGATGGACCAGGTTCAAAGCCCCTGCCCTGCCACCAAAGGCCTTGGAGCCCTGGCCGGTCACCTGCCTTCTCTGGGACTTAGCTTCCCTTCTCTGTATATTGGGTTCAATGACGATTATCCATTCTGTCCTGGGGCTGCTCTGACACTTAGAAAAAGAGGTTAGGAATAAATGCATCTGGGTGTTCCTAGCATGAAACAAAGGCTGTCTTCAGCCAAAAAGGTGTCTCTCTCAGCCTCAGTTTCCCCCTCTGTGAAGTGGGGTGATTATGAGGCTGAGAGAGACACCTTTTGAGACAGGTGCTCACTGAATGGTGGATAGGTGGATAGTGGCTGGATAGATGAATTAATATAAGAACTGTCACCTAGAAGTCTGGATAGGATATAAAACAGAGAAAAGAAGAAGTTTGCTGCTGGTACCCTCTTGATGTCATTCTGATCTAGGCCCCTGAAGCCCCAGCCTGGCCCACCCCAGCTGCTTCTTTCCAAACAATGGCCTGTGACAGATACCAGAGATTGTGTGGGTGAAGGGTGGAGTAGAGACCAAGAGGATTGGGAGAGGCAGTGGGGATACAGAAGAGAAATTCGAGTCTGGGGACACAAGAGCAGGAATGGGAATGGGAAGGGGGGCAAAGAAAGAGGGTGGGTTGGGGGAAGAGCCCAGACACAAGGTGGGAGAGAGGAACAGAAGAGAGCAGAGTCTGAGGGACACAGTAGAGTAGCCTGCAGGAACCTAGCAGACTCTCAATCAGTGTCTATTAAATGGCTGAAGGAATGAAGTGAAAGAGATGGATCAAAAGTTCAGGCAGATCGGGGTGGGAGTCTCACGGCCTATTGGCTTCCCACCCCACCGGGTGCTCATCCTCACCAGGAACACGCCATGAGCATACAAATGGATTCCCAGCTGGATGCCGTTGACAATCTTCTCCCGAGCCCACTTGGGGATCCCAAAGTTGGCAATCAGGGCCATGACAGGAACTGCAAAGAACCTGAAAAGGAGGAATTGAATTGGTAGAGACACTGCCACACGCCCTCCACCCACCCCTACCCCCAACTCCCCTGCCAGACACACACACAGGCCCCAGGTGTGTCCCAAACTGGAGGGAAGTTGTGTGACCTTCAAAAACCAGAGGTTAAAAGGGGCAAGATTTCCACTGGCCTGGGAAATTCTGGGGGGCAAGGACTAGGTTGAATTGAACTCAGTTCCACCCCACCCCACATCCCAGCACCCGGTAGAAAAATCAATAGCTATTTGATGAATGAATTAACATATGATAATAATAACTAAGGACCTACTGCATGCCAGATCTGTTTCTAAGCATTTTACATTTATGAATTCACTGAACTCTCACAGTGGCTCTATGAGGCAGTACCATTTCTACCTCCATTAAACAAATGAGGAAAATGAGGCAAAAGTTAATTGACTTGTGTGAGGTTACACGGGGACATATTGAAGGCCCAGCACATCTCACCAGAGGGTGTAGGCAGCAAAGAAGGGCACATAAAAGGGCTGCTTCTCCGGGAAATGGCGCAAAGAGACAAGCACGGCGTAGCAGAACCACACGTAAGCCACCACCTGCAGCCCGATGAGCCCGTAGCCTGCCGGCGACTCATACGTGTACAGTACCTGGCCCGGGTCAAAGAACTGACCCAAGGGAGAGGGTTTGTCATAGCCCTGGCCTCCACATAGGAACCCCAGACCACACCCCTGGGCACCCAGGGGACAGAGTTACTTGGTCAGGACAGAAGCAGCAGAACAAGGGATGGAGACAGAACATATAGAGATAAAGAGAGGGTGACAAAGATAGGAAGAGACTACATCTACCATGGGCCCAACAGGTAAACACTGCCATGTGGAAGCTTTCCATTTATCAACTCTATGAGGTAGGTCTTATGATCACCCCACTTCACAGAGGGGGAAACTGAGGCTGAGAGAGACACCTTTTGGCTGAAGCCAAAGCCAAGGTAATATAAAGCCTTAGAGCAGTGGTTCTCAACCTTCTTAATGCTGCGACCCTTTAATACAGTTCCTCATGTTGTGGTGACCCCCAACCATAAAATTATTTTCGTTGCTACTTCATAACTGTAATTTTGCTACTGTTATGAATCGTAATGTAAATATCTGATATGCAGGATGTATTTAGGCGACCCCTGTGAAAGGGTCGTTCGACCCCCAAAGGGGTCGCGACCCACAGGTTGAGAACCGCTGCCTTAGAGGAACCTCTGGGGTGTGTAAGATCTTCCTAATTTTACAAAGGAGTAAACAGGCCCAAAGAGGGGGCCATCGCCTAAGGTCCTACTGGAGGGGGCGGAGCCAGCATGGAATCCAGGTCTGTGTGATTCCTGAACTCTTGGTCATGGCATTGAACACAAATGTGTGAGAGACAGAGGGAGGGGGGGGGAAGCTATTCAGAGACAGTGAAGAGGGGAGGAATGCACTTAGACAGATGGGAAGGTGGGAAATCACAGAGTGGGAGAGAGATAGCCAGGAGTGCAATATGGAGGGCTAGCAGACAGGAAGAGGAAGCCATGGGGGGGGGGGGGGGGGGGGGGGGGAGAAGCAGGGCCTGGGCAGTGGTGAGTGGGACTCACCTTAGCCTCATAGATGAGCAGCACCACGTGGGTAAGAGTATACAGGGTCATGTAGACAGACAACTTCACAGAACCTGAGTGGCTGATGCGGCCCCTGGCAGCAGGCCATGAGGGGAGATGGCAGGAGTAGGGTTGTCAGGGAGGAGGGGGTGGCCACCCCCCAGCCCAGCCACTCCCCATTCCCAGCAGTCCATCCCAACCCAGCCTGGGCACCGTGTCACTGTGAATCCCTTCCCCAGAAGGATGAGCATCAGCAGGAAGATGAGGAAGCTGGAGGAGAAGAGCAGCTTGGCTGGGAGAAGGGAGGGAGAGGGCGGCTCAGACAGGGTGGCAGAGGAGCCCGAGTACCTGCCCTGGTCCCCATCATTCTCACCCAAGATCTTCAGACTCTCGTTGCCAATGCCATCAGTGGCATACTGGCCCCAGTAGATGCAGAAAAACAGGAGACTCAGAACTGAGGGGAGGATGGGCAGATAAAGGAAAGGACAGAAACTGGCTTTGGTGCATCACTGATCCCTAATACTGTGATCCAGGTGACCAGAACCCTCCTCCGCCCCCATCAGGATTCTAGACCCAGGAGTCCAGGCCCCCAGCCTCCTCCTCCCTCAGACCCAGAAGTCCAGCCCCCCACCCGCTCCCACCTCAGACTCAGGAGTCCAGGTTTCCAGCCCCTCCTCCCTCAGGCCCTGATGTCTGGGCCTCAGGTCCCTCCTCTCACAGAACTCAAAGGTTGAGATACTCTAAACCTCACCCTCCACTCCAGCTGCAGCCATAAACATTTTATAAGTCGTGTGGAGCAACTGACGACCTTTCAGCAAATCTGGGAAGGTGGGGGTAGGGAAGGCTGTTCACAGACAGGAAGGGAGAACAGCTCATCTCCCCCAACCTTGCCCCAACCATGTGCGGGACTCACATCCAAAGTAACACGAGAGGAAGAAGATGAGGATGAAGATGAGGAGGAAAGTCATATCTGTCTCCAGGATCCCTGCCAATTTGGTGGAAGGAGAATATGGCTCAGTCAGGCTGCTGTCCCTCAGCAGGAACCCAACTCTGGGATCCCTCAACGATCCTGGCTTTCGGGTCTCCATATGCTCACCAAACTCATCAGCAGAGAAGTGCTGCGTCCAGAAGGACTTGCCATTGGTGAGGACCATCTCATACTCCAGCTGCAGCCCATCTCCCTGTGGGGAGTGAGGAGGCCTAAGTAGGGGATTGGCAGGGAGGTAAGAAGGAAAAGACCCAGGTGGCCAGGACAGCCCCTTACCCCACACTTGCTGAGCGCGATATACCACCACCTTTCACGCACTGAACGGAAGCTTCGGCCACTGGAGCAGCTCAGGTAGCGGGTTCCCTCCTCTGATACCACCTGGGGAGGAGCGAGAAGGCTGAAGCCTGTCTGCACTGTCCTCAGGCCCTTGACCTTCAGCACCTGCCCACTCCCCCAGGCTGGGCCCATACCTGACAGCCTGACCAGGCATACTGGGTAGTGAGGTTGATGACCTGGTTGTTCTCAGGCCTGATCACTGACTCCTTAGCCAGGCAATCCTGGGGAAGATAGGGACATGGTCACTCCCCGGCCAGCCTCAACCTCTCCCTCCCATCCATCCTCCTCACAGCCCTCACCTTGTCCCCTGCCTTGTACACAGCCGGCCACTGGGATGGGTCATCAAAATAGAGTAGGATGTTCTGACAGCATTTGGCCTGCAGGCCCAGAGATTTTAAGGTGTGGGCGAGTGTGGGAGCTGGGGTAGCCCTTGCCTCGGAAGGCCAAGGGAACAGCCAGCCTCGTGTGGGAATGGTTGGGGAAAGCTCACCTCGGGGTATCGGAAACGGAAGTCCAGTCGTCCGTAATCCGAGAGGAAGCAAAATCTTGTCAGGAACACCCAGTCCTGGAAAAGGGCCCCAGTCAGACCCTCTTCCCAGCCCTTTGAGACTCTCCTCTACTCTGTACAGACCCTCAACTTTTCTTCCCCACCCTCGTACCTGGTCTCCCAAGAAGCCTAAGCCCTAAGGGGATCAAAATTCGAAAATTCGTCCGTGATCCCTTCACCGTGGTTCCAGGATTCCTGCCTCAGATGCCCCTTCCCCAAACACGTTTCCCATTGCCCAGGTGCCCTGAGAAAGACCCTGGAGGCCAGATCCCCATCCTGGCCACCTTCTGCCCCAGATACCATCGGACTGACATCGCCCGGTTACCCACACGCCGCCCGTGATCCCAGAGACACCCTGAGCTTGGCAGTATTCTAGATGGCCCTTTCCCGGTCCTGAGCCCCAGCGTGAACTCAGGCTCTCGGAGGAGTAAAAAGTGCTGTCCCTTCAGCACCACCTCGCTGTCCTCCCGCCCCCACCCCAAACTCCGACTCTCCCTCCCCGCCCAGCTCTGACCTCAGTGTCCCTCCTACAACCACGGAGTCTCAGTCCCACCGCCCCCCTCAGCCTCAGCCCTGACCCAGTCCCCCCTGGCCCCCGGCTCCCTCCCTTCGGTCCGTCTGAGAGGGGCGGGGCAGCCCCTTGCCCTCCCCTCCCTCTCTTCCCTGCCCGGCGGGTGGCAGGGGAGGGCCCGGCACGCTCACCTCTTTGGAGCTGAGGTTGCCCCGCACGTACTTGG
>NW_005371234.1:736478-742957 GCF_000412655.1 Myotis brandtii | reverse complement strand
CGCGCCCCCGTTTAAAGGGGCCGCAGGGCACTGCGGTCCCCACCCCCTCCATCCGGATGGCCCGCTAGGGCCCCTTTCCAAACCACGAGGAAGGGGACGCTCCTTTCCCATCCTCTACCCCGACCCAGCCCCAGTCCACCGGTGACATACCTCTTGGCTCCCCATGTCCTGAACTGAACTCCCATTCCCACAAGCCCTGCCTCCTCCAGACTACCATCTCCTGACGTCCAACTCCCCTACCCCAGCTCAGTCCTGATCTCCCCTCAATTTGGTTTTCAAACTGCTCTTTGAGCCCTAGCCGGTTTGGCTCAGTGTATAGAGCATCGGCCTGCGGACTGAAGGGTCCTGGGTTTTATTCCGGTCAAGGGCACATGCCCGGGTTGCAGGCTCGATCCCCAGTGGGGGGGCATGCAGGAGGCAGCTGATCAATGATTATCTCTCATTGATGTTTCTATCTCCCTCTCCCTCACTCTCTGAAATCAATAAAAAACTGCTCATTGATTGCTCAGCCCCATGCCAGCCATCCCCCACTGGGTCCAGCCAGATGCCAGTGTTCCACACCTCTTGTACTTTGGGAAGTGCCCACAGAGAGGGCAAACCATTTGTTCTGGGTCACACAATACAGAGGTGGCAGACAGCCCTCACCCTCAACCACGATATCCCTCTTCCTGACCCTGTCCCTGGCAGCTACCAGGGTGTGCAACGGGGCTGCTGTGAAGCAGAAGTGTTGTGAGTCTAGCAGACTGAAATAAGTTGCCTGGGTTCAGATTACAGTATTGCCACTTTCTCCCCATCAGACCTCAGCCAAGTCACAGCTGTGTGATCTCCTGGTGCAGTCCCCTCCATGCTGGTACCAACCCTAGTTTCCCAGTGGCAATGGGGAAACCTGGAAAAGCTATACAGAGTAGCCTCCAAGACCCTCAACTCAATTTTCCTGATCAGATTCCAAAACTTTTCTAGTTTCATCCCTCCCCCTCCACTTCAAAAAAATTTGCACTCCACAAAGTACCATGTTTAAAAACTTTCTAAACCAAGGGACCAACAAGAAACGTAAGTGTGTGAAGCACTTCAAGGGAGAGTGTGGGTCCCACAAAAAGGGGCCTCTGCTACTCTATTTGAGGCAGTGGTTCCCAGGAGGAATAATAGGTGGGATGCCAGATCATTTTCCATTTTTCCTTTTTTAGAAGCCAGAAATGTAATTTTTTAAAGCAAACTGTATGAGTGTATTAACAGTAGGCAGTTGATTCAAAAGTTTAAAACATATCACAGGCCAAAGAAAAGTCTGGGCCAGATTCAGGCCTCATCTGCCCTTCCTGCGCACACACTGTTCCTATGCCCAGCCAACCAAGAGCCCCTCTATCGCAGGGCCCATAAGTGACTCACACAGATACGGGATAAATGAAAATGGTCCCATATCTCCTATTCACCCTCTCCGGGCCTTGTACATTCTGTTCCCTTTGCCTCAAATGTTCTCTCCCTCCTCTACGAGCAAGTTTCTACCAATCTTGAGATATACAACGGTCTGTGTCAGCTCCATTTTGAAGACCTCCCTCATCACTGAAGCAGAGTCATCACTCCCTCCTCAGACTCCCCCAGCCCTTCCCACCACTGGAGTCTCCTGGAGACAGAGCCTATCACTCAGAGGCCCCAGCATTGCCAGAGCTCAGAGTCCGGCACACAGTTGGCCTCAGTGGGTGGATGCGTTGAACTGATTAAAGCCCCAGGTTTCTCCATTCTCCTGGTCCCTCAGGCCCTAGAAAGGTGACAAGTGATAGTACCTTCCCCTCCATTTCAAGAGTTAAGGGAAGCTGCTCTCCTGAGTCAACCACTCACTGAAAATCATAAAGAAGGTATTTTATTGAGGTGATTGGGAGTGCTGCCCCTAGCCCAGCATTAGTCCCCTTAGTATAGTCTCATGGGTGGAAAGGACCAGGCCTCTGGGCTGCTCTGGGCCACTGTATAGGAGAGGTTGGGCAGTGGGGCAGGAGGACAGGGACTCCAGTCAAGGGCAGAGGTTCGGGGAAACAAGGGGGATGGTAGCTGAGGCAGGGACTGTGGTGTGCTGACCCCACAGGGCCAGGAAGGGGATGGTGTGGCTACTAGCCAGATGCTTTTCAGCAGGTCAAAGGCTGTTGGGGGGCCCCAGGCCACCGGAGATGTCGAAGGCAATGTGGGTGGCCAAGGACCTTTTGGTGGTGCCAGGCTCACCCTGTGTGTAGTGAGAGTGCTGGAGGTGTGCGGCATAGCAAAGGTGAATTCCTTTGTCCCCTGTCCTTCTCTCCTCCTCTGCCTTCCTTCCCCTGGGGCCTGCTCAGGGCTGTTGATCCTTCGTCTCTCAGAGTCCCCAGGCTTGGTCCCTGGCATAGAGGAAAGAAGCATGGGGGACAACTGAGCTAAACAGACAAGGGGAAGGGGAGCACAGGGGGCAGGAGGTGAGCTCACCTGACAAGGATGGCTGGCAGCCTCGGAGCACCAGGGTAAGGTCGGGCACACAACCATGGCATACCTGTAAGGTACCCAGGATGGCATCCCTGGCCTCTTGTACTAGGTTCCTCCTGGGGAAGGCCTGTGGCAGAATCAGCTGGCCCTGCAGCTCCCCCAGCAACTGCCCCAAGCCAGGGAGCTCTAGGGGACTAGGTGGGCCTGGGCCCGAGTCTCCAGGCACCTGGTTCTCCTTGCCCCTTGACTGTGGGCCTGGTTCTTGGGCCCTGCCTGGGCTTGGGGAAGGCTTGGTGGAAAATGTGGGAGTGTCTGGCTCCAGGGACCCACTGCTCAGCAGCCGTGTCACGTCCAGAGATTTCACCTCATGGTTGAAGAGACCCCGGTGCTCCCGGCTTAGCCGGCCCTGGGTTATGACCACTAGCTTGGGGGCAGTAGGGGCCACATGATCCTGGAGATCCATGGGTGGATTCCGACTGGCCACAGGAGGCTCCTGATGAGCCAACGGCCGGCGGCTGCCCACCAGGGCCTCATTACGCTCCCGTCTGGTCTTCCGACGGCGGACCCGACCAGGTTTCTCAGCTCTCTGGAAAGACTGTGGGGTTGGCCCCCGGGGGTCCATAGAGTCCTGGAAAAATAAAGATAGGGTGGTCATCGGTATACAAATTAGGGACCTAAAAGTGAGTCGCGAGAAGGAGATAGTTTGGGGTGAGGTGGGAGACGATATGAGAGAGGGAGCGGGCAGAAAGGGATTGGAAAAGGCTTGGGTGCTCGCTTTGGCAGCACATATACTAAAAATGGAAAAGGCTTGTTCTGGAAGAAGTCACAGGCATAGGGTGGGATCAAGGGAGTCCTGGGGAATGGGAAGGCTTGTCAGGGAACACCAGAGGAGTTACAGGGAAAAGGGGCATGAGGAAATAGCTACAAGATGGAGGATGGGAAAAGGATCATGGGTCCCTGGAGAATGCAGAAAGTAGAGAGAGATGGTAGAAAAAGAAAAGCAGAAGAAACAGCAGAAGAGAAGTTGTACAGAGAAAACCTTGAAGACACAGAAAGGGCGACAGCGGAGCTATGGGGGAGGGGGCCTGGGGCTTGGTCGCGGGGGTTGGGAGAGGTGGGTTGGCGAGGTTGCGAGGGTGGGGCGGTTGAAGTACGAACCGGGAATATGGCTGGTGAGGTAAGGACGGGGGAGGGGCACCTTACCGTCTCTTGCCCCCGACGAACCTGGCCCCTTTCCCCCGCCCACCTACCCCACCACGTTGTGGGGTGCAATGGCTTCTTTTTTTCCGAGGTGACCCCAGTTCACTACGCGCCTAGCGCTCTTCCGGCCTCGGGCCTCCTGCGCATGCGCGCGCCCCTTCCTTGCCCTTTGACTTCTCTGCGTCTTAGAGGTTTGAGGCTCAGAGGCACGTGCCCAGGGTTCCGAATGCTTGTTGAAGCCCCGCCCATCTCAGCCTTATATCCGGAAACCTCCCATTTGTCCTCAGGGTGCCTAAGGAGGTGCTCCCAGCCACCAATTGGCTGTGAAGTCCACTAGGCCCTCCCCCTTCCTGAATCTGATTGGTTTAGAGGTCTATAAGTGGACTTCCTGTCTGGAGCGCGCGAAATCAGGCGAGGCACACGGGGCAAAAGGGCCAGCCAGCCCCTGCCGGTCACAGACATCATCCCTAGACAGTCACCATTCAGAGCTGGTCTCTGGAACTAGGTTCAAACGTTCAGACTGACACATTTGAGCTGTGTGAACTGGAGAATTGGGCAACTACTTAGAGTCTCAGTTTCCTACTCTGTAAAATTGGGTTCATAATAGTATCTCCTTCATACTGTTAGTGTATGAGATGAGCCAACATCTAACTTAAAATAGCACTTGATGAATTAATGCTTCAAAGCTTTGTTTCTCACTAAGCTTTGCTTCAGGAACTGCCTCGCTACCTCTCCAAGTTGTTTATCTACACTTGTCCCATCAGACTTTAAAATCAAACTATGCCAGGGCATTCCCCATGTCCCAATGAGCTGTACTATCTGTGTAATATTGCTTGGCTAACCTTCATGATCTTTCAAATCCTAACTCAGATACTATTCCGTCTAGGACACCTACCCACCATCAGAGTCCTCTTCTGCCTCGTCTCCAGAGGTCCCCAGTTCCTCCCTAAATCACAACCTTGATCCTTTCCTCAGGATCTGTCTCTCCCAACACACTGGGACAAGGCCAGGATAAGATCCATCCATTTAATATTCATTCAGCAAGTACTTGTGAGCAGCCACAGTACTTGGTACTATGAGTCAGATCCTGTTCCAGGCAAGTGAACTGAGGCAAAACATAAACAGGAGACTCTCCTCTGTATCTCAGTATCAACCTGCCTAGAAGGAATGGATAGATAGGAAGATCCCATTTGGGAATATGGCCAGGAGGTTTAGGGGGTGTGGAACCCCCACAAACACCTGGTCCCCAAGAACTGGGAGATCTGTGAAGACTTGAGATCTGAGATTAAGTTGGGGTGGGGGAAGATAGACCTTAGGTGGCCTTGGCTGTGGATGTAGGTTTCAGAGCCCAGACACACCCAGCTGCAGTTATTGGTTGGCAGTAGGTTTAGAGAGGGGAGCAGAGGCCACAGATCTGCAAGATGAGCAGCTGTGGGAGGTTTGCCAGGCGGGACCTGGGCCTTGCAGCGTCTCTAATTTCCTTTCTCGTTCTGCACTTTCTTCTAACCTCCTTGCAGGACCTGTGATGTCTGTAATGACATGTAACTTAGTTTTTATGCCACTAAACTGGTGTTTTTGAGTAGGGGAGGCCCATGAGCAGATAGGCTCAGTAAAGTCCTGGCGCGGCCTTAGAGTGTTTCCTTACAACTGAGCCTCTAATTTTTTTAAAAATATTTTTTATTGATTTTTTACAGAGAGGAAGGGAGATAGTTAGAAACATCGATGAGAGAGAAACATCCATCAGCTGCCTCCTGCACATCCCCAACTGGGGATGTGCCCGCACCCACGGTACATGCCCTTGACTGGAATCGAACCCGGGACCCTTCAGTCCACAGGCCGACGCTCTATCCACTGAGCCAAACCGGTTAGGGCTGAGCCTCTAATTTTTTTAAAAAAATATTTTTATTGACTTTAGAGAGAGAGAGAGAAACACTGATGTGAGAAACATCAATCGGCTGCCTCCTGCACGCCCCCTACTGGGGATGGAGCCCGCAACCCCAGCATGTGCCCAGACTGGGATTCAAACCGGGGACCTTTTGCTTGGAACACGCCGCTCAACCAACTGAGCCACACGGGCCAGGGGTGGGCTTGCTGGCTGGGTGGGCTGAGCCTGTGATTTTTGCCATTTTCCTTTCCTGCCCCCCACATCAGTAGAAAATGGGAGCGTCTCCTCCTAGCCAGGTGTGTATGAGCCACCCCTTCACGAATGGACTCGTCCACTCACTCCCACCCCACCCCCCACCGCGTGAATGGGACACACTGAGGGAGTAAGATGGGGAGGGGGAGAGGGATGGGGAGAGAAGGGGAGGGAAAGGGGGAGGGGAGAGGGGGGAAGAAAAGAGAGAGAGAGAGAGAGAGAGAGAGAGAGAGAGAGAGAGAAGGTAGGCAGGCCCTTCCGCACATTTCTCGTCCTGCAGCAAATGGTTTCTCCCCGCGAGACAAGGCGCTAGGTTTCCCCCGCCCACTCTCGGCCTTCCGCACTTCACCCTCCTCCTGACGCGCTCGGGTGGTTTCTCCCGGATGGAGCCCGCAACCCCAGCATGTGCCCAGACTGGGATTCAAACCGGGGACCTTTTGCTACATGGAACACGCTCAACCAACTGAGCCACACGGGCCAGGGGTGGGCTTGCTGGCTGGGTGGGCTGAGCCTGTGATTTTTGCCATTTTCCTTTCCTGCCCCCCACATCAGTAGAAAATGGGAGCGTCTCCTCCTAGCCAGGTGTGTATGAGCCACCCCTTCACGAATGGACTCGTCCACTCACTCCCACCCCACCCCCCACCGCGTGAATGGGACACACTGAGGGAGTAAGATGGGGAGGGGGAGAGGGATGGGGAGAGAA
>NW_005371234.1:721329-736309 GCF_000412655.1 Myotis brandtii | reverse complement strand
ACGAGCTCACTGCGCGGCCGCCGTGGGGGAAGCAGGGCTTCCCGATCCACCTCCCCTCCTAAGTGGAGGTTTCCGCCCCTGGAGAAGAGGCGGCGCCCGGGATCCGCCTGCGTCCACCCGTGGAGTGCGGCGTCCGGACCGTCCATTGTTGCCTGGGGGTAGGAGTGGGAGTGGCGGACCACCTCCTCCGGGAACACTCGGGCCGACCTTGCTCGCTCGTCCTGCAGAAGCCGTGACGCCAAGATGAGTGGCGAGCAGAACCCAGCCAGCAAGCCCACGCCGGTGCAGGACATTCAGGGCGATGGACGCTGGATGTCCCTGGTGAGCGACCCCGCCCGCGATAATCAGGAGTCGGGGGTGGGGCCGCGGCTCGGGAGTTCAGCTGGCTCGCGCGGCTTTCACTACGGGATGGGGAAACTGAGGGCAGTGGGGTGGTGTGGTGCTGTCTGACGGCCCCGGGAGCGAGCGTGCCATAACTCCCCCGTGTTTGTCTCCGAAGCACCATCGGTTCGTGGCTGACAGCAAAGATAAAGAACCCGAAGTCGTCTTCATTGGGGACTCCTTGGTCCAGCTAATGCATCAGTGCGAGGTGAGGCCGATCTCCCTCCTCCTGCCCCACCCAGGCCTGCCCTCACTGACTCACCTGGACCAGACCTCAGGCCAGGCGGTGTATGGGGTCCCCGAAATAACCTTAGGTAGCTCCCAGCACCCAGAATTTCAGTGTAAGGTACAACATCATACTGAGAAGGAAGTGTGTGCCCTGGCTTTATCAGGCTGTTATTGTATATAATCAGACTTAAAATGAGGCTTCCCTGCAAGATTGACTAAAGCTGCGGTTCTCAACCTGTGGGTCGCGACCCCTTTGGGGGTCGAACGACCCTTTCACAGGGGTCGCCTAAGACCATTGGAAAACACATATATAATTACATATTGTTTTTGTGATTAATCACTATGCTTTAATTATGTTCAATTTGTAACAATGAAATTGGGGGTCACCACAACATGAGGAACTGTATTAAAGGGTCGTGGCATTAGGAAGGTTGAGAACCACTGGACTAAAGTGAGGCTCTATTGTTTGCTTAATGGATTTCCACAAAGCTACAGTTCTTTCCACAATGTGAAGGTCAACTGTAATAGCTCTCCATAAAGGGGGCTGGGGTATAATATCTTTCCAGTAAGCAAGGTTAATGGTTTTCCTCAAAGAGAGGTTTAACTGTTGTTTCAATGCATAACTCAAGCAGAATGGTTTCCATAAAGTGAGTCTTGCTTCTATGGGTTCCAAACACATATAGGTTTGCATAACGTGAGGTTGGACCATACTGGGGTTTGCTCAGGATGAGATTGCTTCCATGGAGAGGCTCTTCCGTAATGACATCTGGTTAACATTTGGACCCAGAGTAGTGCATGCTGACAATGCCCCTGTGCCCACCCCACTTCTTGCCCACAGATCTGGCGGGAGCTTTTTTCTCCTCTGCATGCACTTAACTTTGGCATTGGCGGTGATGGTACACAGCACGTGCTATGGCGGCTGGAGAATGGGGAGCTTGAACACATCCGGCCCAAGGTAAGTAGGGCTTGGGTGGGCAGCGAAAGCCCTCTTAGCCTGCCCCCTCACCACTGCTTCATGACTCTCTTTCCAGATTGTGGTGGTCTGGGTGGGTACGAACAACCATGGGCACACAGCAGAGCAGGTGGCTGGCGGCATCAAGGCCATCGTGCAACTGGTGAATCAGCGGCAGCCCCAGGCCCGGGTCGTGGTGCTGGTGAGAGTGGGAAGGCGGGGAGAATGGATGGCAGTGTTCTGGGACCCCCTCAGGTGTAGCCACAGTGGGCATGGTTCTGGGTAGCTTGGCACAGAGCAATGGCTTTCAGGCAAAATTTCACATTGACGCTTGCTATATCCATCAGAGCAGCTGTGAATAAGGACATGTTCAATGACCAATTAGGCCCTTTTGCCCAGGGGAGCACTAGAGATTTTGGGGTGTTAAAACTCAAAGTATTTAAATAGCCAGAAGTTGTCAGGCATTCCCAAGGTGGGGCATTTCCTCCTCTGAAAGAGGGATTAACCCCTTGCCATTTTGTCAACATTTTTATAAGGCTGTTGTTGCTGAATGGGGTCTCAGACCAGGCATCAGGAAGTACCTTTCCCATTCCCGTTTCCCATCCTTCATGTATTCTGCAGCTGGGGACTTCATAGTGGGGGTTGGAGAACAGTTTGGCACAGAGATGCTAGTAGGACCCAGATTTTGATAGGATATCTTCTCACAATTCTTGGTGCTCTCCTCAGGGCCTGCTTCCGAGGGGCCAGCACCCTAACCCACTTCGTGAGAAAAACCGGCGGGTGAATGAGCTGGTTCGGGCAGCATTGGCTGGCTACCCACGGGCCCATTTCCTGGATGCTGACCCTGGCTTCGTGCACTCAGATGGTACCATCAGCCACCATGACATGTATGATTACCTGCACCTGAGCCGCCTAGGCTATACACCTGTCTGCCGAGCCCTCCATTCCCTGCTTCTCCGCCTGCTGGCCCAAGACCAGGGTCAGGGTGTCCCTCTGCCAGAGCCCACACTCTAACATCTGCTTTCCTGCAACATTAAATTCTTATTCTTCAGTCTCCCTCCCATTTTCTGTTTTATGGCCAAGCCCATCTGAATACCTCAGCCTCAGCCCTGATCTCTGTGACCCTGCAGCTCTGCAGGGTGTTGTTTCTGCCCAAAGAAGGCCTCGTCCATCTATCAAGGCATTCTGGTTCTTGGAGAGTATGGCAGATTTATACTATACAATAGTGCTCCAGGCAGGCACTTACCAATCAGTAACACTAGGTGAAACCAGTTTGCTAACACTACCCTAAAGGATCAGGGTCAAGAAAGAATTCTGGGAACATAGTGGCCTAACACAGTGCTCCAATCTTTGCACATGCTATTCTCCTGGCTGGTACTCTGGAAGCTTCCTGACCCTCCCACTCCCAGCAGTCATCTCTCCACACAGGGTATAGGCATTTCTCAGCTGGGTACTATCCACCAATCCAGGAGACTCCTGGCTGCAGTGCTGGCTTAGACCACGTGGGGGCAACAGAGGTTACTGAGGACAGCACAGTATTTGGGACAGTGTCACCTCTGAGCTCAGACCTCAGGTCCAGCTGGAGCTTAGAGGGTCAACTGCCCTTGCACATCTAGGCCTTCCACAAGCCCATTCATACTGGATGCCTGAGAGAGGCAGAGATGTCACAAGTCCCTGAGCCCCAGACTTAGAGCCATCCAGCCTTCAGTGGTCAGGGACCTTAGGTCATAGGGTCCTTCTGATGTTGAGAGGGAGTATCCTGGCATTGCTATCCTCATCTCACTGGGGGGAAAGTATATAGGTCCATGGCCATCTGGCGACAAGACTGGTACAACCAACATCCCGCCCTTTCAAATGGGCAGTCACACAGGTGTGTTAAACAGCTTTAATTGCGGTCATTGTGGCTTTTCGGCACAGTAAGAAATATTGCACATGATCAACATGTTTTGTTCTGGGGTTGGGGACAAGAGTAGGGGGAATCACCTTCTTAGAAAGTACAACCCAAGTTGGGAGGGCAGAGAGGTGGGGAGAGAACCCTCCCCATGCCTGTGGCAAAGTGCAGGAGCCCCTACCCCCAAACTAACCTGAGTCCAGCCCCTCTGGGGAAAAAAGGGGTGCATGAACCCCTTACTCCACAGGCGCCTCCCTGTGGCCCAAGGCCCTCACTTCTCTCTGATTGCAGCCCTCACGAGCCATTTTGCATAAAGTACAAGTGAAAAGATCTGAAGGTCACACACTCCAGGTTATTATGTACAGGGGCTCGGTGGAGGGAGACTGTGCCCCTGCTTCCCCTCGGCTACCCCCATCACTGGGAGGGAGCTGTGGGGCATGGGGATGCACAGAGGGGCAGGCCTCATTCCGCCCCAAAATTGAAAGGACGAAATGGCTTTATTGGGGAGGAAGTAACCATCTTGGCTCCCTCCCCCTCCCCATTCCTGCCACCTACATATTGTCCATGTCCTGAGGGGGGGTACTATGGGTCCTGGGATCTTCTCAGGGGCCCCCTCACCTGCCTGTGGCAGCTGTGGAGGGACCAGGAGGTGGGGGGGAGGGTTGGGGGGCCCCCTCCCAAGCAGGCTGCCCGGGCCCCGGCTCTGGGGGTGGAGGCAGTGGTGGGGCAGCCTGGGCTGGGCCAGAGTCCGAGCAGGGTGAGGTGGGATCAGGGCCTCCAGCAGGGCTGGGAGTGGGAACAGAGGCAGCAGCCGTGCCAGTCGGGGGCGGTCCAGGGAGGGGGGACTCAGCTCCTGGAGGCTGCTCCGTGGGAGTGGCTGCCTGCATGATTTTCTGGCGCACCTCACGGATCTTCAACTGCAGACAGACCTTGGAGGGGAAGATGTCTGCGTAGCGGGCCTGGAAGGCTGCTGTGGCCTGGGCTAGGGATGGAAGGATTGAGGGGATGAGATGAGCAGGCAGATCCCCTCCAAATGCTCCTCAAGACTCCAAGACATGCTCACCTGATGGGAAGAAGCCATGGTCCTGGAAGAGCTGCATGACCAGGGCCCGGCGCTGGTCCAGGGTGCGCCGCAGTGACGAGTATGGCACTTTCTCATATTCCAGCTCCCCAAGCACATCCTCAGCTTCTGTACCTGGGACAAAGGCAGGGAGAATGATCAAGGCCACTGCAGAAGCCTGGCCATGCCACCTTCACACCATTGTCTAAGTGTCCAGCTAGCCTTCACTGAACTCTGTTTCACAGCAGAGTTCAGAGAGGGGACATGCCCAAGGTCACATGGCAGTTTAGGGGCCTGCTGGACTCTGGAACCCACCCTTAACCTCAGTGACACCCACTCCACCTCTCCCATTTCTAACCCAGTTCATGAGACCCCACCCCTTTGGCAGGCCCTGGGTCCCTCACTGCTTCACTGGCCACGGCATCAGCACCTGTGCGGTCAAAGGTGAAGATGTCTCCCTCGCACTTAGCACTCTTGGGGGTATTAGGCTCTGAGCTACAGCTGGAGCGTCTCCTCATCTTGCGTTTGGGTGAGGTGGGGTCCTCGGGGGCGGAGTCCAGGTCTGGTCAAAAGAAGCAGGCTCAGGGGAGGTGGCCCCAGTCTATCCCCCACCAACCCCGGAAGTCCCCCTTGCCTACCAGTGGAGTTCTTCCTTTTCTTACGATAGGAGCCCAGGATGGCCCGGGGCGAGGTGGCCAGAGACTGCAGGGTGGGAGAGGGCAATACCTCTTCAGGCCGAAACTCGGGCAGCTCAGCAAAGCGTTCTTCGAAGTCTACTTCTGACAGGACCCTGCTGGAGAGTGGGCAGGGTCACCTCCCCTGCTCGGCCTGTAGCTGCTCACTCTCCCACCAACCCCACAGCTCCACCAGAGCCCCCAGCCCATGCTCACTTGTCCACAGAGTCAAAGGTCTTCTTCAGAGGCGGGGGCCGCACTTTCACCTTCTTGCTGGTACCAGCTGCCTCCTTACGCTCGGGGTTGTCCCCAGCTGCTTTGCCACTACTGCCCTCGCTGCTGCTGCTGCTGCTGCTGCTGCTGCTACTACTGCTGCTGCTAGCAGGGGCTGGGGCTGGAGCTGGGGCCGGGCTAGAAGGGGTGGGAGGCTCCCCACGACTATCCAGGCCCAGCCCAGGGACGCGCCAGTCTGAAGATGAGCTGGGGAATTTGCTGGCCTGGGGTGGGGATGGCAGAGAGATGAAGGACACGAGTTCTGACTTGCTGGGGTAAAACCCAGAAACACAAAGAGACAGGTGCTGATTGCCCGAGACAATCTTGGAGAAAGCCCAGGGACAGTCAAGCACGAGGGACAAGGGCACGTCTCAGACATATGCAGGGAAGAGGGGTGGGTCGGGGAGCAGATAGTGGGCCAAGGGACAGAACCCAGCAGCAGTAGGAGCCCCCAGGACTGCTGGACACTCACCATAGTCTCAGGGCCCTTGGTGCTGGTCCGCTCCTCAGCAGGCAGGGGTGGTGGGGGGCTACTCCGGGGAGTGGGAGCCCAGGTCTCTGGGGTAGGTGGAGGGACCGGCGTTGTAGGCTGCCCCTCAAGCTCGGACTCAGGGGCAGCAGGCTCACGAGCTGAGCCAGGCTCCAAGGGCTGCCGGGGTGCAGGGCCAGGCCGCCCAGGGGCACCTGCCTCAAAGGAGCCCACAGGAATGCTGGCGATGGCTGCCTTCACTTTCTGGGGGGCCTTGGGGGTGGGCCTCTGGGCCTTGGGGGCCACTAAGCTGTAAGTCATGGAGCCTGCTGATGGGGAGAAGAGCATTTGCTGAGCTAGGCCTGACTGGAGCCCATTCCCTGGATCCAACTCACCCCACCCTGGGTTGGCCCAACACCCACCTGTGGCACTAGGAAAAGGGCTGGTAGGGGCTGGGGTGGCAGTGGCAGTGGCAGTGGGAGGGGCCGATGGGCCCTTGGGCAGGATTGTAGCAGTAGGGGGGGTGGTGCTGGTGGCCACAGTGTAGACCAGGCCTGCAGGGGCCTGGGATGGCTGGGCCAGAGGCGCTGAAGAGGTGGGTACGGGGCTGCCAGGGTAAAATGCCGTGATGAGGGGAGCTCCGGGGGCTGCACAGGTTGGAGGCAGCTGGGGGCTGGGCACAGGTGACACGCCCACCTGGCCAGGAGCCAGCAGCGGGGCCTGGCCTACAGAGAGGGAAACAGAGGAGAGGCAGGGGCCCGAGTTAGGCCTGAACTGCCTCAGACCCACCATGGATTCCCAGCACTGCCGGCCAGGTCATCCCTCACCTGAAAGCAGGGGCTGTACGAAGGCAGGGCCACTGGGCCCCAGCGAGGTGAAGCCTAGGGCTACGGAGCTCGTGGGCCCATATGAGGTGACTGTTCCAGCCTGGCTGGATGCTGAGCTGGTGACCAGAGGCAGCGTGTGCCCGCCTGCTGACTGCACATAGGTGATTCTGCCGCAAGGAGAGGAAAGAAGGGAAAGAGTAAAAATGGGGGAAGAGCCTGGCTGGTGTGGTTCAGTGGTTGAGCACCGACTCATGAACCAGGAGGTCACTGATTTGATTCCCAGTCAGGGCACATGCCTGAGTTGCAGGCTCAATCCCCAGTAGGGAGTTGTGCAGGAGGCAGCCAATTCATGTTTCTATCTCTCTATCCCTCTCCCTTCTTTCTCTAAATAAAAACATATTAAAAAAAAATAGGGGAAGAGTGAAGCGATCTGGCCCCACCCACCCCCTTCCCTGGGCTTGCCTCCAGGTGAGGGCTCAACTGCCATTACCTGGTGGAGGAGGGCAGCAGGACCTTCTGAGGCTGGGAAGTGGGACCAGGGATTGTGGCTGGGCTGAGGGGCGGCACCAGGCCGCTGGGTGTGCTCACAGGCACTGGAGTCAACTGAATGATCTGTGGGCAAGAGCACCCATAGGCTGCAGTGAGTGGAGGACCCAGCATGGGGAAGAGGAAGACCAAGACCTAGGAGAGTGGTGGGTCTCAGCCAAAACAGGGAACATAAAATTTGGGACTGGAACAAAGGGAAAGAAAACAGCAAGAGGTGGGGGAAGAGATAAAAATAAATAAATAAAAACCAACAGAAATTTTTAAAAACAAAAATTTTAAAAATGTTCTAAGAGCCATAACCAGTTTGGCTCAGGGGATAGAGCGTCGGCCTGTGGACTGAAAGGTCCCAGGTTCGATTCCGGTCAAGGGCATGTACCTTGGTTGCGGACACATCCCCAGTAGGAGGTGTGCAGGAGGCAGCTGATCGATGTTTCTCTCTCATCGATGTTTCTAACTCTCTATCTCTCTCCATTCCTCTCCGTAAAAAATCAATAAAATATATTTAAAAAAAAATGTTCTAAGAAAGTTTTCAAAAGAGGTGGGGGACACAGAAAAGGAACAAGTTGCAGACACTGAGGCCAGAATCAAGATTCCCCCAGAGACAGACAAAAGGAAGAAAAGTGAGACTGAAGAAAAGGCCGTCAGAAACTCTAGGTAGGCTATGGAGACCAAACCCAGCAGGACAGGAATGAGGAACAGGTGGGGCCACAGACAGGATGCCCTTACCTTGCTAGGTGGCTGGGCGCCATTCTGCACAGGTACTGAGAAGGGTGGGCTAACCAGGGGCAGCGGCTGGCTGGCTCCTCCACCGCGCACTGACATGCTAGGGGTGGCCAGGGGCACTAGTACCTTCCCAGGTAACAGCTGGGCTGAGCCACTGGGGGCTGGGGCCTGCACAGGAGAAACCGACTGGGCTGCAAGAGGCAAGAAAGGATGTTAAAGGGAGCCGAACAGGGCTGTGGCCCCTTTATTTGTGCTGCCCAGCCCAGGCCTCACCTTTGGGGGGCGGGACAGAGGATACAGACTGCAGGATAGGTATGCCAGGAGTGGGCGCAGTGGCAGCCAGGACTTTGCCGTTGGTAGAAGTGCCCGGTGGAAGGGTGAAACGAATGCTGGTGGTTGATGCAGGACCGCCAGGAGCCACTGCCTTGGTCCCAGAGGCTGGTGCTGGGGCAGGTGCCACTTGAAGCTGCTGGGGCAGTGTGGGCAGGATGTACTGCACCTGGGTGATTCCCCCAGCCTTGCCCAGGGCACCTGGCTGCAGAATACCCAGGGGCACTGGCCCATTGGGGCCAGTACCAGCACCTGCTCCTGAGCCCGTAGTGGCCCCACTACCAGGGGTCCCCTGGGCAATAAACTGGACAGCAGGGGGTGCAGGGGCCCCATAGCCTGGGGTGCCCACCAGCAAGTTGGTGACAGTGGCAGGCGCCTTCCCCACAGCACCTAGTAGGGGCCCAGCCACCAGATGTGGGGCTGGTGAGGAGGCTGTTGCTGACTTCTTGTCCGAATACACTAAACTGACGCCCAGTGGAGAGCCCCCAGGTGCCCGGGACCCAGTGATCGTTTCAGTCCTGGCACCAGCTGCGTCATTTGGAGATGCTTCCACCCGGCCAGAGGTGGAGAAGGGCTTGGAGGCGATGGGCACAGGAGTGCTGCTGACAGGCCGCACTACGTTGGTGACCATGGTGGCAGCTGGACGGGACAGGGGTGCCGTTGGGGTCCCATAGGCCAGTGATGGGGTTGGGGCTGAGGACATGCGGGCTCCGCTGCCTTCCCGTTCCTCCTTGTTTGGAGGCAGGACTAGTGTCTGCAAGACACCTCCTCCCCCCACAGGAGGTGCTGCAATAACTGAGGGGCTAGGTGGTTCCAGGCCCCCTACACTTTCAGGCCTCTTGCGCCGGAAGGTGGTAGGATCCGTTGGGAGAAAGCGGGTGGCCTTGGAAGGTGTCGCTGGGCCCCCAGGGGGTGGGGGCCGTAGTGGGCCTGCTGTGCTGCCCTGACCTGACTCTTGGGCCTTGAAAGTCCCTGAGCCCAATGAGAAGGTGGCTGCTGAGGCTGAGGAGGATGCAGGTGGGGATGAGGAAGATGAGGTGGGCCCGTAGCCTTTGCTGAAGGCTGCAGGTGGATCTGGGGGCCCTGGGGGCTCAGGGTCCAGCGATGGACGGCAGTGGGTAAAGGAGGAACGAATCACAGGTGAGAACACCTTCCGGCCATAGCTCTGGTGGAAGGAGAAGAGACACAATCGTATCAGGGAGCCTGAACACCCACACCCAGGCCACCTGAAGGCCTTGATTCATCCAGGCTATGACACAATTCCCCATGGGGCAAATAACTTCCCTCTCCAGGCTCTCTGTCAACACACAAGATACCCCACTCCTGGAGTTCAGTGAGACCAGACAGCACCAAGTCCCAAGCACTCACCTTGCTGCCCTCTGGGTCTTCCCCAGAGCTATCTCCACTCTCACTGTCAGTTACCCGCTCCTTGCACTTGAGGTCAATGTCAGTGGTGCTGAAGCCATCGTCAGCTGAGGGAGCAGAGGGAACAGTGTTGGCAGAAGGGCCAGAAGGACAGCCTGGAACCTGGGCTCTGGCCTCAGCTCTGCCCCAAACCAGCAGTGCGTACTGTCCAGGAATGCTGCTCCTGAGCCCAGGGTGTGTCCACCTACACAAGCATGCATCTAACACTGTGCCCAATGGCCTGGCCATGCCTGGGTCCTCCTGGTTGCCTATCTGGCCAGGGGCTTTCTAAGGATAGGGGTAGGCTTACTCAGTAGGGCCTGAACTGAACATATGTGAAAGGGAAGGGGAAAACAAAACCAGTTTGAGGGTCTGGATCCAATCTCTGCCCCCATCCAAACCTTAGCCTACTGACCCCTGGACAGGATTCTGGGTCCCTGCCACTGCTCACCAATGACATCATCATCCCCTTCCTCCTCACAGATAACCATGCGTTCCTCATCACTGGTCATGTCCTCACTGGCTGCACGCTGGGAACGGGAGGCTCGGGTAGGCAGCAGTGGAGGCCGCCCACTGGCCGCTAGGGCACCTCCCTCGCCAGGGGCCGCAAAGGGGCCTGGAGGCCCATATTGTGTGGAAGGCTTCGGGCCAGCGTAGGATGAAGGGCCAGACACCATCTGCAGGGCAGGTGCAGGGAGAGATCAGCCAAGGCTGTCACCTTGGGCAGCCCTCCCTGCCCATCTCCCCAAGTCCCGTGGCCTGTACCCCAGACCTGAGTCAATTCCTGTAGTGCCTGGCTGTCTACTTCTCCGCCATCCAGGCTGTGGACCCCACTGTGGGAGAAGGCTCGGGGCCGGGCCGAACCAGGTCCCCCAACTGTGTGCAGACGTTCTGCCCCACAGGAGCCGCTCCCCGAAGCCTTGGGGTCCGAGCTCAAAAGTGTCTGGGCTGCGACAGATAGAAGCTCAGAGGACACTGTAGAGTGGAAGGGGGGGAAGTGCTGCAGAGTCAGGAAGCCTCTTACCAGCACCTGGACTGGTTGAGCCACCCACTATATTTCTAGGTACTGGGCAAAAGCAGGCTGCAATTCCTGGGCCACCAAGCGGAAAAGAGATGCCACCCACCAGCCCAGCATCTCCTTCCCAATGGCTCCTGCCCTCTGGGGCTGCAAGGAGCAAGCCCACTGCTCCCCAGGAGGCAGCCCTGCTGAGAGTAAGAAAGCCTGCAGACAGGTTCGTGTGGTGCTGGCTAGCTAATAACCATTGGCCTGTTCCCACACTGCATCCTCCCTGAGTTGTGAGCCCAGACCCACAGGGTTGCTCCAGAAAAGCACCTCAGCACAATGCCAGGCACCCTGACAACTGCAGTCAGTTGAAGCATCAATGAGGGGCTTCCAACTGTGGTTCTGGGAGTCAGCCAAGCTGGGCTTTAATTTCTGGCTCTGCCAGTTACTGTTTTCTGTGACTTCAAGCAAGTGGTTTTGCCTCACCTGGAAAATGGGGTATGGTTCTAAATCGTAGAGATTACACCCCCCTTGGTGCCTGGTATGTAGTAAATGCTCAGTAAGTGGCAGTTGATGAGATTGCTATTTGGAAGTTTTATCTGTCTGGACCTTCTGGATCCTTCACATGAGACAAGTGCTGGTTCCTTTATAAGTAAAGGTCCTCAAATAAAAGTAACAGGGCAGCCCTGGTCGTTGTGGCCCAGTTGGTTGAGCATCATCCCATGCACTAAAAGGTCAGCAGTTCAATTCCTCGTCAGGGCACATGCCCCAGGGTGCAGGCTCAATCCTCAACAGGGGGCATGCAGGAGGCAGCCAATCAATGTTTCTCTCTCTCTCTCCCTCCCCCTTCCTTTCTCTAAAATCAGTAAAAAACATATTTTTAAAAAGTGACAGGGAGGAGCTTCTGTGGCAGGGGGTGAGCAAGCAAGGGGGTACCAGAGGCTCTCAGGGACAGAGGTAGTAGGGCAGGAGAGCCAAGGAGCTGACTAACCTCCAGGGGCAGCAGCGGTGCCCGTCTCTGACATGCTTCGCTCCCGCGTCTCCTTGTGCCCTCCTGCCAGCCCCAGGCTTGTGGGCTTGGCCTCTGAACTAGACTTCTTTCGGTCCTTATTGCACCACTTCCAGTCTGGGTGGGCCTTAAAGTGGGCCTCTTTCACCTGGCAGGAGATGGCAGGACCCTTCACTCATCCACCCACCAGAGGAAGCTGAGGAGGAGCCAAGAGGAGGAGGTGTTACCTGGAAGGCCAGGTCGTGGTACTTCTGCTTCTCCTTGGGCCCCAGGGCATACCACCATTCGCCCAGGATCTTGCTGACGGTCCTGTTGTCCTGGTTGGGGTGACGCTGGTGGACCAGGGCCCGGTGCCGCTTGCTGAAGATCATGAAGGCATTCATAGGCCGCCGGATATGGTCCTTCTCCCGCTACAGCAGACACAGGTCCAAGTGGAATAATTAGGACCAAGGAGACAGGCTTGGGTGGCCACAGGCCGAGATGGAGACAGGTGGGGATGAGGTACCTTATTGGGGCTACGTCCATCCTTCTCCGAAGATGAGTCTCGTTCCTTGGGCAGGGCACTAAGGGACTGGGTCCGGCGTTTTCCAGGTGGCAGAGGCAACTGGATCTCAGGAGACATGATGGAGAGGAAGCTGTAGTGAGAGCAGCAAGTACAGTGAGGTCCATGTACCTGGCCATCCCACCCCCAGTCCCAAGTCTCGGGGCACTCACGCATCATCATGGTCACTCTCCGTCTCACTGTCTAGCCGGGGTTCTCCTGGAGGGCCAGGGGTCTCCTCCTCAGTGGTGGGAGGGGGGCCCTTTCCAGGTTCCACTCCCCCCAAAGTGTGGGGGGGTCCAGGCCCTGGGCTCTCAGGGCATGTGGCTCCAGGGGGCCGCCCAGGGTCAGCATTCCCTGTCCCGCTTGGTGGCTGCTCGTGAGCAACAGCCGCCGACTCAGCAGGCTCTGGGGACAGAGAGGCAGATCAGAAGGCTCTTGAACCACCTCAACACTATCCCCATGCCTTTCCACAGCCCCCCATCCCTCACCTTTGCTCTGGTTGGAAGCCACTGGATGGCTGGCAGGTTGCTGGGCCTCACTTGGCTGCACGGAGGGGTCTGGCTGGCTGGGGGCCAGGAAGGGGACTAAGGAGTGCCAGGGGAACACGGCGACAGAGCGAGGTTCGACGTTCGTCCACACTGTGGGAAGGAGCCAGCTGAGCTGTGCAGTAGATCTTGGCCTTGACCCTCAACCCAAGGTTTTTTTCCACCCTGAACAAGGTAGCTCCACCTCTCTTTTTACACCCCCTTCTCCTAGCCCTGAACCTCTCGACATGCGTGCAACATCACTCAAAGAAAACTCCTGCTTGAAAGGTTTCTAGGTTTATAAAAATGAAAACAGACGCTGGGATGGAAAGAGAATATACTGCCCCACTCCCTCCCCCAACCTCCACTAGCCCTGCCACCAGGGACCAGGCCAGAGGAATGACTGGCTCCTGTCACAAACCAGGCCATGTTTGACTGCCATCCTACACTCCCAAGGCCCCAAGACCTCAGAAGGCCTGGAGACCCTTCCCCAGCCAAGCCATGTTGCCAGCACCCATGTTGCCAGCTGACATAGCCCCTTACCTTGGCCTCACACTCCTTTTCTCTTTCCTGAGGCAGATGGCCCTGTCTTTCCTCTCCTTTCCCCTCCATTACCCACAGAGTCTTGACTCCGTCTTTATGCCTCCCTCCCACTACCATAGGCACCGGGAGCTGGGCCTGCCCTTCCTGGGCTGGGCACAGGTGCTATAGCATCGCTCCCCTTACCACCACAGAGAACCTACTCCCTGTGAAGAAGCCTCCTAGCCTGTCCCTCTAAAACTCCAAGTTCATCTTTAGGGCATGGCCCAGCCCCAAGCCCAGAAAGAGGGGAGGGTATAGTAAACTCCTTGGAAGAGAAGGCACAGACAATGGGACAAATAAAAGAACTGTTACAAGTCTCTGCCCAGGGAAGGCAAGAGTGCCAGGTGTTTCCTTAAGGATATACACAGGAAGGCACTTCCCTCATCAGGAGCTGGTCCCAGAGGACCCCTTCACTCCAGGAGCTGGGTGACTGGCTGGTCTCCTGGAGCAGGCGGAGACCAGGAGTGGGCTTCCCTCTCACTGCTGGCTCCCTGGGGGAAGTGGAACCAGCAGCAGAGGCCCCTGGTAGGGGAAGACTATAAAGAGAGGAGGGGAACGCCCTAGCCCTGGTCTCCATCACTAGGCCTTCCCCTGACCCAGACCACTCTGTCCTGGAGTTACCACCCTCACGCCTTCAAACGCCTGGACTAGGGGAGCCCTTTGTGAGCACTGGCCTCGAGACCTGATTCTGTAAAGGGCTGACAAAAGAAAAAAAACAGACATGGAGGCAAATGGAGAGGAACAAGGAGGCCAGCACTGGAAGCGACTCAAGACACAATATGACGACCCTACCCCCTAACCCTGGAGCCCTGGGGACACAAAAGCCTTCTTGGCCCTCCAACCACTTAACAACCCCAGGGACCTGAACCTGTCCCTCTCTTCAAAAAGATCTTTCTCACCAGTGCCTCCTCTTCTGCTGGGTGGAGAAGGGACCCAGTAGACAATGAGGGAACAGTCCTTTGGTCCTGCCCCTCCTGAACGCCTCCCAAGTGCACTACCCTCCAGGATCTGTGGGTCTCTCCCTCTCCGCAAAGCTCAACACACTCAGCCCAACACTGTTCTAAGCAAACAGTGCCTCACTCACTCCCCAAATCCTGTCCTAGCCCCACTGCTCAACCGCAGCCCCTTCCCTCAGTCTAGTCCACACCTCGGGCCAGTAGGTCTCAGGCTGCTCCGAATCTAATCCTTGCTCCCAAGCCAGTGACACTGCACCGCTCACCTCCAATGACAACGGACCTCTTCCACTCCATCACCTACACACCAGGCTGCTCCGCCACTCCCCACGCCCATCACTGCGCTACACTCCCACCTGCCGTCACTAACCACTTGACCTGCCGTCACTAACCACTACAGCCGGTAACTTTCCCTTCACCCCTTTACTCTACCTCTACCATTCTCCTGCTACATCCCCATCACAGGTACTCCGCGGTTAGCTCCCCAATATCTTGACCCCTACAGTCCCAGGGCCCAGGAACTACTGACCGAACATTCCGAGGCCACGGGAAGCCGCGCCGGACGCGGGCACCAGGGGCCTGTGGGCTGAGTACATGGTCCGGCGCG